>NW_006408660.1:5511066-5516773 GCF_000296735.1 Chrysochloris asiatica
CATTTCATTTTTGACTGCTTCCGATTTTCCCAGATTCATACTTCGTACATTCCATGTTCCGATTTTCAATGGGTGCTTACAGTGGTTTCACTTAATTTTGAGTTGTATTCCATCAGCAAATGAAGGCCCCACAGGCTTTTCTCCCACAGGCTTTACTCTATTCGTGTCATCACGGTCAACTCTACTTTGAGGAGGCAGCTCTTCCCCATTTGCATTTTGAGTGCCTTTCAACCTGAGGGGCTCATTTTCTGATATTGTATCTGACAGTGTTTCTCTGCTAATCATAAGGTTTTCAGTGACTAAATATTCAGAAGTAGCCCCTCCTAACGGGTGCCTTGCAAGGGACTAGAAACAGGAATTCATGGAAGGTGTCTTGGTGGCCAGGAGCTGATGCCTGCTTGGAGCTCCCCAAGCTGACTGCTTTAGAGAGAAATCCCTACTTCAAGAGGAAGCAACATATACACAGAGTCCTTGGGGAGGCATCTCCAGTTGGCACCCCAAGGAAGGGGTGCATCAGAGAGGACTGCAGAACAGGTATCTGTCATCTATGTTAATTCAACGATCAGAGTCTCTGTGTGATACAAATGGTTACTGAAAAGTCAGAGGTACCATGAAAGCTCTATGGGCCCAATTCTCTGACACATGTGGGGCTGCCTTGATTTGGAATTGACTCCATCACACCTTTAGAAATTGTTAGTTTAACTGTACAGGAGTGGTGATAATGGGGAATGAGGTGTGAGAGAGAGCAGCTTAACTTGGGGAGCGGCCATGTTGTAAGAAAATGTCAAAGGGCAGCTCAAGAAGACAAAGTCAAGTATTATGAAATGTGCAAAGACCTGGAGTAAGAAAATCAAAAGGGAAGAACACACTCAGCATTTCTCAAGCTGAAAGAACTGAAGAAAATATTCAAGCCTTGACTTGTAATATTGCAGGATTCTATGGGAGTCCTGTTGTATAGGATAAGCACTGGACTACAAAGAAGGTCATTTGAACCGCAAGGTCTACCGTTCAAAGCCACTCATTGGGATCCCTATACAGGGTCGCTATGAGTCAGAACCAACTCCACAGCACTTAACAACAACACATGGGCAAAATAATGAATGATGCAGAAAGCCTAAAAAGAAGATGGAAGGACTATACACTCATTGTACCAAAAAGAATTGGACAATGTTCAACTGTTAGTGAAGAAAGAAGTCCAGGGTATCCTGAAGGCACTGACAAAAAACAGGCTCTGGGAATTGATAGAATACAAATTGACATGTTTCAACAAACTGATGCGGCCCTGGAGGCACTCACTCATCTATGCCAAGAAATTTGTAAGCCCCTACTGGGTGAACTGTTTGGAAAAGATCCATATTTGTGCCCATTCCAAACAGAAGAGATCCAACAGGATGTGTAAATCATTAAACAATATCATTTACATCACATGCAAGTAAAATTTTGCTAAAGATAATTCAAAAATAGCTGCAACAGTACATTGACAGGGAATTGCCAGACGTTCAAGCTGAATTCAGATAAGGACGTGGAATGAGGGATATCATTGCTGACATCAGATGGATCTTGGCTGATAGCAGAGAATGCCAAAAAGATGTTTACATGTGCTTTATTAACTATGCAAAGGCTTTCGGCTGTGTGGATCATGACATGCTGTGGATAACATTGCAAAGAATGGGTACTCCAGAACACTTGATTGTGCTATTGAGAAGCCTGTACATAGACCAAGTGGCAGTTGTTTGAACAGAACAAGGACATATTGAATGGTTTAAAATCAGGAAAGGTGTGCACCACGGTTGTATTCTTTCATCCTAGTTATTCATTCTGTATGCCAAGCAAATAATATGAGAAGCTGGAGGAAGACTCATTAATGACCTGTGATATGAAGATAATACAATTTTGTTTGGCAGAAAGAAAAGAGGACATAAAATACTTACTGATGAAGATCAAAGACTTTAATATGGGTTGCACCTCAATGTAAAGAGAACAAAATTCCTTACCATTGGGCCAATAAATAGTATCATGATAAATGGAGAAGAGACTAAAGTTGTCCAAGACTTTATTTTGCTTGAATCCACTATCAACACTCATGGAAGCAGCAGTCAAGAAATCACATGACATATTGCATTGGGCAAATCTGTTGTACAAGTCCTCTTTAAAGTATGGAAGAACAAAGATGCCAGTTTGAGGACTAAGGTGTGCCTGACCCAAGGCATGATATTTTCAGTCACCTCATATGCATGTGGAAGATGGACAGTTAATAAGGAGGATTGTAGAAGAATTGATGCATTTGAGTTCTGATGTTGGAGGAGAATATTAAGAGTGCTATGGACTGCCACAGGAACAAAGAAGTATAGTGTTGGAAGAAGTATAGCAATTTTTGAGGCGGGGCTTGATGGCAGATAGGGTAGAGGTGCAGTAAAGCTCACCATCAGCAATACCACAGAATACCAGGTGAAGCGGGTCCAGGGCAGAGCTCCAAAACTCTAAACCACATAGGTAGGAATATTTTAAAAGTTTGAAAGTTTATAGCTAGAGGCACTTGAATCTGCTGGGCTTGGTGGCCCAGAGCTGACAACTTGGGCAAGACCAAATAGCAAGACCAAGCGGGGGAGCAGACCTACCACGGAATAATGCCACGGGAGCCGCAGAGCACAGGTGGACAATATACTTTGTCGGTTTTACTTTGTTCTGATTGTCTTTTTTTTTTGTATCTGTTCATTGGACCCCCACTGTTTGCGCACCTCTATTCTGGTGACTAGAGGGGGCTGCTGAGTGAGTGGACGCCCCCCACCCCCACCACTGGTGGGTTCTTCTGCCGTGCATGCACACAGATACTCTCAGCCCAAGAGCTGGCCTTGAACTGTTTTTCTAATAGGGAAAAGGGCAGAACAAGGAGTATGAAGAGGGAAAGAGAGTTTAAAAACAAAACAGGCTGAAAATTAAATTAAATCCTGAGGTATAGCATAACAACCAACAGTGGCATCTTGAAATTTATCAGATGGTCTTGAAGGCAAGAAGCTGAAATAGGACATTAAAGTCATACTCATATTAGGCTACACTTTACAATGGAGTTGAAAAAAATAAGGAAGAAATCAGGAAAGCACTATGGGAGCAATCAAATAAGATAGATACAGCATTGGAAACAATTCAAAACCTATAGAAAGAGGTCCAAATGATCAATAATAGAATATCAGAAATAGACAATACACTGAAAGGGCAAAGGAGTAGAACAGAAGAGATGGAAGGCAGAACTGGTGAGCTGGAGGACAAAGCTCTCAATACCACTAAGATAGAAGAGTAAACAGAAAAAAGGATTAAAAAATTATGAAGAAGGTGTAAGATTCATGTTGGGCAACATGAAGAGGAATAATTTAAGAATTATCGGCATTCCAGAACAGGAAGAATCACACAAGTTGACAGAGGAAATAGTTGAAGAACTGATGAAAGAAAATTTCTCTAACATCCTGAAAAGTGAAAAGATAAATATTCAAGAAGCTCCACAAACCTCAGGACGGATATACCTCAAAAGAAAATCACCTAGACATCATAATCAAGCTCTCCAAAATCAAAGATAAGGAGACAATTCTGAAAGCAGCTAGGGAAAAGAGAAGTGTAACATACAAAGGCAATCAAGTAAGAGTAAGCTCAGATTTCTCAGCAGAAACCATACAAGCAAGAAGGCAATGGGGAGACATATATAAAACCCTGAAAGAAAAAACTGTCAACCAAGAATCCTTTATCCAGCAAAGCTATCAATCAAATACCACAGTGTAATCAAAACATTCCAGGATAAAGAGAAGCTAAGGGATTTTTCTAAAGCCAACCCTGTGCTACAAAACATCCTAAAGGGAGTTCTGTGGACTGAGAACCAACAAGAACAGACAACAGCCAGAGATTGACATACGTGGCAGCACCTCCCAGAACTAAATGGACAGAAGGATGAGTCGAGAACAGAACAAAACTATAAGAACAAATTCAGAGAATCTAAGAGGTCATTCTATGATCAAAACAATTAACAATGTAAAAGAAGTATAGCCAGAATGTTCCTTAGAAGCCAGGACCACAAGACCTCATCTCTCTTACTTTGGACATATTATCAGGAGGGACCAGTCCCTGGAGAAGGAAATCACGCTTGCTAAAGTGGAAGGACAGCAAAAAAAATAGGAAGATCTCCAACGAGATGGATTAACACAGTGGCAGCAGAAATGGGCTCAACTGTAACAACAATTAGGAGAATGGTGTAGGACTAGGCATTGTTGTGTTCTGTCGTACAGAGGGTTACTGTGAGTTGGAACTGACTTGATGGCCCCTAACAACAGCAACATGCCATCTTCTGGAGAGATCGAGTTAGGAGTTAGAGCCCTTGCTGCTGGGAGGGTCCTGTCCCCTCTGCTGAGTGTGAACCCAGCATCTTCCTGCCCCTGAATGAAAGCTGTCTGGCTGCTTCATCTGGGCTCAGCCAAAGGGACAGCATCTCCTCTCAGGATAAATAGGCCAGCATACCTTGCAGTGGCATGCAGCTGGTGCTTGGGGCAAAGCTGTTTAGGGTACTCAGGCTCTCATGGCCATTGGTCTAGTTGTGAGCAGTCATTTCCCCAGTCAGGCTGACCTTCACAGGTCCTGAGCAGCTGCCCTGGTAGATCTCAGGGGTCTGGGCAGGTGACTCCTGCCTCCTTACCCTCCCAGGGGGTAGACAAGAGGTGTCCCTGGAAGCAAACTGAAGCCAGGATGGAGTTTGTGTGGATAGTGGGGTGACAGGAGGGGCCCCATGAGAGGCTGAGTGGGCAGGGTTCATCTAAAATTGGCAGACTACTGGGCTGTGAGAGAGTGCGTCTCCAGCTTTCCTTCTGAACCTGTTTGTTTGTCCCTCTCTCAGAACCTGGACCTAGACTGTGTGCTGAGCATGGGAAGAAGCCACAGGCCTTGTCTGATCTGGGAAGTGGACAAATTAATTAACTTTCAAACTAAAACCTGGAGACTAAGGCAGAGAATTGTTTGAGAGGCTTGGCTTCAGGGAAGACTGAAGGGGTGGCTGAGAGGAAGTTCCTGAGCCCAGGTTGTGTGTGAATTGGAGCTCACCAGATGGGACAAGGGGTGGGCAGAGAGCGAGCATATTCAGAGGGTGGAGGTGTGAACAGGGAGGTTAGGGTCTGGAATCGATGGTGTGGGAGACGCTGGAAACCTGAGCCTTGGAGTGGACACTTTCACCCGAAGTGCTGGGGGTGTTCTCCATGGAAGATATTTGAACCTCTCAACCTGGTGAGGATTCTTCCCCTAATATGTTCATTGAAGCATCAAGTTGCCATTTTGTATCTGTAGGATAAGCACTCAACTGAATGGTTCACAGTTCACTCACCAGCTGCTGCCCGGAAATACTTTACAGGATCCCTGAGTCAGACTGTCTAGATGGCACTTAACAATAACAGTGATTTTTAGTTCAGACATCTATTTGCCCCCCACCCCCATCCCATGGATCAGCACTGGACTGTGAACCATAAGATCAGTGGTTCAAATCCACTAGCTGCTCTTTGGAAACCCTATATAGACAGGGTCACTATGAGTCAGAACTGACTCAACAACACTTAGCAACAACTATCTTTACTATGTACATTTAAAAAAATGTTTTATTGTGAATTATATGATAGTTTACATGGGAGAACTTTAGTTTTGCATTCATTCCATCGTATAACATCTCATTGCCATGGTTCCA
>NW_006408660.1:5516873-5518383 GCF_000296735.1 Chrysochloris asiatica
GGCTTGAACCTCTGGAAGTTCTCTGTCAATGTATGCTTGCGGCCATTTCTGTATTACCTTTAGTAAAACTTTACTCGCATGGGATATCAAAGAGATTGTCCAATGATTTCTGCATTCTGTTGGGTCACCTCTCTTTGTAATGGGCACAAATACATATCTCTTCCAATCAGTCGATCAGATAGCTGTCTTCCAAATTTCTTGGCATAGATGAGTAAGTGCCTCCTGTGCCACCTCACTTTCTTGAAAGATTTCAATTTTGATTCCATCAATTCCTGGTGCCTTGTTCTTTGACAGTTCCTTCAATGCACCTTGGACTTCCTCCTTCAGTATCACTGGCTCTTGATCATATGCTGCCTCTTGAAATGGTTGAATATTAACCATTTCCTTTTGGTACAGTGACTCTGTGCATTCCTTGTATTTTCTTTTGATGCTTTCTGCATCTTTCAGTAATTTGCCCAGAGAATCTTTCAGTAATGAAAGTCGAGGCTTGAATTTTTTTCTTCAGTTCCCCCAACTTCAGAAATGATGAGCATGTTCTTCCTTTTTGGTTTTCTGACTCCAGATCTTTGCATATTTTGTTGTAATATTTGGCTTTATCTTCTCGAGCTGATCTTTGAAATTTTCTGTTCAGCTCTTGGGCCTCCTCATTTCTTCCGTTTGCTTTAGCATCTCTATGCTGGAGAGCAAGTTTCAGTGTCTCTTCTAACATCCATTTTGACCTTTTCCTTCTTTCTTGTCTTCTCAATGAATTTTTGCTTTCTTCATGTATGATGTTCTTAATGTCATCCCACAACTCTTCTGGTTTTCTGTCTTTAGTGTTTAATATATCAAATCTGTTCTTCAGATGATCTCTAAATTCAGGTGGGATATATTCAGGGTCATATTTTGGCTCTCGTGGACTTGTTTTCATTTTCTTCAGCTTCAGTTTGCATTTGTATATGAGCAATTGATGGTCTGTTCCACAGTCTGCCCCTGGCCTTGTTTTGACTGATGATATGGAGCTCTTCCATCATCTCTTTCCACAGACGTAGTCAGTTTGATTTCTATGTATTCCATCTGGTGAGGTCATTGTGTATAGTCATCTCTTATGCTGTCTAAAGAAGGTATTTGAAATTAACAAATCATTGATTTTACAGAATTCTATCATTGGATCTACAGCATCATTTCTATCACCAAGGCCATATTTTCCAACAACTGATCTTTCCTCTTTGCTTCCAACCTTTGCATTCCAATCACCAGTAATGATCAATACATCTTGATTGCATGTTTGATCAATTTCAGATTGAAGATGCTGTTAGAGTTCTTCTGTTTCATCCTCACTGACTGTAGTGGTTGGTGCATAACTTTGAATAATAGTGGTATTAACCTGGCTTCTCTGTAGGCGCATGGATATTATCCTATCACAGACAGCATTGTACCTCATGACTGATCTGGATATGTTCTTTTTGACGATGAATGCAACACCATTCATCTTTAATTTGTCATTCCTGGCAAAGTAAACCATGTGGTT
>NW_006408660.1:5518483-5525583 GCF_000296735.1 Chrysochloris asiatica
CCTTTCACTTTTAATCTGTTTCTGTCTCTGTGTGTGATATGCGTCTCTTGCAGACAGCATATTGAAGGATCTTGTTTTCTTATCCATTCTGCCACCCTCCATCTCTTAACAGGTACATTCAATCCATTTATGTTCAGTGTAATTATTGATAGATATTGATTATTTGTTGTCATTATATTCGTTTTTTTGTGGTGTTGCTGCTTCTTTGTTCTGTTTGTCTTTCTGTCTCTGTGTGTGAGATGCGTCTCTTGCAGACAGCATATTGAAGGATCTTGTTTTCTTATCCATTCTGCCACCCTCCGTTTCTTAACTGGTGCATTCAATCCATTTACGTTCAGTGTAATTATTGATAGGTATTGATTATTTGTTGCCATTATATTCGTTTTTTTGTGGCGTTGCTGCTTCTTTGTTCTGTTTGTCTTTCTCTGTTGAATTCATGATTTGTGTGCTCTTTCCTGGCCAGCGGATTTAAAGGTATGCGATTTCCCGCCTCTGCTCCAAATTCCACAGGCTACAAGCCTTCAAGCCTTTCAAACCATTCCTGTCTCTCTGGGTCCGAATCTTGGAGCTCTGTCCTGCCTCTTTTTTGCCTGGAATTCTGAGTTATTTTTGACGGCGACCTTCACTATGCCTTCACCCTAGTTGCCAGCAAGCCCTGCCCTCCCTGCTTCTTCAGTAAGTCTGTAATGTCCTTACTCTGTTTCAGGCACTTCTGAGTTTTGCTACGTGTTGAAATGCTGTGGAGTGCTTTATGACCCACAGCGACCCAGTATAGGGTTTCCAATAGCAGCTGTTGAGTTAGAACCACAGTTCCTGCAATTCAAAAGGCTTTGCAGTCTGTCCGATTAAACCACAGCAGGGGTGCTTTGTTACTGGTGTTAAGCTGCTACTCAGTTTGGGATGGCACAAACCTTGATGCTTTGATGGGCGGGCTTAAGGCTAGGAGGCTGGGCAGAGGGTTGGCCTAGGCCAAAGAAGTGGGGGATGGGCTTGGCGCTTGTAGGCAGATGGGGTCTGTTTTTGATGACGTCTAAAATGCCTCTTTTTGTCTCCCTGTGCCTTGAGGCCCCCAATTTGTCCTATATACACACCGGTACTGCCTAATGTGACAATGAGAAACCCCCCTGGGATGGACTATGTTGGTTCCTGTGGCCCCGCTAGTTCTCTGAGAGCATCAGCCCTTTGGGTCTGCTCAAGCCCTGCTAAGTTCTGCAGTGGGTGGGGCCGTCCCCGGGTAGGAGCCCTGAGCAGGTGGGTGGAAGTTCAAAATGCTCGTAACCCCTCAATAGTTTGATCCTTCACAAAAATAAGTTCATAAAGTTGCAGCCTAATGTTTTATGTTTGCCCAAAAGCTGTCTGTCTACCAGGTGGGGCCCCCAATTTGTGATATCGCCCCCTACTTTCTCCCGAGCCCACATACCTGTGATGCTCAGTCACAGAAGCACGGGCCTCTACTATGTACATTTTAACAAGTAGATTCTGATTCTGTGTATCTGGGGTGGAAAGGCAAATTCTCAGCATGGGTTGAACTGGAATTAACCTGTTCAAAGTTCTGGATTTGAACTAATACATACTTCTAAGTACACAGCTTTTAAAGATGAAATTATGTGGTAAGCCAATCGTTCAGTAAGTCAGTAAAAGATGTCACTAATAAAAGTATTCTTTTATTAGTTGGTTGATTCCTTCATTCAAGATGTATTCATTGAGTACCTGGTGTGTGTCAGACTACTTCAGGTGTTGAGCTGCAGTAGTGAGGATGGTTGTGGAGGGAAGAGATATGGCGTGAACAACACATAGTAAAGGCGATCTTCAGAGGGTGGGGGCGGTGCTATAAGAACACCCAGAGCACAGCTGTGGTGGCAGGGGATGGGTGATTCACAAACAGGATCAGAGATGCTTCCTGGGGGGATAATGCTTGATCCAAATGGTAGGAATGAGTCCAGAGGGAGGAGAGCCAGGCCGGAGGCACAGCAGATACAAAGACTCCAGGTGGATGGGAGGTGGAGCAGCATGGAGGCCAATGTGGCTCTAGCTGGTGGCTGGAGATAGGGCCAGACTGAGCTGAGTCTTTTTGATGGTGCTGAGAAATCAGGAGTGCATTTTCAATGTGAAGCAAAACCCCCAGCAGGTTTGCAGTGGGTGGTGATATTACCAGTATGCTGTGCGGAGGATGCGCTGAGGACAGAACTCAGGGGCTTGGGCCAGGGTGGTAGTCAGACAGATTCTTGATAGGTGTCAGATGGCTGGAGGTACCATTGGAAAGATGAGGAGGTGCAGCGTCTGAGTGGGATCAACTTGAGATGCCATGGGACACCCGGTGAAGAATTAAGATTGGCAGAGGGGGCACAGACCAGGAGCCGTGACTGTGTATCATATGAAATTGTGATTGGTGTCAGTTCCCCCATCCCCACCCAGCTCAAGAAAGCTCACATGTGGCTTGTAGCGCAAGATGGGATATAAGTCAGTCTCACTTCGGTTGGGTCTTCCCAACCCAGGGCCTCCTGATACATGAATTGTTGTTGTTGTTTAGTGCCATTGAATCAATACAGACGCATGCTGTTGTTAAGTGTCGTCGAGTTGGTTCTGACTCATAGTGACCCTGTATAGTATTTCTAAGGAGCAGCTAGTGGATTTGAACTGCTGGATTTGTGATTCAAACTGACCTTATGGTCTAGGGCATTTTCCTGCAGCGCCACACTGGGACTCCCATACAGACTTATAGCTACCCTGTATAGGGAGCTGTAAACTTATAGGAGCAGAAAGCCTCATCTTTCTCTTGAGGAGCAGCTGGTGAGCTTGAACCATTGACCTTCTGGTTCATAGGTCAGTATTTATTCTACAGAGCCACCGTGTACCCCTGGTACATGAGTAGCTCCATTATAATCACACATCCATGTATAGCTCTGTCTACGTATTGTAATGTTATAAAGAAATACTACACGTGTGTACTCACTGCCCAGCCCTAGGACTAGGTTGCTCTGAATACACTGGCTGTGCCCATGTGCTCCTCCTCCATCCCATCCCATGACCTACCTCCCCACAGGTGACCAATATCCTGAAACTAGTGTTTAACCCTCCCCTGGTTCTGTTTGTTTTACTATATTAGGGCTAGTCAAAAAGTATTGCTATTAGGATTCCTGTTCATACATGTATGAATTTATTCCAAACAAAACGTTTTTACGTTCTCTGTGATTAGTAGATGACTGCTGACAAGTTCTCTCAGTAATATGATTGTCTAGGTCTTGTTCGGGTACCTTCCAAAAAAGGTCCAATCAAAACAGTGGTTTCTCAGGGACTTTGCTGGGCCAGTTCAATTTAAGGCATTCAACTCAGGAGGTTATGGTCACTGTATCTGAGATTCCTAATGAGTCATTTTGATAGATTTTCTTCCAAAGACATAGGACAATTGTGGGAGCTTATGAGGAAGACATTTTCAGAAAATTGAGAACTATATCAGCAAAGTTGTACTAGGAATTGTTTTCCGTCACCACATATGAGTAGTGGTAGCAAGTGCTTCAGTGGTAGGAAGAGCTGTCCTATGAGAATGTCACTGGGAAACCTTACCCCTCCACCCTACAGCCCTGATCTTGTCCCTTCAGACATCGTTTTGTTCCTCAAACTCAAAGAACATTTAAAAGGAAGATGATTTGAGTCCTTTGAGGCTGCTGAAACGGCTGTTTTGAAGTGGTGTACATTAAAGTGCACGTAATTCTTCTGGAAGGAGCTAGAGAGAAGTGTATGGACTGCCTTCAAGAAGCAATAGACCTAGATGGAGGATATGTCAAGAAACAATAGCTTCACATTTGGATATTTTTGTTTAGTAAATGTTTCTGTGATTTTGGAGTAATTCTTTTTGATTTGCCCTTGTATACTGGATACAAGAAGCTCTAGAAGCAAAGTGGATGAAGAGCTGGGCTGCTAACCATAAGGTCAGAAGTTCAAATCTACCAGTTACTCTGAGGAAGAAAGATGAGGCTTTCTACTCCCATAAAGATTTACAGCCACAGAAACCCTCCCTCTACAAGGTCTCTATGAAATGGTTGATGTCAACCATTTCAAGAGGCAGCATATGATCAGTAGTCAGTGGTAGTGAAGGAAGACGTCCGAGGTGCACTGAAAGCATTGGCGAAGAATCAGCCTCTGGGAATAAATAGAACACAAACTGAAGTCTTTCAACAAACTGATGCAGCACTGGAGGCACTCACTCATCTATGCTAAGAAATTCAGAAGACAGTTATCTGGCCAACTGATCGGAAGAAATCCATATTTTTGCCCACTCCAAAAAGAGAATTTTTGACATTTCCAATGGAATGTGGACATAATCAGAAAATACCACTAATATCACATGTAAGTAAAATTTTTGCTAACGATAATTCAAAAATGACTCTAGCAATACATTATTGACAGAAAACTGCCGGACAAAGGCCAGATTCAGACAAGGATGTGGAACAAGGAATATCATTCCTGACATCAGGTGGATTTTGTCTGAAAGCAAAGGATAACAGAAAGATGCTTACCTGTGATTTATTGACGATGCAAAGACTTTAGACTGTTTGGATCATGGCAAGCTATGGACAACATTGTGGAGAAAGAATATTCTGAAACACTTTATTGTGTTCATGAGGAACCTGTACAAGAGGCTTAGTCTATGTACGGATTCAAACAGAACAAGGGGACACTGAATGGTTTAAAATCAGAAAAGATGTGCTCCAGGATTGTATTCTTTCATCTTACTTATTCAATCTGAGAAGCAGGATTATATGAAGAAGAATGTGGCATCAGGATTGGAGGAAGACTTATTAACAACCTGCGACATGCAGGTGATACAATCTTGCTTGGTGAAAGTGAATAGGACTTAAAATGCTTATTAATGAAGATCAAAGACCACAACCTTCAATATGGGTTGCACCTCAATGTAAAGAGACAAGACCTCTTGCCACTGGACCAATAAATAACACCATGATAAATGGAGAAAAGATTGAATTTTTCAAAGACTTCATTTTGATTGGATCTACCATCAACACTCACAGAAGCAGCAGTCAAATGAAATGATGCATTGGGCAAATCTGCTGCACAAGATCTCTTTAAAGCATTCAAGAGGATCTGACCCAAGCCATGCTATTTTCAGTAGCTTCATATGCAAGTGAAAGTTGGGCCGTGAATAAGGAAGACTGTAAAAGAATTGATGCATTTGAGTTATAGTGTTATTCTTTGCCAATGCCTTCAGTGCACCGTGGACTTCTTTCTTCACTACAATGTTCTCCATGAGTTATGAAGAAGAATATTAAAAGTACCATGGACTGCTAGAAGAACAATCAAATCTGTGTTGGGCGAAGGACAACCAGAAAGCTCCTTAGAAGCCAGGAAGGCAAGACTTTGCCTCTTGTACTTCAGACATATTACCAGGAGGGACCAGTCCCTGGAGAAGGATATTATGCTTGGTAAAAAGTAATGTCAGTGAAAAAGAGGAAGACCCCCAATGAAATGGATTGGCACAGTGGCAGCAGCAGTGGTCTCCAGCTTAGCAACGATTGTAAGGATAGTATAGGACCAGCCAGTGTTTCGTTCTGTTGTGCATAAGGTCACTATGAGTTGGAACCTTCTTGACAGCACCTAACTGTGTTTTAAGTGATTAAAACAATAATTTTGAAATAAATGATATGTCAATTTGATACTTTGGTCTTGTTCAGGACAGGCGTGAGATGTGTGTTGGGTACCTTGAAACAGTGACAAGTAAGAGTAGGAAAACGTTTTTGCATAGAACTTGTCAGAAATTGTATAGCACAAAAGATCTAAACAAAGAAACCAACTGAGCTCCTATGAAGTACTGGGCACAACACTAAGGAGTCTTAACACCCACTTATTCAGTCCTCAAGCTGCTCCCAAAAGCATCTCATCATTTTGTAGACCAGGAAACAGAGGCACCTGTGATTAGCTATGGACACTCAGGGTGAGTTACCTCCTCTCTGTAAGCCTCCATTTCCTCATCTGCAGACTGAGAGGATGAGTAGAGTACCTGCCTTGTAGGATGCGGTGACAATGGGCTGGCCAGTGTGGATGCTGCCCATGGTGAATGTCATGACTTCATCTCCATTTCTCACTTTCATGTTTGAAATTGCAGTGGAGCTGGCGCATCTAACTGCTCGTTTGAATTCCTGATACCTTTTTGATTTGCTGTCTCTGTTGCATCACTATAATAGCTCTGATGCTGGGGTTGTTGGATGAAGTTTCTCTTTATCAAAGTCATCCTGCCAGTGTTTCTGGAGGCAATGGGGAGATGTTGCACAGCTCCGCATGTACATTATTTGGTCTTGTAATCTTCCCTGACCAGCAGGACCTTATTTATCACTGTAGCAGAAGATGGAAAATTCTTGCATCCTCACTTTTGGGCGGGTGTGGGGGAAGATGGAGCTGGGACTGTTCTGAAGGGGACCTGAGGACATTCTGAGTCCATCCTACTCTCAGCATAACCTGGAACCCAAAGCAGGATGCTAGGACAGGAAGACTGACCTTCTGGGGGCAGGAGTATGCCTAGGGTGATCATAATTACCTGCCCAAGTCTACTGGTGTGTCCTGACACACACTTGCTTCTTGGCACATAGGTGCTCAATAAACATGTGAGGAAGAAAGAGGAGGAAGAATTCTTAGATTGGGTACCATATGACTAGTATCAGTCTTCATCTGCTGCGGTGTAAAGCCTGTCTTGCCAAATTACTCAGAATCTTTGTAATTCATTTGCCAGCAAATGAGACCCTAACTTGATATCATGGATTGAATTATGTCCTCCAAAAATGTATGTTGAAGTCTTAACTTCCATCATTTGTGAAGGTAACCTGGTATAGAAATAGGGTCTATGGAGATGCTATCAGTTAGGTTGCATGAAGTCCTACAGAAGCTGGTGGGCCCTAATTCTATACAACTGGTGTCTTTATAAAAGAGGACAAGAGAAACACAAGGGAAAGGCAACCATAGGACAAAACATTCACAAGCCAAGGAATGCTAAGAAGCACCTGGGACTACGAGAAGCTTGAAGAGACAAGGAAGGATCTCTTGAGGAACAAACAAGATGGCGGATCGGGTGGACGTGTAGCAGAGAGCTC
>NW_006408660.1:5529863-5531139 GCF_000296735.1 Chrysochloris asiatica
AAAAAAAAAAAAAAAAGGAAGGATCTCTTTCTAGAATGAGAGAGCTCTCTGAGGATTCTAGAGAACGCCTAGCCTCCAGAACTATGACACAATAAATTTCTGTTCTTCGAAGTCACCCACTTTGTGGTACTATGATGACAACCCTCAAAAAACCCAAACATGTTTCTGTTGAGTTGATTCCCAGTCAAGAACTACCCTATAGGGCATAATGGAACTGTCCCCATAGGTTTCCCAAGGCATTACCAGAGCAGACTGTTAGAACTGTCTCCCCCAGAGCTACTGGGTGGCTAGAAACCACTTTTCAGTTAGCAGCTGAGCACTTTACTGGGCTACCAGCCCTCGGAAACCTACTTTGCACTTATCAACTACCTTGTTATCCGACATTTCCCATTTATGACAATGGCTAAAAATCAGCTATTATTTGGCACACTACTGAGCTCTGGAGACACTCACTTATCTATGCTAAGAAATTTGGAAGATAGCTACCTGGCTAACTTGTTGGAAAATATCCATATCTGTACCCATTCCAAAGAGAAGTGACCCAATGGAATGCAGAAATTATCAAACAATATCATTAATGTTACATGCAAGTACAATTTTGCTGAAGATAATTTAAACGTGGCTTCAAAAGTACATTGTCAGGAAATTGCCAGCAAGTCAGATGCAGAAGAGGACATGGAGCTTGGGATATCATTGCTGATGTCAGATGAATCTTGGCTCATGGAGCTTGGGATATCATTGCTGATGTCAGATGAATCTTGGCTGACAGCAAAGGATACCAAAAAGATGTTTACTTGTAGTTTATTGATTATGCAAATTTTTAAGACTGTGCAGCTCATGATAAGCTATGGATATAACATTGCAAAGAATGGGTGTTCCAGAACACTTGATTGTGCTTTTGAGGAGCTTGTACACAGACCAAGTGGCAGAACAGAACAAGGAGATATTGAGTGGTTTAAAATCAGGAAAGGTTGTGTGCTGACGCCCGGTGGGCAGGCTTGTGGGATATATAGGGCTGATGATGCATGGAAAGGATTCAAATCATGGCAATTAAATGATATATGATAGGATGAATGTAAAGCCAATGTTCTCCCATGTAAACTATCACATAATTCTCAATAAAACATTAAAAAAAAACAAAACCAGGAAAGGTGTGCACTATGGTTGTATTCTTTCACACTAGTTATTCAAACTGTATGCTGAGTAAATAATCCAAGAAACTGGATTATATGAAGAAGAGTGTGGCATCAAGATTGGAGGAAGACTCATTAACAAC
>NW_006408660.1:5531969-5548112 GCF_000296735.1 Chrysochloris asiatica
TAACAACAATAACATTTTGCACATTAGCGATGTATTTATGGCAGCAAAGAACACTGGGGTGCAAGGTGCATAACTCTGGCTTTGTTGGCTAAGGTTATGTGTCAATTTGGTTGGGCCATGACTCTCTTGTTTAGCAGCTATGAAATGATGTAATTCGGCAGTTATAGAATGATGTAATCATCAGTCCTCTGTGATCAGATGCAGTCATCCTCCATTTTCAAAAAGGCATGGTCTTTGGAACCCATCCATGTCAATTAATGAGGACTGGTGTATTTGATTTTAAACCTACCAGTTCCTGCCATGCCTGTGCAAAGCACTGGAAAAAAAAGGTGCGGTGCTCTGTCTAGGATGCTGAACATTGGGTCATGTTTGTAACCACATGGGTCAAACCTAGGGCTGCCCTTTGCACATAGAATCCTCTTAAAATAGCCTTTCCCAACTTTTTCTCTCTCCTGGACTTCTGCCCAGCTTTGAAAGAACAGACAAGGGTTGTTCTCAAGAAATCTAGGGGGAAGTTGTGGGGTACAGTTCAGGGGCTGTCAGTTTTGAGATCCAGTCGCCTCCCTTCCTAGCCACATGGCCTCAGGTGAGCTGATATGTTACTTTTAGGACCTTCAATCCCCTCTGCTATGGAAACAGGATCCATTAGACTCACCTCGGAGGTTTGTTGTGAAGATTGAAGGAGGAAACTCATAGATGGTTCCCATAAAAGTGAGTAGTACGTAGTTTCTCATTACTGATGCAGTGAGACATCAGGTAGGACTCAGGACACTCAGAATGTGGTCTTGACTCGACTCCCCTCTGGCACTTGTTTCAGTGTTTTAAATTAGCCCAGCTCTTTCACACTCATGATCTCACTTAATCAGCCCATTATAACTTACTCAGAGATGAGGACACAGGAGCACAGAGAGGTCTAATGGCTTGCCTGAAGTCACACAGCTATGCAGTGACTGAGCTGTCAAGACCAAATGAAATTAAAGCAGTGTAGTGTGTTTGTGCAGATGTGTCCATTTGGGCTGGCTTTTGAAGTAGGGTCCTTGTATACTGGTCTCTCTCCTTGTACCAGTTTCCCTGGGAGACCTTGATAAGGGAAGACATTCTTTGTCTAGCCCTTCTTTCTCCTCCTGGCCACGGTCCACCAGGAGCCACACACCCCTGGACTTCAGGAAGTTGAACTGGTAAACCCGATGACCAGTTCAACTTCCTCATCTGAAGAACAGACATAATGATTTCATAAAATCCTGAGATTTTATGAAAGTTTCCTGGACTTTCTACATTTGAAACAACAGGCATGTGCTACTATTGTAAATACCACTATGAGTAGCACATGCCTGTCATTTCAGTTGTAGAAAGTCCAGGAAAGCTTAAAGGAGAAAGTTGTTGTTAAGTGCCATGAACTCATAGTGACCCTGCGTGGGATTTCCAAGGAGTGGCCTGTGGGTTGTTGTTAGGTGCCATCGAGTTGGTATCGACTCATAGTGACCGTATGCACAGCAGAACAAAACTCTGCCCGATCCTGGGCCAACCTCACTACTGTTGCCACGCTTGAGTCCATTGATGCTGCCACTTGGCCATTCCATCTCGCTAGGGGTCTTCCTCTTTTTCTCTGACCTTCCACCTTACCAAACATGATATCCTTCTCCAGCGACTGGTCCCTCCTGACAATGTATCTGAAGTATGAGAGATGTAGTTTGGCCATCCTGGGCTCCAAGGAGCACTCTGGCTGCACTTCTTCCAACACAGGTCTATTGGTTCTTTTGGCAGTCCATGGCACTTTCAATATTCTCCACCAACACCATAACGTTGTTGTTGTTAAGTGCCGTCGAGTTGGTTTCAACCCATAGCGACCCTGTATAGGGTTTCAGAGGAGCGGTTGATGAGCTTGAGCCACCGACCTTGCAGTTCAAATGGCTTTGCAGTCTGGCGCATTAACCCACAGTGCCACACCAGGACTCCATAACTTAGGTGCTGTCAAATTGACTCCAGCTTCTAGTGACCTTATGTACAATAGAACTAAACACTTTCCGGTCCTGCGCCAGCCTCACAATCATAGTTATGCTTGAGCCCATTGCTGTTGTCACTGTGCCAATCCATCTTATTGGGGGTCTTTCTCTTTTTTGCTGACCTTCTATTTTAGCAAGCATGATACCTTTCTCCAGGAACTGGTCCCTCCCATACATGTCTGAGGTATGAGAGACAAAGTCTTGTCATCATGACTTCTAAGGATCATTCTGGCTGTACTTTCAATACAGATTGGCTTGTCCTGGCAGTCTGTAGTATTTTCAATACTCTGCCAACACCATAACGTATACACATCAACTCTCCTATGGTCTTCCTTATTCAGTGTCCAACTTTCACATGCATATGATGCTATTGAAAATACCATGCCTTGCGTCAGGTGCACTTTAATCCTTAAATTGACATCTTTGTGTTTGAACACTGGTGGATAGGACCCCTTCATTAAAGAGAATTTCCTTCCCGTCTTTAATCAAACACACAGCGTGGTAAACTGCTTATAAATGAGAAGATGTGTTTCGGTTCTATTTTCAAGAATTCTTTGGGGAGTGCTTTTACACCCAGTTCCAATTTGTAGGCAAGGTGATGTTCAGTATGGGAGTCGGGGACTTTGACTCTGACCAGAGGGAAGGATGCCCTTGGAGTACTTGGTAAGCCTGACGGGGGTGGGGGTGGGGGGTGGGGAGGTGATGGGGAGGGGGGCTATCCTGGAATCAGCAAGTCCCTAAGTACAGTAGATGGGACACCAAGTTGCCACTTCAGGCTTGTGACAAAAGAAGTCAGTGTTTCCCATTGATACCATCCTCTAAGCAGATAGTGTGGGGCCACCCCAAGCCTGAGCTGACCACAAAAAGTGGAAAGGAAACCGAGGTGGACCTGAAAGCTAGTAGTGGTGAATGACAGGCACTGGCCAGGGGAAATCTGGTAGCCCACAGAGCTGGGTTTAAATCCTTGGTGTCCTTTTCTAGTTGAGTCATTGTGGTCCAACCCCCTGACTTCACTGAGCGAGGTTTCCCCACCTGTTAAGATGCGGATAATGTTGGAGAATTTAAGATGATATCCGTACAGCCCTTCACATGGTGCCTGGCTCAGAAGGAGCTGTTCCTCTGTAGCTCTTGTCCTTGAGCTGTCTGCAGGGAAGAAGTAGGGTGTGCTTGTCACACATCTCGGGTGGAGGTCACAGCAGCAGGTCCTCTGAGTCCACTCTAAACCTCAGCAGGGATTGCATTGAATGCTGTCCTCTCTTAGCATAGGTCAGGAGCCCCTGACTCCCCACCACATGCCTCTCCATGCTGGCGACATTGTGGCCCCTGCTCCCTCTGCCCCAAGTAACTGTGGCCACAGGCACACAGTCTTGGTGTGGCGCTGTGGGATAATGCACTGGACCACAAGGTCGGCGGTTCAAATCACGTGCTGCTCTTTGGAAACACTATACAGGGTTGCTATGAGTCAGAACTGACTTGATGGCACTTACCGACAACAACTCCCATCGCAGAAACTAGTCCTTTGAAGCAGCCGGTAGGTTTGAACTGCTGACCTTGGCTTAGAAGTCCAATGCTTATTCTCCAGGGCTCCATATGTCTTATTATAAAATCATGGTAACACATAACAGAAAGTTGGAAAATAGAGGTTTTTGAAAATTACCCACCAGCCTTCCTGAATCACGATTATCATTTGACTGTATTGCTTTATAATACACTGTTTCCCTTAGCATGCATTTTCTTCCCCAGTAGCAGGAAATGTGGAGTTTTGCTTTTTTTTTTTTAAAGTAGATTATAACCCTCACTCCAAGGGCACTAGCTGTGGACAAGCTCTGGGCTTGAGCTCCTATGTATCCTATGGATGTTTTGGGAAGATGGCCTTAGCCCCCCTGGATGGTGGAGGAATTTGAGGCCATTTTTTGAAGGGGCTTGCCCAAGGCCACACAGCAAATTAATGGACACTGCTATTTGGCCCCGGAGCCAGATGTCAGAGCCAGGTGTCTGTGGGTAAGGAGCCATCCTGTCACCTCACAGTACACTGGTCGTCAGAGCTTCGTTAGCAGGACGTTCCACAGAGGCCCACATTTGCTGCTTATTTGGTTGTCCCTTATTAGGAGCTCTGTAAGTCTCTGGGGAGAGGGTTATCGGCCTTGGAATTGCTGTTTAAATGTTGTATGTTTACAGGGATGCAGGGCTTATGCTTTTGGGGAGAAAAAGCCCACAAACTGGTCATAATGGGCTGGAGAAACAGAGAGTAAATTAACATTTAATGTTCAGATAAGCACTCGGCTGCAGGACTTAATTACAGAGGTTCTCCGTATGGGTGAGTAGAAACAATTAGGATTACAGGAAACAGCCACTCTCTTGACCCTGGCCTGCTAGTGCTGGAGGGCAGCGCTTCTCCGGGATGGGTCTCCTTATAGTCCTTTCTGATCCATACCTCACAGAGCAGACCGCCACCCTGCCCTGCCCCACTGGGGCACAAGACCTCTGAGGCTAGAGGAGGAGGCAGTGGTATACCCTGATTTCAGATCCAGTTCTGCTGCTCCCTCTGGGTGACCTTGGGCAGTCAGTTTCCTCTTGGACTGAGCGAATCACTCCCACCCATCTCTCAGCAATATGCCGGGCTACGTGAATCATCCTGCTTTGAGGCTTAAAGAGGTGGAATGCGTGGTTGAAGTTTCCTGTTGGGCATGGGGCTGAACTAGGACTAGAGAGAGTAGGGTGGTAGGAGCTTTAGGGGCCAGGGTGGGGTGTTACAGGGCAGGAGACCCCAGCTCAAAGCCAGGAGGAGTGCTCTCAGGAAGAAAGCTGAGTAGGGAGACAGGACCCCTGCGCCTGAAACTGGCCTCCTCTTGGCTTAAGCCTGGAAGCAGGGTCTTTGTAGTGTTGATACAACATCAGATCACCAGATAAACTAACCAAACAGCTGCTTTGAGTGTCAGATTCTAACGCGGCTAGTTCCTGGTTGTGTGCTCTTGACGTCTTCCTTGCCTCTGTGTACATACAGTTATACCAGATAGATGAATCCCTGTATGTCAGATGCCCAGCCCATGGCAGTTCACTTCCCTGAGCCTCAGTCTTGTCATCTATAAAATGGACTCGTCTTGGTAACTCCCTCATGCACTCAGGTGGATGTTTGGCCTGATTGGCAGTAGGAGCGATGCTCCTGGTGGAATGGGTAGGTCAGAGCAAGCTGAGATGCTGTGGCCTTTGGTTGGAACAGATCTCAGACAGTCTAGAGGGCTGAGCTGTTCTGCCCAGGACCATTTCTGTGAGACAGAAAGGCTGTAAGAAGGTAGCCATAGTAGTTGGAGCCTCCGGCTCCTGTGTCTTGTTAGAGGTTGAAGCTTAACTTTTTTATTTGCAGCCTCGCCTAGTCACAGGAGGACCTGTATCAGAGCTGCCCCTTCCTCAAGGGTTAGGTGTTCCCCACCAGCTGCACAATGAAGATGAGCCTGCATGCTGTGGTGGGTGGCCCATGTGAATTTTCAGTCTTATCTGTGTGTGGAGCTAGTGTTTCCCATGCTAACGGAGGAAGGCAGAGGTTCATTTGCATACCCTGGATCTTCCTCAGAAGAAACCTGCTCAGGAGTCTCCAAGATCCCCTGTGAAATACCCCGGGGAAGGTGGCCTTTCGGTTCCTGACATGATGACTGTGATCCATCAGGGACCCAGAGCAGGAAGACCTCCAAGTGGAGCCAGCCCCGGGTGTCCCTTGACTCTCCTACTTCTCTCTCTGCCTGAAAGAGCATCTTTCTTTGGCTCTGAGCTGGAATCCGCTGTCCTATGACACCCCGCCCCAACACTGTGTCGGGGTTCTGTCTCTGGCCCACAGTCCTGCCTGCTCCCTCTACCCAGGGTCAGCTCTGCATTGCTTGAGCGTACGACCAGGACCCCCGAGACTGCTGCTTTCCTCCAGCCCTCCCCACACTTGCCTGGCTTCCTTGTCCCTTTCTCAGGATGGGCCTGGACTGCTACACTGGGGTTCATCTTACAAGGGCTCCTTCCCTGCGCCCAGGCCCGACTGAGACACAAAAAGAGGAGGGATATCCACCTAGAGTTTCCATTTCACACACAAGTCTGTCAGAGCATAGGGAGGAAGCCAGCCAGACGTGGTAGGCTGCTCCTGTCTACTGGGAGATGGAGCTGTGTCAGGCCAGGCGAGCAGGGTGTGAAACATTGTGAGGACAGGGGTGTGCCCCTGAGGAACCCTGAGGCAGACCACCTCAGTCTGGAAAGAAGGAAATACTGTGTCCGGGATCTTCCCAAACAATATTCACCTACCAGTCTCGTCATTTCTGTGGGGCATCAGCTGGAAGCCCGGAGGCCTGGGCTGGCTGTGGCAGAGGCCTGTGGTCACTTGAAGGCCCCCTTACTCCCATGTCTCGCTGCCAATGCTAGTGTTATCCAGGGGCCGACTGAGGCTGTCATCTGGGATACTCACATGGGGCCTCTCCATGAGATATAAGCACTTCCTCACAACATGAATGGGATCCAAGGGCAAGTGTACAAGGCAGGAGGTGTGTGTGGTAGGGGGGAATGGAGATGGCGAGGGGAGATTGAGAGAAAGTTGAAGAGAGAGACAGCACACATACCAAGTAGGAGTTGTATTACCTTACAATCAAACAAGCTAACATTTTAAATTAATTTTTTAAATTACCCTATTTGAAGACAATTGTATATTAACATGCAGTTGTAAGAAATAATACAGAGAGATCATGTATCCCCTTTGTCCAATTTCCCTCCATGGAAATACCTCCCAATTTTGTTGTTATTGATGTTAAGTGCTGTTAAGTTGGTTCTGACTCATAGCAATCCTGTGTAGGGTTTCCAAGGAGTGGCCAGTGGGTTTGAACCATCGACTTCACGGTTAGCAGTCCAGTGTTTATCCTACAGCGCCACACCAGGACTCCACTACCTCACAAAATTATAGTATTGATATAGCCCACCTGTTTTATTTAGTTTCCCTTTTTTGCTCATACTTGTATAATGTGTGCAAACTGCGGGGCTTTAAAACGTTCCTGGAAAAATGCCATTATCTTCTAATTCAATTTTCCACAACGTTTTTGAAACTACTTTGTATGTAGCTCTATACAAGGTTGCTGTGTCCACCTTACCAATCAAGGTACTAGCGCTTCCAACACCCCAATGATTCCTCCTGGTGCCCTTTGTAACTTAACTATAGCTGGAATTCTAGTCCTGCACTCAGGACTCATGGAGTGAGGGAAGTGGGCTGCTGGGAGCACCACTAACTGCTGGGCATGAAAAGACAGAGGAGAGAGAGAAAAAAAAAACCACTCTCAGTCAAGATAGGTCTGCAAACCAAAATTCCAAAACTAACAGTGGACAAGACTGCCACAAAACCAGAGGGAAGCTGCATTTTATCCCGGTGAAGTAAATATAACTGATCAGTCCAAAAAATCTATTAAATAAGTGGTCTTGTGCATCCCATAAGAAAAAAATGGGGAGTCCTGGTGTGATGCTGTAGGATAAGCACTGGACTGCCAACCATATGTTGGCAGTTCAAACCCACCAGCTACTCTTTGGATACCATATACAGAGTCGCTATGAGTCAGATATGACTTGAGGGCACTTAACAACAAGAAGAGAAAATGGAGAGTCCAGGTGTGGCATTATAGGAAAAGCACTGGACTGCTAACTGCACGGTTGACCAATCAAACAGAATAATTAGCCATCCTGGAAATTTAAAATATCTACATAGAAAGAATAATTGTGAAAACTTAATTGATGCTCGATTGAGCAAAATGATCAGAAAGAAAAACAATAGCTTTGAGACTAGTTCTGAGAAACTTACCCAAAAGATAGCCTAGAATCTCTCTTTCATCTAAGAATTTTATAAAAGTAGATAGTGATGTGCTCCAAGAATTATTAAAGAGAGCGAAGGCTCAAAAATGATGATTGATGTAAGTCAGCGAGTCAGAAAGGTGGTAAGGGATTCAACCCACGGCTTCTGAGATTTAATATAAAAAGAGAAGAAATTTAACAAAGGCAAAGAATGTGTGAGCCGTCTTATAAAAATATAAAGAAAATCTGGACTCTGCTGGTCTCTGTCCTCTTGGAAGCAGCACTTTTGGGGGCCCCTGCCCCCTATGGTGTGGCAAAGATCAGCTCATCCCTGGGATGGCAGACTCAGTCCTGACCAGTACCTCTCCTGTGTCTCAGAGCACCAGTTCATCCGATTATCTGTTTTCTCCACAGTGTCCTCCTCCTCCAGGAGACAGAATCGCGGTATTTGATTCATCTCTCCTGAAACCTGGCACAAGGCAGATATTGCAAGGTGGGGAGGTGGTGTTTAAGAATATTTAACAACAGCTCTTTCCCATATACCAGCCAGTCAGGCAGGGTGGCAGTGGCTCCCTAGACCTGGTGTCAAGTCTGAATTGGAATAATGGAAGGTCCAGGGGTCCTGGAAGCTAGAGAGTCTTCAGGGGAAGGGCTTGAGGTAGCTACTTTTTACAACTTCATGGGGAAGTGATTCTAATTTTAACTATAGTCCCGCTGTCCTGGAGTGTGCGGCCTACTCTGGGGACCAGGGCCCTCTGTGCGGTAAATAAATATGGACTCCAAGTCTAGAAATGCAGCCGAGAGTAGTGTGGTCCTCACAATAGGTAACTAGGAGGGCTCCAGGAATGTGAAGGTTACTGCCTGAGTATATGCAGACCAGCTGAGGTAGGGCCAGTACACCTGCTGGGCAGCCCAAGGGGACCAAACACATACTGTCAAGCTCTATGCCACATTGACCCTGGCTCCCTTAGTGACAAATGTCGACTTACAGTGCGGGGTGACTTATAATTTGGTGTGATTTAAAATTCAGGGCAGTTTATAATTCAGAGTAACTTAGCCATGATTCCCCAGCCTGGAGCTAGACACTAGGTTTGCTAAGTTGGGACTGACAACAGGAACAGTCTTGTGGGGCTCAGGGGAATGGCCACTCAGTGGGCTGGTCTAGGACATGCAGTACCAGGCTCCTGGGACTGGTTTTGGTGTGATCATTGCTGTCCCTCGACTCTACTCTGGGTAGCTGGGGGCTTGCTTACCACTTGGTTTCCTTAGTATGGTTCTCAAAGTGAACCATTTGCAACCTCCAAAGGGACGGACTCCAGGAGGTGGGCTAGAGCAAGTTGGGAGAACCTGCAAGGAAGGATGACAGGGAATGACGTGGGCTATGCTCGACCCACCAGGGGAGATGACTACTGATATGCCTTGGCTGGCCCTAATATCCTTGCTGGGGTAAAGCAGTGAACATGGGAGACATGGCTCCTGTCCCCAAGGGGCCAGTAGCCTGGTATTACATAAACAGGCAAGAGAATTTCCAACCCTGGGAAACACAGAGAAGAAACTCAGTCAGACTATGGAGGAGAGCATGGCCAACACAAGGCTAACTCAGCTGGATGACTGGGAGTGTAAAATGGTATGGCCAAGACTCACAAAGGGGACGGAGAGTCACCAAAAGCATCAGTCCAAGGCAGATTCCTATGAAGGGGAGGTCAGACATACCTTCTCTCTCCAACCTTTTTACTAATTCTGACACCAGTTGCCCCTCCCACAGACGGCACTCTCTACTTCTTTGCTGGATTTGAAAATTTGTTACAATGGATACAGAACTCACATTTCTCACAATTATGGGATCCTTAGGGAAGTAACAGGGTACAATTCATGATCAGGAACAACTCAAGAGTGCAGTTCTTCCATCAGGACAGCCCCTTCTCAGCCATTCCTACAGGCAAGCCTCTCTGACCATCAGCCCCTCAGCCTCTCAGCCTCTCAAACCTCTTGGACTGACCTAGCCTCTGTCCTGCTCAGACAAGTGTTACAAAGCACTTGGGCTCAGCTGATAAGTGACCAAAGGCACTCCATTCTGCCAGCAAGCCTGTTGCCTGGGAAATCCACCATGTTGTCTCCTGCCGGTCTCCTGCTTCTGCTACCTCTTCTGGCGCTGTGTCTCACCATCTCTAGTGACTCTGGGGTTAGCTGGTTCCCAGTGCAGGGATCCTGGGTCCAAAGGACACATTTCCATCTCTTCTTGGTGGTGTTAGTTTCCTCTTTCTGTCTCCGGTATGGCTCATTTTAAGCCTAGCAGATGACAAAACTGACCAATCCCCACGTTAGGGTTCCATACACCTTATTTGCCTGGTCCCACCCCCACAAGGAGCACCCTTATTTATATTATTAGCAAGCTGTCCAATCCCCTTAGTGGGCATAAACACCTAATTTACATAGCCCTTCCTAATCATGTTATAAGATCATGGCAAGAAAGGCTATATAAAAATGATCCTTGCTCTGCAGGGAAAAACTGTCTGAGAAAAGGGCCTTTGTACTGAGAAGAAGCTAGCACTGAGGGGACCTGGACAGGGACAACAGCAAGGACAAAGGCTCTGAGGCAGGCTCAGAGCAGTGAAAAGTGCGGGAGTGCAGCATGTGTGTACATCAGGAGGAAGCTAACTGTCTGTGTTTCTCTGTTGGGGAGGGGCTCCTGGGGCTTGTCTTGGGTGCAGTCTTTGGAGGACCTATTCGAGTAAAGGGTGGGATGCAGAGTAGGTGGACTAAGAGGAAGGTGGGAGAGGTCAGGAGGAGAGGAGCCATGAGAGGCTGAAAGAAGGCGCTAGACCAGGGCATTTGGGGTGGTAGGTAGGACTCTAGTCAGCTAGGGTGTAAGGGGATAGGGCCCACCCCAATGCAGTGTCAGCAAGCCCTAGGTCCAGGAGCATATTGTAGGGCTGGGATTGTAACAGACGGACAGTCATTAGCACATCATGTAGGTACTAATATCATGGGACCCAAGCAGAGAAATTGTAGTACAGCGAGCTTCTTGGCAGTTAAGGGACAAATAGTTCCCCGAACCAGACCTGGGTGGGGTGGGGGCTGCCCATCTCTCCTTGGCCCTGCCCTGTGCAGGCTGGGTTAGTGTGCTGAGCTCTCATCCAATGTCCTCAGGAGATTTTGATTCTACTCCTGATGTTGGATGTTGCCTATGGAATTTGTGGGCATGAGCCAGGAACGACTGCATTTTAGTTGACCCTTAAATCCCTAATGGAGCCTGGATCTACCAAAGGGCTCATGACCCTTGAGGGCACCCAGGCTGTTAGGGAAGCACCATTTAACCAGTGTCCCACAGTAGACTCAGTCATGAGAACGCGCCTGAATCAGCGCTGCTGTGTCCTCAGGTAATCAGAGAAATGTCAGTCCACATCTGCTGATGTATACCATAGATAGCTCAGTGCCTCTGACGCTTCCGCTGTGGGCCTCTCAGAGTGTTGGAGGCATCCAGCCTGCTATTACTGCACAGTCGACACATCTATAAAACGGAACGGAGCCCAGCATCCCCACTCTGCCCACCCCAAGAGGCTTCTCTCCAGGTGTAGGGTATTTTCAGCGTGGTAAACACCATTTTTGTCAGACTCTTCATTTCTGGTAATGATCGTATTTATACAAATCTTGTCACTGTTCCGTTCTTGATCACCATTCATGGGCTAAGAAAAGATCTTTTCTAAACTCATACTTTGGGATATTTACAGAGTTTTGATCCTCAGGCAGACACTGTGCTGGGACCAATTGTGAGTGGGCTGAATGAGTCCCTGCACTCACGGTACTGACTGGCCAGGGGAGTGGTCAGTCATCAACAGACAGAGCAGAATTTCAGGTTGTGCTCAAGGCAGTGAAGGAAAATTAGCAGGAGGAGGAGTTGTGGAAGTCTGCCAAAGGGAGGATCAGGTGCAAAGGCACTGGGTCAGAGTGTTCTAGTGCATGTCACACTCTGCTGGGGACAGCCACAGTGGGGTTTGACATGAGAAAGGGAGCTGGGGGCAGGACCACAGAGGGCTTAGGGTGAAGGCCAGGATGTGCTGGGACAAAGAGAACATGCTGTAAAGTGGACTGTGGATCTTCAACCAACTAGAGTTCAAGAAGGAAACAGTTGCAAGTCTGTTCATTTGGTAATAAGAGCTCATTCTGTTGCAAGCACAGCTTTGAACCATTTGAAACAGTTCAGCCATGGCCGATGATGCAAAATCAGAACAGACCTGAATATGTAAAATGTGGATGTACTGAAACAGAAAAATTACAAGTCAAAGTTCTGGCCTTGGAGAGGTGCGGTGAGCCCTCTCAAGCCTGATGTGGGAGACTGGACTATCTCCAGGACTGTGGGGAGTGGCTGGACACCAGCTTTGAGCAGGGCACTGTTGTTTTCCAACTCTGCCTGTCAGGAGATTTGGTTGCTTTGCATCATGCGCGCTGTCTTTATTTTCTCAGAAAAATTAAGTTTCTAGCAGAGTGGCTGTCACTCTAATTTTTCCCATTCTGGTTATCATTTTGATACATCCATATTTTGTAAATTCACGTCTGTTCTGATTTTGCTTCATTGGCCATGACTGAACAGAGAGCAGTTTCAAAATCCTGGTTGCAAGTGAGTCAAAGATCACTTTAAATAGGCTTCAGAAAAAAAAATAAAGAGGGAGGGAAATAGATTAATGTATTAGTTTAAGGAACCAACAATTATAGGGCAAAGTTGACTTCATTGTTGTTAGCTGCCCTGCATTGGTCCCTGACTCTTGGTGACCCCATGCACAACACAACTGGACTGTTGTGATCCACTTTTCAGAAGTAGATTCCCAGGTCTTTCTTCCATTTTAGTATTTTACTGGGATCTCTACTGACCCATAGTGACTCTATATAGGGTTTCCAAGGAGCGGCTGGTGAGTTTGAACCACTGATTTTGTGGTTCAAATGAATTTGCAGTCCAGCGCATTAACCCACAGCACCACACCTAATTGCCTACTGACAGACAAGTGGTGGCTGTTCTGTGCCTGGGGTACATTGGCCAGGAATTGAATCTGGGCTTCCCACACAGAAGCCTGAAGCACCAGTACCCTCAGTACTGGCTTCAGATGCAGTTTAATCCCGGACTGAAACAAGCTCTGCTCTGCCTGTGTGTCAGTCTCTCTCTCTCCATATCCTGGCTCACTTCTGCCATGCTGGCTCCTCTCTCAGGCACACACTCTCCTTATGAGCACTTACTATGTACCAGACACTGCTGAGGAAGACACGGCTGATGTGCTGCAGGTGCCTGAAAGCTGGGCTGCAGGCAGACCTCTGTAGTTTGATTTATGTGAATATTTTGTATCCTACAGACTCAGGTATGAATTTGGTTGTGTCACTAACCCACAGTGTGGGTTCAGTTCAGTATTTAACTTCTCTGAGCTACAACTTCCTTATAGCCTTACCTTCACTGGGCTGCTAACTGCAAGGTCAGTGGTTCAAACCCACCAGCTGCTCCTTAGAAACCCTATACAGGGTTGCCATGAGTCAGAACTGACTTGGCAGAACATAACAATCACAACAAGAGTAGGAAGGTAAAGCTAGAGTCCATGTCGGAAAGTTTCAGGCCAGGGGCCAGGCAAAGTCAATCCTCAATGAAAGTTAGCTTCCTTTCTAAGGAAGGAAGGAGAGAGGAAGATGGAGAGAGAGATGAAGAAAGGGTGATGTAATGTTTCAAATTTAAGTGCGCAGCTATTTCTTAAAGTCACATTTAAGGATAAAATGACCATTTTCTTGTGAGAGAATGTTCATGAGCTTCCTTCTGGCAAGGCCTTGCTCCAGGGACTAGGCCCGACTGACTAGCAGTAGGGCAGCAGAACTCAGTCTCTACTCTTGGCCTCTGATAGTCCCTGCCCCAGCATCTGAGCTGGCCCTTAGTTACTGCAACTTCAGGAGACCTTGACAAGCAACTCTGATTACTCCCCTGTGCTCTTCAGGACTAGGTGAACAGAGCCATAAACTGTCTCCCAGTAGTGCTAACAAGACCTGCTAATCACCTCTTTTAAATACTGCTGAGTGTGCCAACCTCAGCTAAATATGTTTACAATCAAGAAGGAAATTATGGTGTCAAAGCTCAAAGTCCTTTAATTCCTGGAAGGGGGTGTACTGTAGCAGTTCTGCCATGGAAATCAATGGAGAGAAACGTATCCGGAAAAGCTGGCTGGGCAGTTGGATCTCAAGACACCTGCACCTCAGAATGGCTCTGCTGATGAGCAGAGAGTGGTTTCCAGTAATTAGGATGTGGTAGAAATAGCATTTGGCTCTAATGCCATCTCTGCTTTCCTGCACTAGCTCCCTTTTGTCTCTCAGCCTTACTTCTTCCATTTCAGAGACCTAGCTATGGGAATACATTCTAACTATTTTCTCTGGATTTGTTCACCCACAAAACTGGCTGTCTCATAGTAATGATTCCGTTTGTGGTGGTAATCAAACTGCTGTTATTTAGGCCATTGCCATACTTTCCACTTAAAACCAAACGGCCAACACTCATCTGTCAGTTTGTCACACTGTGGTGGCTTGTGAGTTGCTGTGATTCTGTGTCACCAATATTTTAAATACCAGTAAGGTCACCATGGTGGACAGGTTTTAGATGAGCTTCCAGATGAAGACAGACTAGGAAGAAAGAGTGATGAACTACTTCTGAATATTTAGTCACTGAAAACTTTATGAATAGCAGAGATATAGTGCCAGAAAATGAGCCCCTCAGGTTGGAAGGCACTCAAAATGTGACTGGGGAAGAGCTGCCTCCTCAAAGTAGAGTTGACCGTGATAACGTGAATGGAGTAAAGCCCACGGGACCTTCATTTGCTGATGGGCCACAACTCAAAATTAAGAGAAACAGTTATAAACATCCATTGAAAATTGGAACATGGAATGTATGAAGTATGAATCTGGGAAATTGGAAGTTGTCAAAAATGAAATGGAACGCAAAACATTGATATCAGGCATTAGTGAGCTGAAATGGGTTGGTACTGGCAATTTTGAATCTGACAACCACATGGTTTACTATGCCAGGAATGACAAATTGAAGAGGAATGGTGTTGAATTCTTCGTCAAAAAGAACATATCCAGATCAGTCATGTGGTACAACGCTGTCTGTGATAGGATAATATCCATGCGCCTACAGGGAAGCCCAATTATTACCACTATTACTGAAATTTACGCACCAACCACTAAAGCCAGTGAGGATGAAATGTCGGAGAACCAGCCTCGACATGGGGGTTCAGTTCACGAAGTAGGGAGATCTGGCAGCGACAGACATAGAGAAAGAATACACACAAAGACGCAACAAGAGAGACAAGAAGACACCCCGAGACCAGAGTGGATGCGACACTGGCGTCAGACAGATCCTGCATTGTAAACCTCGTGGCTAGGCAAGCAGTATGCCCACCTTGCCAACTTCAATGCCTGCCCGTAATGCATGCTCTGAAAGCTGTAATGCATGCGGGTTTCAGTCTTTGCCTCCTTTTTATTTCAGGGAGGAGCTTTACACAAAGGAAGGCGGGGATTATTAAAACGGGACAGAAGTGAAATGTGATTAATCGTTCAAAACAGGACACAATGATTTACAGGAACAAATTCTAAAACATACATCACAAATTGTCTTGATAATCTAACATCCTTAATTTTCTAGAAATTCAAGCAAATTGTTATATAGTACTTTTTAGGTTCGAATCCCAAGGCAGGAACTCGAGGTTTCTCAAGCCTAATTAACATACCTATAACACCTAATCTTCAGTGAGAAAAGGATTCAAAAGATCTGAAAGGAATCCAGCTGTTTCAGCTACCTGGCCTAGGCTTGCAGGAGGAAGGAGGACGCCTATGTTAATGGTCTGCACCTGGGGACGATCTGAGAAGGCTGACAACCATTATTCTTTGAACAAAACCCCGGAAGCTGCCAATCTCGCCAATCTACTTTGGGTGAATTCCTTAGGGGAATTTTTCTCCAGTGTCTCCCAGCAAACTTGCCCTAGGAACTTTTAGGCCTCGGCTTTAGAAGAGGTTTTTGTTTTAATATTTGTCCATGGGTATCACGGGCTCATGTATTAAGTTAATATCAAACATAATTGAATAATCTGATAAAGAACAGTTTTGCTATGCTTGCCAGGTGGCCAGAGTTTGTTCCTCAGAGAGACTTTGTTCCCAGGACCTTAAGCACTGCCAACACAGTGGAGACATTAAGAGAGGCACATAAGAAACCATTTTCTCAGAAGCTACAATTACTGGAGTTTGAAGCATAGAATGAATAAGACCAAAGAAAATTATACAGAGCTAGCCCAACAGTGAGTTCATAAAAGCCAATGAACCC
>NW_006408660.1:5551097-5583379 GCF_000296735.1 Chrysochloris asiatica
AAAATCTGGACAATGGATAAGGAAGATCATAGAAGAATTGATGCCTTTGAATTTTGGTGTAGGAGGAGAATATTGAAAGTGCCATGGGCTACCAAAAGAACCAATAAATCCGTTTTGGAAGAAGTGCAGCCAGAGTGCTCCTTGGAGGCCAAGATGGCCAAACTTCTTCTCTCATACTTTGGACATATTGTCAGGAGGGAGCAGTCACTGGAGAAGGCTATCATGTTTGGTAAGGTGAAGGGTCAGAGAAAAAGAGGAAGCCCCCCAGTGAGATGGATTGGCCAAGTGGCATCATCGATGAACTCTATTGTGGCAACAGTAGTGAGGTTGGCCCAGGATCAGGCAGTGCTTTGTTCTGCTGTGCATAAGGCTGCTATGGGTCAGTACCGACTCGATGACACCTAAAAACAACAACAATACTTTGCACATTCAAACCCAAGTATTTGTTTTGGTGTGCCTGTTTGCCAGGAAGAGTCCTCTGGTACTGTGGTATGCAAGCATTGACCAGGCTTTGTCCTCCTGGGGCTGACATTCAACGCAAGGATGTCAAGACTAAACAAGTAAACCAAGAAACCAGACACCACTGGGGAGTGTTAGGTCATTAAAGGAAACAAAGAGGATGAAATGACAGAGCCTGCCTGGCAAGGGTGCGCAAGAAGTCTCAAGAAAGGCTGCTTGAAGGAGGTGATTTCTACACTGAGACCCAAAGCATGAGAGACAACTAGAGAAGATCAAGTCTACTTCAGTGTCCAGGGAGGAGGTGCTAGGGCTCAGACAACGGTGGGACACTATGGGGTTTCAAGGCATTCCCTGGGGGAAAGCTGACAGGTGTCAGGGCCTGGAGATGATTCTGACATCCCGGTTGGATGCTTGAGGAATCTTTGCTTATATAATGCATGGCCCATAATAGACATCCAGTAGGGGTTTATGGGATGGCTGGATGGAAAGAGAGTCTAATGTTTTTGAAGGAATCAGGTTGGTGGCTAGTATTACTCAGTTTGCCTATATCCTTACTGATTTTCTCTGCTTGCTCTACTAATTACTGTTGTGTTGTTAAGTGCTGTTGAGTCGGTGCCGACCCATAGTGACCCTGTATAGGGTTTCCGAGGAGTAGCTGGTGAGCTTGAACTGCCAACCTTGCAGTTCAGATGGCTTTGCAGTCTGGTGCATTAACCCACAGCTCCACACCAGGACTCCAGTACTAATTACTAAGGAAGGATTATTAAAGTTTCAAAACATAGTTGTAGGTTTGTTCATTTCTCCTGTTGGTCTTATGAGTTTTTGCCACACATATTTTTAATCTCTGTTAAATGCATACATATGTTTGTTCTTGTTGGTGATTGGTGATTATGTGCCATGGAGTCGATTCCGACTCATAGCAACCTTGTACAGGGTTTCTGAGGCTGTAAATCTTTACGGGAGCAGAAAGCCTCATCTTTCTTCCGCGGAACAGCTGGTAGTTTCGAACTGCTGACCTTGTGGTTTGCAGCCCGATTTGTTACCACTACGCTACCAGAGCTCCTTTGTTCTTGTTAGGTGCCATCTAATTGGCTCCGATTGACAGCAACCCTGTGTACAATAGAGTGAGACACTGCTGGGACCTGTATAGTCCTCACAGTTGTTGTGATGTGTGACCCCATTGTTATTGCCACCGTGTCAATCCATTTCATGGTATTTCTGAAACTGAAAAAACTGAGGAAAAATTCCAAGCCTCCCATTGCAATATTGAAGGATTCTATGGGTAAAATATTGAATGGTGTAGGGAGAATCAAAAGAAGATGGAAAGAATACACAGAGTCACTGTACCAAAGGAACTGGTCAGTGTTCAGCAATTTCAGGAAGCAGCATATGATCAAGAATCAGTGCTCTTGAAGACTTTGGTGAAAAACAAGGCTTCAGGAATTGACAGAATAACAGAAAAACACTGAAATGTACAACAATCTGATGTTGCACTCTAAGTACTCACTAGTCTATGCCAAGGAATTTGGAAGACCTGGCCAGCTTACTTAAAAAGATTCATATTTCTGCCAAGTCCAGAGAAAGGTGACCCAACAGAATGTGAAAATTGTCAAAATTATCACACAGCAAGTAAAATTGTTCTTTCTTTCTTGACTTCTCTAGGACCTTTAGTTTTCTTCTTCATGTATGATGTTCTTGACGTCATCCCACAACTCATCTGATGTTTGTTTGGTTATTTGTGTTCAGTGCATCGAATCTGTACTTGAGATGCTCTCTAAATGTAGGTGAGATAAACTCAAGATCTTATTTTGACTCTTGTGGACTTGTTTTAATTTTCTTCAGCTTCAGCCTGAACTTGCATATGAGCAATGGATCGTCTGTTCTTCATTCAGCTCCTGGCCTTGTTGTGGCTGATGATATGGAGCTTCCTTTTGTATCTTCCTGCAGATGTACTCAATTTGATTCCTGCACATTCCATCTGGTGAAGTCCATTTGTATAGTTGCTGCTTATGTTGTTTAAAAAAGGAATTTGCTATGAATAATTTACTGGTCCTGCAGAATTCTATTATGCAACCTCCAACCTTATTTCTATCACCAACACCGTATTTTCCAACTACTAATCCCTCCTCTTTGTTCCTAACTTTTGCATTCCAGTCACCAGTAATTATCAATGCATCTTGATTGCATGACAAAGACAATGAGAAAATATTGAAGGTAAAGTAAAAACATGCATACCTATTTAGAGTTTCTATGTGTTTTTTGAGAATTGACCCCTTTAAACTTTAAATAACATCTATGTGGCTGAATCACCACAAGGTCTGTGATTCAAACTACCCAGCTGCTCTTCAGAAATCTTCCATAGGGTTGCTATTTACGTTGGAACCAACTTGTTGGCACTTAACAACAACAATGTGTAACAATGTTTTTGCTGAGGATAGAATTCTGTGTTGACAATTTTATTTGTTTTTTTTAAGCACTTTAAAGATACCTTCTCATTACATAGTTTATGGTGAGAAATTCACTGTAATTCTTATCTTTGGACCTTGATGTGTCTTTTACTCTTATTGCCGTCAATATTTTTCCTTTCTGTTTAAGCAGTTCGAATATAATATGCCATTCTTTGTTTGTTTTGTTTTCTGTTTATCCTGTTGGTGTTTTCTGAATTTCTTGCATCTGTGAATGTCATTAATTTGGGAAAATCCACAGGATACGTATTTTCAAATATTTCAAATTAGCCAGTGCTCAATGCCTTATATCTTTTTGGAAGTGCCTGCCTTTTGTTAATTTTTGATTTTATTGACTGCCCCTCAGCACTAGCTCTCTAATGAGTTCCAAGAAAAGGTGAGAAATTGTATGTTGTCTGACTTTTTGATGTTGTTTTAATAATGAAAGCATCGCCTTTTTTTTTTAGCTTTCTGTATGTTCAATGGATGCCAGAAGTTCTGGCATATCCTTTAAAAAAGTTTTTTTAAAAAGATATCTTACAGTATACCATTGTATTTGTTGTTAAGTGCCATTGAGTCTGTTCTGAATCATAGGGAGCCTTTCTTTATAGGGTTTCTGAAGAGCGGCTGGTGAGTTTGAACTGTGGACCTTACCATCTTCTAGACCTTTGTTTATTCCACATTAAGAAGCTAAGCTCCGTCCATGTTGTTGCACCTAGCTATAGTCCATCTCTTCTTACTGCTGTGTAGTACCGTACCATGGTTTGTTTATCTATTCTGCTGACAGACATAGGGTTGTTTCCATTTCTTTAAATCAGTGGTGGCGAACCTTTTTTCTGCCACAGTTTATAACATTATTCACGGTCCATACAAAATTATCAACTTAAAAGCTAGCCTGCTATAGTTGGTCAGACATTTAATTAACTCACCCCTAATGTGATGGTTAGCGTAGTGGTTACGAATCGGGCTGCGAACCTCAGGATCAGCAGTTCGAAACTACCAGCTGCTCCGCGGGAGAAAGATGAGGCAATCTGCTCCCGTAAAGATTTACAGCCTCAGAAACCCTATTCTGGGTCGCTATGGGTCGGAACTGACTCGACGGCACTTAACAACAACAACAACAATGTGATGGTTAAGGAGTTCTGGTAGCGTAGTGGTTACGAATCAGGCTGCCAACCGCAAGGTCAGCAGTTCGAAACTACCAGCTCCTCCATGGGAGAAAGATGAGGCTTTCTGCTCCCATAAATATTTACAGCCTCAGAAACCCTGTTCAGGGTCGCTGTGGGTCGGAACTGACTCGACGGCACTTAACAACAACAACAACAATGTGATGGTTGGAACTTGGGTTGCCTCGGCAGGGCCAGAACAATGATTTTGAGGACCTAATACACCTGTGGGCTAGACCTTCCCACCCCTACTTTAAAATAATGTTTCTCTGAACATTCTTGTGCACGTTCCTTAGTGCTCTTAAGCCCCAGTTTAAGTTGAATAGGTTCCTAATAGTGGGTTTACTCTATCATATGATATGAGCGTTTTCAACTTTATAAGATGGTGCCAACCAGTTTTTCTGAGTGGTTGTACCAGTTAATTTACCTATCAGTGATGATAAGAGTTCTTGATGTGCCATGTTCATAGGAATCTTTGTTGTTCAATGTCCTTGTCAATACTTGGAATTATCAAATTTATTATGTTTTGTTAATCTGTTGTTGTTGTTGTTATTAGGTGCCATCAAGTCAGTTCTGACTCAAAGTGACCTTCTACGTAACGGAATGATTCCCTACCTGGTCCTGTAAATCTAGTGGTTGCAAACAGTATTACATTCTGTCTTTTGTTGTTGATTTTGTTTTTGTTGTTGGGGTTTTACTTTGGAAACTCCCTGTGTTACAGAGCAGAACTGCTCCGGAGGAGGTTCTTGATAAAATCATCTTCACTGAAGCAAATTGACAGGACTGTTTCTTCCATGGTGCTGCTGGGTGGTTACCCATCGTGCTGCTGGGTGGTTACCTGCCAAATGCAAACCCTTTGCACTACCCAGGGACTTCTCCCATCATGCCTTGATTTTTGTTGCCTTGATGGCTGGTAAGGTTGAGCACCGCCTTATGTGTTTACTGAGCATTTGTACTCCCTCTGGGTCCAGGGATCTTCTCTGCCCAGATCAGGAATCTCAAACTCTGCCTAGAAGCCCTATATCTCCAGTACCTTGTCTCCATTAGGTTTTTCTATAAGTCACCTTTCTCAATGAGGCCCTGCTGTTTCCTCTGCCAGGAACGTCCCTGCGACTGACTCCTCGTCTTTCAGAGCTCCTCTTCCTCTGAACTTCTTTGGTCTCTCTGTCATAGCACTTTCCATGAGAAAGTCCCAGTGAATCTCCAGCAGTGACACACAGTGGGCACTTGCGTTTTCATTGTTGAAAGGAACAGTGAATGCAGGAGACAGAGATTGGCCGTCACTCGGGCAGCTGAGAGAATCTGTGCATGAGGATACAAGAGGCTTCCTGAGTTTCTTTACAGACATCTCAGGGTGACCAGGAGATGCCCAGCTAGCAGGGTGTGACTGTGGTTTTCTCCCTCCCACTCCAATTGAAAGGTTTAGGCATTTTGGGGGGGGAAGGGGGGTGAGCGCCATCTGGCCCCCCTCGGGTCAGATGGCCAGCTTTTTCCAAGAACAGTATGTTTAAGACCCTGCCTCCTTCAGTGCGAGTCCTGTGGCTCTGTGGCCAGTAGCATGGCCAGTTGTGTTGGTTGTATGGACTGTGGAGTGACCACAGCATGACTGGCAATATGGTTGGCTGTGCACACCAGCGGACAGACCAGCAGAAGACCCACATCGACACAGATGAACCGGTGCCACTGGGTTTGTCTTGTTTCTCTGGTCAGAGACCGCCAGCACATGAACAGACTCTGAAGATCCAGCTGCCTGGGAGGGGAGGAGCGAGAGCCTCATCTGAAAGTGCTGACAGTCTGCCTTGGGGTGGGGGCTTCAGAGTAAACACAATCAAAGGAAGCAGAGTGTTTGTGGTCTGGTGCCTGGAGTTCCCAGGAGCAGAGCCCACTCCTGATGCTCTTCCTGAGTCTACCCCTTGTTGCTCATGGCCTGTCCATTTGTGTGGTTATGAATTCTCAAGGTAAAGATGGCAAGATAGGCTTCCTTACGACCTCAGTTATTTCTATCACTGCAGGCAGCTCTTGGGACCCCAGCTCTAAGCAATGTCTTCTGGGGAAGCACCTTCCATTTGATTTTAACAACGTTGGTGAGAGATAATCCATTAAAGCATAGGATTTAGTGACTCTTAATATATTCACTTACTACCTGTCAGTTAGTCATACTGTAATGGCTTACATGTTGTTAATGATGCTGAAAGCTATGCCATTTACCATATTTTAAATATCAGCAAGAGGACAGGCTTTAGTGGAGCTTCCAGAGGAAGAAATGTCTGGTGATCAGCCTATGAAAACTCTATGGATCACAAACAGTGTTGTCTAATACAGGGCTGGAAGCTGAGCTCCTAGGTTGGAATGAACATGAGGATGGGCAGGATTAGGTAATGTTTTGTTCTGGTGACATAGTCACCATGAATTGGAGGCTACCAGACAGCACCTAGTCACAACAATTCAAAACCCACAATTGTATATTACATTTATATATACAACCATATCTGCTATCTAATTGTAGGACATTTTCATTGTTGTTGTTGTTATGTGCCATGGAGTCAGTTCCAACTCTTAGCAACCCTGCATAGGGTTTCTGAGGCTGTAAATCTTTATGGGAGCAGAAAGCCTCATCTTTCTCCCACAGAACAGCTGGTAGTTTCGAACTGCTGACCTTGTGGCTCACAGCCCAATTCGTAACCACTACGCTACCAGAGCTCCTTAGGACATTTTCATTACCCACCCTAAATGCCTGTACCTACTTACAGTTACTCCCCACTTCCCCTCTCATAGCCCATGACAACCAGTAATCTATTTGCTGTCTCTATGGATATGTGTATTCTGGACATTGCACATAAATGGAATCTTATAAACAGGTGTCTTTTGTGACTGACTAATTTGACTCAGAATATTATTTTCAAAGTTCATCCATATGTAGCATAAATCAGAACTTTATTCTCTTCATGGCTGAATAATATTCCGTTGCATGAATCTACTACATTTTGTTGATACATTCGCCAGTTGATTTGTTTTTTTCTCAACTATTCCCTTACTTTTGTGGCAGCCCAGTGATACACTTACACAGTAGATTCACATGTGTGCATTTCAGCTCTTTCGGGTAAATGGATTGCTCTGAGTTTGCAGTCTTTTCCATGCCAGCCTCTTTTTTGCTTTGCCTTGACTCCTTTGTTGTCCTGGGAACATCCGCTGACCTGGCCCCTGGTAAAGGCTTTAGCAGGGCTGCTGCTGTGTCAGACTGAGAACCTGAGTGCTCTGTTAGAGTTTGCCTACTGTCTTAAAGCTGCTCAGTGAGAGCCGGTGAGGCTGCACCCAATCAAACGGACCTCACACATGGTGTGGGGTGAGCCAGACTCAATAAGCCAGGTTACCCAATAAGCAAGGTAAGCACGATTTACTTGTGACACATATGAAACTGTTCACTACAGATTTGTTGTTGTTGTTGTTAAGTGCTGTCAAGTCAGTTTCAACTCATAGTGACCCTGTATAGAGTTTCCGAGGAATGGCTGGTGAGCTTGAACCGCCGACCTTGCAGTTCAAACTGACCTTGCAGTCTAGCACATTAACCCACAGTGCCATACCACGACTCCACAGATTAGTAAGAAAGCACAAGTAAGCCCTGCTTACCTTGCTTACCAAGAGGCAGTTGTTCGAACAGAACATGGGAACACTGAATGGTTTAAAATTAGGAAAGGTGTACGACAAAGTTGTATTCTTATTCAACCTGTATGCTGAGCAAATAACCCAAGAGGCTGGGTTCTGTGAAGAAAAAGCTGGCATCAAGATTGGAGGAAGACTCATTAACAACCTGCGATATGCAGATGATACAACCTTGCTTCCTGAAAGTGAAGAGGACTTAAAATACTTACTGATGAAGATCAAAGAGCACAGCCTTAAGTATGGATTACATCTCAATGTCAAGAAAACAAAAATCCTCACCACTGAACCAATAAACAACTTTCTTATCAACAGAGAAAAGATTGAAGTTGTCAAGGACTTCATTCTTGCATCAACTATCAACACCCTTGGAAGCAGCAGTCAAGAAATCAAACTATGTATTGCATTAGGCAAATCTGCTGCAAAAGACCTTTTTAAAGTGCTGAAGAGCAAAGATGTCAGCTTGAGGACTAAGGTGCGCCTGACACAAGCCATGGTATTTTCAATAACCTCATATGGATGCGAAAGCTGGACCATGAATAAGGAAGGCCATAGAAGAATGGATGCCTTTGAGTTATGGTGTTGGAGGAGAATATTGAAAGTGCCATGAGCTGCCAAAAGAACCAATAGATCCATTTTGGAAGAAGTGCAGCCAGAGTGCTCCTTGGAGGTCAAGATGGCCAAACTTTGTCTCTCATCCTTCAGACATATTGTCAGGATGGACCAGTCGCTGGAGAAGGATATCATGTTTGGTAAGGTGGGGAGGGTCAGAGAAAAAGAGGAAGACCCCCCATAAGATGGATTGTCCAAGTGGCAGCATTGATGGACTCAAGCATGGCAACAGTAGTGAGGTTGGCCCAGGATTGGGCAATGTTACATTCTGCTGTTCATAAGATCTCTATGAGTCAGTACCAACTCAATGGCACCTAACAACAATAACACCTTGCTTATCGGATACTGCATCCCTGTCCAGGATTGTAAATTAAAAAGAGGTTTTGATTCTGTAGGAAGGTGCCGTGGGCTTGGGAGAGAGACAGATTCCAGCTATATCTAGGAGTAGAATCTTGGATGTGGTGAAAAACCATGAAATTGTTCAGTACAGATTAGTAAGTAAACACAAGTAAACCTATACTTACTTTGCTCACTGGGTAATCTGACAGTGGTCAGGCTGAGGTTGGGGGTATAGACAAAGAGGGTCTAAAGTGTTACAGGATGCAGGGTGCTGTGTTAGTATATTGCTGTATTACAGATTACCCTGAAATTTAGTGGTTTAAAACATGAACACATGTGTGTCACCTTCACAGCATCAGAGGGCGGCTCTGACTCAGAGTCTCTCATAAGGTGAGAGTCAGGGTGTTGGCAGGTGCGGCAGTCATTTGACAGCTGGGCTAGGTGGGAGGAACTTTGAAGATGCCTTCTTCCTTCTGTGGGTGTAGTCAGGGAGCCTCTGTGCCACCCTGTGGGAGCCTCCCTCTCCCTGGGCTGCTCAGGTGTCCTCAGACTGAGAGATGGCCCAGAGAGCAGGCAGAATGGTTGTTCCCATCTGGCTCATTGTTACTCCTCCCACATTCTGTTCATTAGAAATGAGCTATTAGGTCCAGCAAATGTTTGAAAGATGGGAATTTCAGCCCCAGTTTTGGAAAAATGGGGTGTCCAAAATTTTATGGGCATGTTTGGAAATCACTCTAGGGACTCAGAGCACTTCTTGACTCATCCATGTATTTCGCAGCTATAGGAAATTACAGATAGTGAGGGAAAGAGATTTGCCCACAGTGACACAGAGAGTGGGGATCGAGGAAGTCTGGAGCCTGACGGCTAGGTAGGAACCTGGACCCGGTGCATGCAACAATAATTCTAACAGTAGCTTATCTGGCACACACTGTGTCTCCATAGCAATCCTAGAGTGAAGGCACATTTTGTAAATGAGGAAATGAAAGCACAGAGAGGTTCAGAAACTTGTCCAAAGTTACACAGCTGGCTTTCTGACCCCAGAGACTTTACTCTTTACTATGATCCTACTCTGCCTTTGTCCTCAGGCTCTTGATAAACTCCTACTGTTGTCTGCTTAATGCCCAGACACCAAAGACACAAAGGCAAGACACCACAGGCAACCAGGCTGTGTGGCTGACAGGTGGCTGGGGAGGCATCCTGCATGTAGGTGGTGATGGCCCTGGGCCCAGTGTGGGAGGCAGGCAGTGGGAGCATGGAGTTTAGGGACAGTCCAGTGTGGCTCCATGACCATAAGGAGTTTTGCCTCCTCCCACCAAACACTCAAACTTGAGCCTCTAGTTGCTTCTGGCTTGACTATGTGCCTGACCCTTGGTTTGTGTGATCACATTTACTCCTCACAGGAAGTCCAGGGGCTGGGAGCATAAAGCAGGTGGACTGCTGTGCTGGGGCTGGCATTGGGCCCCCGTGTGACAACCACACCATCATCTCTTCTAGAGAGAGGGTGTCCTGTGGAGCAGAAACTTACCTGAGGACCTACAGACATCATTTAGAGCAGGGACCTCAAACTCCAGCGTGTATCAGAGCCGCCTGGACTCACTGTCAGAGATTCTGAGTCAGCAAATCTGGGGCGGGCCCACAGATTTACATTTCTAACGGTTCCCAGATGATGTTAAGGTTGCTGGCTTGGGGACCACACATTGATGACCACTGGTCTGGACTAACCTCCATGTTTCACAGGTGGGGATATTGAGGCCCAGAGAACTGTGACCTGCCCAAGTCCAGATCCATTGACTTCCTTGTCCTAGCAGTTACCTTGAAGGTCTTTAACGGACTAGGGGGACCTCACAGGAGGGGCCTGACAAGTGAATCCTTCAAATAGACAGGGACTCTGAGGTCTTCCAAAGGACTTTTCCAGGGCCCCTCGTGAAGCCAGGTGGCAGGACTCGCATCCCACTGAGGCTGCTCTGGGCCCAGCCCCAGGTGACAAGGATGGAACCATTCATGGGAGCCCGCTGCTCAAGGCCCCTACTCCTATCCCCTCAGAGAAAGGGGCTGTACACACCCAGGGCTGGGTCACCGGGAGTGACCAAGGGTCAGTGGAGGGGTGCAGGAGCAGGGAGCTGAAGGCCACCCCCTCTTTTTTACACATTAAACATTCTCAGTGATGTGCCTTTCCAAAGAGAGTATTGGAGCCAGTCAAGGTGACTGGCTCAGCCAGAGCTGAGATGGAAGGTGAATCCTTAAAGCCCTTGGAAGTCTCCCAAAGTTTGTCAACATTAGATAATATCTTCTAGACTCTTCTTGGAAAAAGAAGACTCAAAGTGCCAGCCACCTGGGTGAAAACCAGCCTTTCAAGGAAATTGCCTGAGGGTGTGTTCTTTCCTCCTGAGAACAAGGAGCCTGCCAGGATGAGATGAGCACTTTTTATTCCCTGATTTACACAGGGGAAACTGAGACTCAGAAACACAACTAGGAAGCAGAAGAGGACACTGTCCTGGAGCTGACCACCTGGTGTGAATCTTGACACCCTCACTTTCCACTTTGCTGGACCACTTCCCTCACCTGTACCTCACAGGGCTGTTGTGTGAGGAGAGCTCAGAATATTCTAGTACTTCTTCCTTGCTCAACAAGTGCCAATACTTATGATTGTTGTTATTGTATTCTGTTTTACTAAAGTTAACTTTCTGGGGAGTCCTCAAATAGAGCAAATGATTGATATGCTTAGCTGCTACCTGTAATGTTGGAGGTTCAAGACTACTTACTCAAACCCTGGTGATCTACTTCCAAAAAATCAGCCACTGAAAACCTGGGGGTGCTATGAGTTGAAGTTTACTCCCTGGCAGTGGGTTGTCTTTCAGAATATCATTTTTTTTTCTTTAACTTTTTATTGTGAATTTGGTGAAGCTTTAACAGAGCAGATCAGTTTTCCATTCAACACTTCATACACATTTTGTTTCATCTCATTGATTGTAATCCCCATGATATAACAGCACTCATCCCACTTCCTTCCTGTGTTTCCTGTTTCCTTTCCTGACCCATCTGAACTTGGACAGATGCTGCCCTTTGGATCTCAAATGGTTGATTATTCTATGTTATATATAACTTTATCTGATAGTATAGTGGTTATGAGTCAAGCTGCTAATCTCAAGGTCAGCAGTTCAAAACTACCAGCTGTCTTGCAGGAGAAAGATGAGGCTTTCTGCTCCCATAAATATTTACAGCCTTGGAAAAACCCTATACAAGGTTGCTATGATTCAGAACCGACTCCACTGGACTGCAAGGTCGGTGGTTCAAGCTTACTAGCCTCTCCTTGTAAACCCTATGCAGGGTCTCTCTGAGTTAGAAACATCTCCATGGCACATAATCACCACCACCATATTTTAGTGTTAATGTTCCCCTTATAGACCTGTCTGCTGTTTGACTGAAAATTGAGCCTTGTGGGTGAGTTCATTTCCAGACCTGAAGGGTGACACCAAGGGCCATAGTCTCAGGGGCTCCACCAGTCTCTAGCTGACCAGTAAGTCTGGTCTTTTTTTTTTTTTTAATGATTTTGAGCTTTGTTCCATATTGTCTCCACTTTCTTCAGGACCTTCTGATTTCATTCCTTCCAGAACTGTTGGTAGTGGTAGCCAGGCATCATGGAGACTGATATTCTTGTGGTCCACTAGTCCATTGTTTCCAAGTGTGTTCTATTTTCTTCTCGCTTCTTTCCTGTGGGCAGGAAGAGACTGATTGTTGTACCTTTGATGGTCCTTCAGAAGTTTTAAGTTTCCAAGTTGCTATTCACCAAATACGCTGTAGCACATTGTCTTTGTGGACTATGTTATGCCAGTTGACCTTGGTGTTGCCCAAGACTAAGGTCCTGAGCCCCCAGGCTCATTCCTTCAAGGTGCTTGTTTATGTCTACAAAGTTTTCATACCTTTGCCCTCTGTGTACTTACTGCAGTCATGGCTGTATTTGCACATGTGTGCGTACAAATCCTCTGTCAAATCTATGTATATATTCATGGACATACTCCCACTCTCCGTCCCATGCTCATCCAGCCTGCATGCGTATCTATGCATCTACTCATAGATGACTGTTACTGAAGGATTGGAAACATCATTTCTAACATGTCACTCCTCAGCTCAGGATCCTGTGTTGGCTCCCCATTGCCTGTGGTACCCATGGCCTTCTGCACTCTGACTCTCACCCAGTCCCTTCCTACCAATGTGCCTCCTTTCGCAGTTCACATATCCTTGCTTCATTCAACAGCTCTCCTGGAAGACCATCCTACTGTGTGCTCCCCATCTGCTTGCCAGCCCCCATCCCCAGGGCATGCTGGACACTGAGACTCTTACTGTCCTTGTGGGGCTCAGCAGAGAAAGAGGGAAGAAGAAAGTGTCAAAATGTGTTTTGATTTTTTTTAACTGTGATTTGGACAGGAAGGGTTTGTCTTGCCCATGGCACCTTTTTTATCCTGGTTCACCTTTGGGCAGATGTGGGCCTGCGACTCTGGGGGAGGAAGACGGTTTTGCATTCTCTTCCTGGTTGTAGTTGCCACACAGGCTTCCTCCTAGAATCCTTTCTGACTGCCTCCTCCTACCCTAGACCTGGTTCCTGGGGGGAGCCTCGTGCACACAGGCTGTGAGCAGGCAGCTCTCTGCAGGCCCATGTGGCCTGTGAACCTTCCGGTGAACTTGAGACAATGTGTGAGGTGTCCTTGAGGAGTATTAACCTGTAGCTGGATCCAAGGAGGAGGAGTGTTTAGACTCTAGCTCTAGCATCTTCTGGTTGTTGAAGACATCTTCAAGCTAGTGCGTCCTCTAACCCATTTCCTACTGGCCCCACCCTCTCTGTCAGTCCAGACGCCTGTATACTTGGAAGGGACAGGGGGCTTTATTTTCTCCAGCAATAACCATCCCATCTTGAGATGCCTCTATTAGTCAAACATTTTTGTTATTGAGAACCACCATCTCTGCCTCTCTGTGGGGTCAACTCTTCCCTCAGGCTCCTGACCAAAAGAGTTTACCATTCCTGTGAAGGGAACAACACAGCCATTTTAAAGAGGTAAGGTGGGCTTAGCTGGATCCTTTCTGAGGTTCTAGCATGGTGGCTCTGTAGGAATAGCACTGGACTGTGAATCACAAGGTCGGTGGTTGGAGCCCACCAGTCACTCCATCAGAGAAAGATGAGACTTTCTGTTCCCACAAAATTTTATAGTCTCGGAAACCCTGTACAGGGTCAGTGCAAGTCAGAACCAACTCAACGACATTTAACAACAAAGCTTGCTGCTTTCCGCCTGGTCCACTGTTTACTGATTATCTTGCCACGGTATCTTTTTCAATTACCATTTACAGGGGGAAACCATGTGGGCATCATACTACTAGAGTGGGAAGCCACTAAACATTTCATCTCTCACTCTGACCTGGGTGCCCTCCCACCTCCACTGCCTGAAGACCGAGGCATTTTTAAATGTGTTGTGAAACAGGGTCTGCCAGAGCTCTGCTCATTCTCCTGTTTTTATCCTGATTCTGAATGCACGGGGCATCCTTTCTCTCTCCTGCTGGAGAAATGATGGAAAGCTCTTTGGAGAAGATTTTTCATAAGAAGAGCAGATACCACTTGGATTTATTAAATGGAAACTTACTACATAATGTGAGAGAAGGAAAGCGGAGCTGGAGACTTCATTCATTCTTCTCCTTGTTATTCAGAAAACAGTGATTTTATCACCTGTCTGTGTCAAGCCCAGAAATAGAGATTGGCTTAATTTTTACTCATCCCTGTCTCACTTCCAAAAGCCCTTTCTTGTCCTTCTCTCATTTTTAATGTCCTGGTTTTATAGATCAAAGAGCCTGAGGCTCAGAAAGGGTAGGAATTTGCCTAACATCACACAGCAAGGAAAGCGCAATTGGTTCTAGCTCTCCTGTTGCTAGACAGGCCTTGAGTTTCTGCCTGCCTAAGCAGTCCCTCTCCACCTCTCCATGCCTGTGGAGGGACGCTTCCTGAGACACACAGATGTGAGACACAGTCCCTACCTAGGCAGCCTTCAGCAAGCCTGCAACACAGGCTCTCTGAAAATTAACTCACAATGGGTCAGTATCCCAAGAATAAAACTTTTAGAAGGAAAGAGCCTTAGAGCTTCAGGACCCTGTTTTAGAAAATGGGTTCTTAGATCTAACACCAAAAGCACCAACAAAAGAGCTAGATAAACTGAACTTGACAGAAAATCCAAATTTTTATGCATCAAAGGAGACATTATCAAGTACATGAAAAGACAACCTACAGAATGAGAGAAAATATTTAGAAAGCATATATCTAATGAGGATATAAAATCAGAATATAAACATATTAAGAACTCCTACCACTCAACTATGGAGTACCAGTGTGGCGCTGTGGGCTAATGCGTCAGATAGCAAAGTTGTTTTGAACTGCAAGGTCGGTAGTTCAAGCTCACCAGCTGCTCATTGGAAACCCTATACAGGGTCGCTATGGGTTGGAATCGACTCAATGACCCTTAACAACAACAATAACCACTCAACTGGGAGTCCTGGTGTGGTGCTGTAGGTTAACATTGCTGGACTGCAAAGTTGGTTTAAATCTCAAGGTCGGGAGTTCAAGCTCACAAGCCACTCCTCGGAAACTTTATATGTGGTTGCTAGGGTTAGAACCAAATCAGTGGCACTTAACAATAACAACACTCAATTGGAGTCCTAGTATGGCATTGTAAGTTAATGTGCTGGACTTCAAGGTCAGTTTGAACTGCAAGGTCGGTGATTCAGCTGCTCCTTGGAAACCCTATACAGGGTCGCTATGAGTTGGAACCAACTTGATGGCACTTAACAACAACAACAACCACTCAACTACAGAAAGACAATTAAAAACGGGTAGACATTTCTCTAGAGAAGATGTACAGATGACCAATAAGCACATGAGAAATGTTCAACATCATGAGTCATTCCTCAAAACAACCAAACTTATTGCCTTTCAGACAGTGTATCTCATTATCAACCCTATAAGAGAGACTAGACTACAACTGCCCCATAGGGTTTCTAGGGCTGTAATTTTGAGCACTGGACTGTGAACCACAAGGTTGGCAGTTTGAGCCCACCAACTTCCCCTCAGGAGAAAGATGAGGCTTTCTGCTCCCAAGATCTGTAGCCTTGGAAACCCTATGCAGGGTCTCTGTGAGTCAAAACCAAGCTCTTAGCACTTAACAACAACAGCAAATAGCAGTCTTTATAGAAGCAGATCACCAGATCTTTCTTCTCCAGTTGATAGGAGGGCTTGAGCTACCAACTTTTAGGTCAAACTGCTTGTACCACCAAGGTTCCTTGTGCAAACAGTCCCTTTCTGCTATCCCCATTGTATCAGGTCCATTCCTGACTCACAGTGACCCTGTAGGACAGAACAGAACTGCCCCAAGGGTTACAAGGCTGCCAATCTTTACAGAAGCTGACGGCCGCACCTTTCTCCCACGGAGCAGCTGGTGGATTTGAACTGCTGACCTTTTGGTTAGCTGTGGCACACTTAACCACTCTGCCAACCAGGGATTTTGTGCTAATAATAGCCCAGTGCCACTGAGCAGATTCTGACTCATAATGACCCTGTAGGTTAGAAGAGAACTGCTCCTTAGGGTTTCTGAGACTGTAAATCTTTATGACTACCTTGTGTTTTTCCTACAGAAAGACTGATGGGTTTGAGTCACTAACCTTGTGCTGTTAATAGGACTGACTGGTTCACAGGGAGGAGTTGGGGAAGACTAGATGAATTAATATGTGCAAGGCACCTGGAACACCTCCATGGTCAGTTCATGTGCACAGCTCTGTTGATTACTTTTATTCAGAGCTGAAAAGACACTCACTTGTGGAGGGAAGGAAGTGTGCCCTGTAGGTAAGGTCACAGACTTTGAAGTTCAACTTGGGAGTCAAGTATGTGCCAACATCTCCACATTTCTGCTGTGTGGCCTTGGACAAGTCACCCTCTCTGAGCCTACTTTTTCTTACCTACAGAATGGGGAGGATAATTGCAAGAGAGCCTTCTGGAATAAAGTTGGAGGCCTCTCACTCCCTGATTTCAAAACTTACTACACAGCTACAGTGGTCAAAACAGCTTGGTACTGGTACAATGAAAGTTACATAGATTAATGGAACAGAATCCAGAATCTAGAAACTAACCCATCCACATACCGCCAGCTGATTTTCGACAAAGGACCTAAGTATATTGCATGGGAAGGAGATAGTCTCTTCAACAGATGGTGCTGGCAGAACTGGAAAGTGATATGCAAAAGACTGAAATAAGACCTTTACCTTACACCTTATACAAAAACCAACTCAGCATGGATTAAAGACCTACTTGTGAATCCCAGAATTATAAAGGCCATTTGATTTTAACAATGTTGGTGAGAGATAATCCATTAAAGCCTACGATTTAGTGACTTTTAGCATATTCACTTACCACCTGTCAGTTAGTCATACTGTAGTGGCTTACATGTTGTTATGATGCTGAAAGCTATGCCATTTACCATATTTAAATATCAGCAAGAGGACAGGCTTTAGTGGAGCTTCCAGAGGAAGAAATGTCTGGTGATCAGCCTATGAAAACTCTATGGATCACAAACAGCGTTGTCTAAGACAGGGCTGGAAGCTGAGCTCCTAGGTTGGAATGAACATGAGGATGGGCAGGATTAGGTAATGTTTTGTTCTGTTGACATAAAGTCACCATGAATTGGAGGCTACCGGAAAATAAAAATTCTTGGATCAACTATCAACACTCGTGGAAGCAGCAGTCAAGAGATCAAATGACGTATTGCATTGGGCAAATCTGCTGCACAAGACCTTTTGAAAGTGTTGAAGAGCAAAGATGTCAGCTTGAGGACTAAGGTGCACCTGACACAAGCCATGGTATTTTCAATAACCTCATATGCATGCGAAAGCTGGACAGTGAATAAGGAAGACCGTAGAAGAATTGACGCTTTTGAGTTATGATGTTGGAGGAGAATATTGAAAGTGCCATGGGCTGTCAAAAGAACCAATAGATTCATTTTGGAAGAAGTGCAGCCAGAGTGCTCCTTGGAGGTCAAGATGGCCAAACTTTGTCTCTCATCCTTCAGACATATTGTCAGGAGGGACCAGTCGCTAGAGAAGGATATCATGTTTGGTAAGGTGGAGGGCCAGAGAAAAAGAGGAAGACCCCCAATGAGATGGACTGGCCAAGTGGAAGCATCGATGGACTCAAGCATGGCAACAGTAGTGAGGTTGGGCCATGATCAGGCACTGTTTTGTTCTGCTGTGCATAATGTCGCTATGAGTGGGTACCAACTCGATGACAGCTAACAACAACAACAACAACAAGAGTTTACTTTGCTAGGATCAGCCATCAACACTCATGAAAGCTACAGCCAAGAAATCAAATGACATATTATTGCATTAGGCAAATCTGTTGCACAAGACCTTTTTAAAGCATTGAAGAGCAAAGATTGAAATTTGAGGAATAGGATGTGTCTGACCCAAACCATGGTATTTTCAATAACTTAATATGTATGCAAAAGTTAGACAGTGAATAAGGAAGACTGTAGAAGAATTGATGTATTTGAGCTATGGTGTTCAATATGGAGGAGAATATTGAAAGTGCCATGGGCTGCCAAAAGAACCAACAGATCTGTGTTGGAAGAAGTACAGCCAGAGTGCTCCTTGGAAGCCAGGATGGCCAAATTTCATCTTTCAGACTTTGCACATATTATCAGGAGGGACCAGTTCATGTTTAGTAAAGTGGAGGGTCAGATAAAAAGAGGAAGACCCCCCCCAACAAGATGGATTGGTACAGTGGCAGTAGCGATGGGCTCAGGCTTAGCAACGTTGTAAGGTTGGCCCAGGACCAGGCAGTGCTTCATTCTGTTGTGCATGGGGTCACTGTGAGTCGGTACTGATTCCATGGCACCTACCAACAGCAGCAATAGCAATGGCTCCGCATTGACTTGGTGGCAGTAGGTTTGATTTGGGTTTGGGGTACTGATATAAAGACAAAGTAAGTGTATGTGAAGCTGCTAACCTTGGCTGCCCCAGAAGCAATGGCATGGTTGACGTGGGGAAGGAAGAAGAGTAAAGGAGCAGGAGCCATTCCACTGCCCGCATACCTATATGTTGTCTGATATCCTAAGGAGATGTAATATTTACCCAGTAAACTAAAAGCACAATAAAGTGGAAAAAACAAAACAAACAAAAAATACCCCCAAACCAAACCCAGTGCCATCAATCACTGCTGACTGAAATCGACCCTATGTGGGTTCCTGAGACTGTAAACAGTTGGAGGAGAAGACAGCCTCATCTTTCTCCCAAGGAGCAGCTGGTGGATCTAAACCACCGAGTTTGTGGTTAGCAGTGGAGTGCTTATCCTACAGTGCCACCATTAAATAAAAGCAGTGCCTTCTTCTTAGGTAGAAGAGAGGAGTAAGTGAGTCAGGTGATTAGAACAGAGCTTGGCCCATTGGAAGGACTGAGTGGAAGCCAGTGGTGATGATCAGTATTATTACTCTTGCTACTTTTCACACAGCTCTTCAGACGCATGTCCTTTAGCTCTGAGATAAATGGGGGTCCCCCTCAATACTGGGGGCACAGAGATTCTGAGATCTTAGGGAGGTAGTCCTGAGGTTGTTCTGGATGAGGGCTCCAACTTTCAGGGCTTTTCTGGACTGGAGGTGGGGGGCACGTGCCTCCCTTTGTCCTGTGGCTGAGAGGCCCTTGAAAGCTTGAGAAGGCAAGAGGAGCAGGGTGGAAACTGAGTCAGTGCCAAGCAAGGCCTTGTGATGGTGACCTCGGGGTCTCCCCCAGCCCTGAGAAGTTAGAAGCCAGGGACCAGGGGTGGGGGGCAGTGGTCCCTGTATCCACAAGCACTGGCTTGGGAGACAGAGACGACGCAGTTTTATTTTTAGGATGAAGAAGACCTTAAAAGAGGCATGCAGGCATTTCAAGGAATGGGTCTTTATAGATGTCATTTGCATAACAAGTGTCTAAATCATCTGTAATGGGGAAGAAATTGCAAATGAGGAGCTGCTGTAGATGCTGGGGCTTTTGAGTGCTTATTTCAAGTTTATGATGTCCTTGAATTTGGGCTTCTTGAAAGGAGGGAAAGAGGAAGTAGAAAACTGCCTCAGGCATGATTGTGGGTTGGAGTTGTCTACATTTTGTGGGGCCTAAAGCTTATACAGGGGTCCTGGTGTAGCACTGTGGGTCAATGCATCACACAAGTCATTTGAACTGCAAGGTCGGCAATTCAAGTTCACCAGCTGCTCCTCAGAAACCCTATACAGGGTCGCTATGGGTTGGAACTGACTTGATGGCACTTAACAACAACAACAACAGCAAAGCTTATACCAGGGCCCTGGTGTGGTGCTGTGGGTTAATGTGCCACACTGCAAAGACATTTGAACTGCAAGGTTGGCAGTTCTAGCTCTCCAGCTGCTCCTCGGAAACCCTATACAGAGTCGCTATGGGTCGGAATTGACGGCACTTAACAACAACAACAACAAAAGCTTATACCAAGGAGCTCTAGTAGCATAGTGGTTACAAATCGGGCTGCTAATCTCAAGGTCTGCAGTTTGAAATTACCAGTGGTTCCACGGGAGAAAGATGAGGGTTTCTGCTTCCATAAAGATTTACAGCCTTGGAAACCCTATGCAACGTCACTATGAGTTGGAACCAACTCCATGGTACTTAACCACTACCACCACCAAAGCTTATACCTTACATAATCCTGAGATAGTCTAAGAAGGGATAAAAATTAGGGACCCCACAATTAAAATTTCTTTGTTGTTGTTGTTAAATGCCATCGAGTCGATTCCGACCCATAGCTACCCTGTATAGGGTTTCCAAGGTGCAGCTGGTGAGCTTGAACCACTGACTTTGCAGTTCAAATGACTTTGCAGTCTGACTCATTAACCCCCAGCACCACACCAGGACTCCCAGTAAACCTACTTCTGATCATCAAACATTTGTTCATGTATCCTCTGGCCCTACAGGCTGTGTGACTTTGAAAAGGTCACGTAACCTCTCTGTGCCATTGTCTTCCTTGGTCATGTGAGGCAGTGCATTTGAAGACCCTGTGCACCATAAAAAAATAGTAGTGATAGCACTGTGGATTTCCTCAGAGAGATATGAATGGCACGAGGCTTTTTTAAGACACCAAATAGGCTGCTGTGGCATATTTAAATGTTGTTTTGATTCACACACCCATTAAGTTACTTAATAGCTACTTAATGCGTCTCTTATTTTTATTCTTGTTTCAGAGCTAATTGCGTAGCATCTAGAGATGCCAATATTGTGGTGAGGATCTCCTCTTTGGCTAGAGAGCAGCCTTCCTCTTTGTTGACAGCAAATTCCCTGTGGTCTGTTTTGTTTTCAGACAGATGTTTAAGCTGTGTATGCGTGCACATGCAAGTGTGTGTACGTTGTGTACATGTCCTCTTGGGAATTCTGTTTCTGGAGTCTTCTTCCCTTCTTAGTTTGTGCTAACCACACTGGCACAAACAAGTATCTGTGCTCAACCTATTGCTTTGCTTTGATGGCTTTGGTCTTATTCCCATTGTACTTAGTCCCTGGGTATAGCTAATGCACTTGGTAAACGGCTAACACACTTGGTGCTAACCAAAAGGTTGCAGCTTCAACTCCACCCAGAGGTGCCTCAAAGGAAAATCCTGGTGATCTACCTCTGAAAAAAATCAGCCATGGAAACCTTATGGAGCATATGTCTACTCTGCACACAGGGGTTGCCATGAGCCAGCATTAACTTGACAACAGCTCTTTCTTTGGCTTCACGGTAGCACCCTCCCATACAAGTGAAATTTGGTCATCAGGTCTGACTTGATTCAGGGTCTCAAATATGTCATCATGAGTAGCTTTGGCTCTGTTTTCCTTGCTGTCCTTACTCAGGTTAACTGGATGCACATAACGACCCTGAAAGACATCTCATTTTCAACAGTTCTATGGCAGGTATAGGATCTCTGGTAGCGTAGTGGTTACGAGTTGGATTGTTAATCTCAAGATCTGCAGTTCGAAACTACCATCTGTTCCGCGGGAGAAAGATGAAGCTTTCTGTTACCATAAAGATTTACAGCCTCGGAAACCCTATGCAGTCACTCTGAGTCAGAACTGACTCCACGGCACACAAACACCACCATGGCAGGTGTGGTGCTATAGGTTAAGCACTCAACCTCAAGGTCAGTTTGAACCATAAGGTCAGCAGTTTAAACTCACCAGCTGCTCCTCAGAAACCCTATACAGCGTCACTATGGGTTGAAGCCGGCTCAGTGGCACATAACAACGATGGCAGGTCTTGGCATGGGCTTTGTTGTGCTGGGCTTGGGTCATCCTTGAACCATTTATTGAAGCAAAGATGGTGACATTTTCTGATTAGCCATATCCAGGTCATGTGTTCACCTTTGGACATTATGGAGGGTCAACTTCACCCAGACTGTATAGTCTAGGAAAGGTTGAGGGGTGGGGGGTGGGGGGAAGGTGCTGTTAGCATAAGGTGAGGAAATGGAAGGAAAGCAGAAGCTATCCACTACCCACCCCACCCCTCCAACCAGGGTAGCGGGAGTCCCTGGTGGTACAATTGGTTCTAAAGTTTGTTCACATTCATGCAGAGGTACCCCTGAAGCAAGGCCAGGTGATCACCTCAAAAGGTCAGAGCCTTGAAAGCCCTGTGGAGTTCAGTTCTAGTCTGCACACTTGGGGTCACCATGACTTGGTGACTTGGTGGCAACTAACAACCGCAACTCAGGGCAGCAAGCACAACTGTTGGGAAACCCAGCTCCAAACCTCTAGAAGCATAGACCGCATTAAGGGTCACAGAGTCTGGAATTAAGAGCCCAATGAAGAAGGGCCCAGGGCAAACAGAATGAAAGCAGGCACCTGGAGTGGTGGGTAGAGGCTCAGGAAGGAGGAGGGGAGGGAAGGGCATGGAACTGTGTTGGTATGGGGTCCAGACACTGGTAGGAGCGAGCACTGGGGAGAGTAAGGACAAGGACCTATAGGGGAATTCTCTTGGTAGTCTGCTAGATCTCCTGACCCCAAATCTTCACTTTCACCACATACCAGATGTGATTCTTGCCTCACTGGAGACTCTGGGTACTCACATCCAGATCTGGTGGGGTGTATGGTAGGTCCTAAGTTCAGACGTTCTGGCATACAGCGTGGCACCATGCATGATGGAGTCTTCAAACTGCTCATGCTCATTGAACCAATATTTCCACTGCTGAGACTGTTACTGAAGTAAATCATCAGAGGCCGAGACAAAGAATGTTATTCACAAAGATTTTCATCACAGTATTATTTATACTTGGAAGCTATTACATATTCATTAATAGGGAAGAGTTCAGTCCAGCTTGGTACATTATACATGGAATATTATGTTATCATTTAAAAATGTTCATTTAGAAGAATTTCACAGGGAATGGACAGAAAATAAAGCGATAAATAAGGCCGATACAGTGTCTGTCCTACTGAAGCTAATTTTGCTAGGGAAGACAGACAATAAGCAAGTGGCAGATAAGACAGTTTCTGACGGTGACACGCACACAGCAGGAAAAATGAGTAATGTGGTGCAGAATAATGGGTGCACTGGGAGAGAGCGTTAGATTGGAGCAAGGGTAGGTCTCTTCTAGAGGTGAAGTTTTGATTGAATTCTGAAAGATTAGAAGGAGGCAGACAGATGAAGGGTCTTCTAGGCAGAGAGAAGAGCAATTGCAAAGATGTTGAAGTGAGGGAGTTTGGCGAGTGTGAAGAATATAATGGAACATAGTGGCTGTAGCAGGGGACCAAAACAACCCACTGCCTATTGGGACTCATAGTGACCCTGTAGGACAGAATAGAACTGCTTCTACTCTGGTAGATAGAAGGGTTTCCAAGACTGCAAATCTTTATGAAATCAGACAGTGTCATCAATTTCCTGTGGTGTGGCTGGTGGGTTTGAACTGCTGACTTGGCAGTTAGGAGCCCAACTACTGTGCTACCAGAGCTCCTGTAACAGGGTTGTGGTTGTCAAGTGCTGTCGAGTTGGTTCCGGCTCATAGGATTTCAGAGGAGTGACTAGAGGGTTTGAACTGCTAACCTTGTGGTTGGCAATCCAGTGCTTGTCTTACAGCGCCACACCAGGAGTCAATTCCAACTCTGTTGTTGTTGTTGTTAAGTGCTGTCAGTGGTTCTGACTCATACCAACCCTGTGCTCAACAGATCCAAACACTGTCCAGTCCTGAATAGGGTTTCTGAGTCTGTATATCTTTACAGGAGCGGAAAAGCTTTATCTCTCACCCATGGTACGGCTGGTGGGGAATTGGAATTTTAGGGATTTGGAGAAGTAGGCAGGGACAGGTCTCCAGGACTTTGCCAGCTATGATAAGGAGTGTGGATTTTCTTATAAGCTCATGGTCTGAAGGTAGGGCATGACCATAGTGGGTGGAGAAGGACCGAACTGGGTCTAGGCTGCTGCTGACAGTCTCGAGGATGAGGTGATTACAACACATTTATAATCCATGTTAAGTGAGCAAGGCTGGTATGGAATTATATATACTGTAAATTTGGCTATATAGGAGTCTTCAAAAAGTTGGCGGACAAATGGAATTAAAAGATTAAAATGCCCCCGTCTAAGACTGAAACTCAAAGGGAACACATAAGCAGATATGTAAGCTTGCTGATGACCATATTGGTCTACTGGTGAGTAGAAGAAGGGGAAAGACAACAATGAAGAAATGGGCTGAGTTCACCCACGTTCCACAGACTCCATTGACCTGGAGATGAGAGAGAGAAGAGGAAGGGCTGGTTGGTCCAAAGTGTGGTGAGATCTGGGGACATCTGAGCCTATGGACAAGGACATAGCCATAAAGGGCTGAGAGTGAAGCATCTAAGAACATCCAGAGTTGCAGATAGTACCCATTTGACCTAGCCACGATGGCTTGATAATCAGAACTTGACTAGAGGAAAATTTAAAAAAAAAAGAACAAAGCAATTTTTGATAAAGGAAACGAGGGTAAATTGCTACAATTTGATGAACTTGACCTATACTCATGGAGGTAGTAACTCTAAATACCAACAGAGAGAGAAGGGAGTGAGTATTCACACCAAGTATCAATGCTATCCCCTCTGTACACATGGTAGATAGAGATGGGCAACTTAGACATTGGCTACCTAAAATGAGGGGGCGATAAAGGCACGAAGTGACTGGCTTACAAGGTTTCAAGAGGGAGTTTAGTTTAATAGTGTGTGGGGAAAGAAAGAGTCCCCACTGAGTAGTTTACATATTGTCTAGATGGGTCTGATTAAAAGAGATGGGAATAAGATTCTTATGCTTCAATAGTGAGTAATAGTTACCACAACTAATTCGACTGTTACAATTGTAAAGATAGAAGTTTTGTAACAAAAACGGGGAGTAGTTAATCTTATAGTCCAGAAACAGAGGACCCTAGGACCATCAAAGGAGAAGAGCATGGGTGGAATGCAGGACCTTATCCAGAGAAGCAGCGACACCAAAGATGGAAGCAGAGATGGGGACATGGAGCAGCTGAGGACTAAGAGGGAAGAGAGGGTCTAAGAGATCGCGGCCAGGAGGCAGATTTGAAGAATGTGCCCTTTGGTGATGTAAATTATTATATATTCCTGAGTGTTAAAAAAAAGAAAAAGAAAGAAAGTGAATAGAGAGAAATACTGTTAACTGATGGTACCTGGAGGGAATTGTAATCATGGTAATGAGACAAGGTGTATGATTTGTTGAATGTAAAACTGATGATCTGCCCTGTAAACTTTCACTCAATCCACAATAAAAACCTTAAAAAAAAAAAAATATATATATACGCTTTATTTCTCAACATAGACTCCATCATAAAGTTCAAGACACTTTTGTAGGCCATGATACCAGCCATTTAGTCTCTTTAAAGAACTGAAGGTTCTAGAAATTTAGCCATGCTAATGCAAGTCTTTATTTTTTTACATGAACTGAAGACAAATGGGTGCCTTTAAGGTTTTTTTGTTTTGTTTTGTTTTGTTTTTGTTTTAATTAGGAAACAAAAAGAAGGAGCCAAACTGTATAGTGAATGCCTGATGATTTCCCATCGAAAGTCACAAAATTGCCCTCATTTGATGAGAGGGCTGAGCAGAAGCTTTTTTAGGTGAATCTTTCTTAGGCATTTTTCTACTAGAACTTTGGTTACCTTTCTCAAAAGACTCTCATGTAAGCAGGAGTCCTGATGTGGCGCTGCAAGGTAAGCCCTGGATGGCAAGGTCAGTTTGAACTGCAAGCTCGGTGGTTCAAACTCACCAGCTGCTCCTTGGAAACCCTATACAGGCTCGCTATGAGTTGGAATCGACTTGATGACACTGAACAGCAATCATTCTTAGTTCCTCCAGAAAGTCTACAGCAAAATGCCTTGAGCATTCCCCCAGACTATTGCCTGAGGACAGTAGTCTTGTTTTCGCTTTGACTGGACCACTTCTACCTCTTGGTAGGCATTGTCTTCGCAGTCATATTGGTAAAGCCATGTTTCATCTCCTGTTGCAAGTCTTTGAAAAAAATGCTTCAGCATCTTGATCCCCCTTGTTTAAAATTGCCATTGGAAACTCTGCTCTTGTCTGCAGCTGATGTGGGCACAGCGGTTTGGGCTCCCATCAAGCAGAAAGTTGTTAGCTCCACTTTAATTTTTCAGTCAGAATTGTGTAAGCTGAACCAGTTGAGATGTCTATGGTGTAGGCTGTGTTTTCTGCTGTTAATCATCCATCCTCTTCAATTAGTGCATGAGCAAAATTGTTTCCCTGCAAATTGATGTGGATGGTCTGCCACTGTGGAATTCATCTTCAGTATCCAATATGGTCTCTTTCCATCATAGAATGAGTTATCCATTTGTAAACTCCTAATTTCTTTGGGCTTTGCCCCCCATAAACTTTTCCTAAAGCATCAGTGATTTTACGAAGCTTCAACAGAAAATTGATATTTGTTCTTGTTTCAGTTTTAGTAGAATTCATGTTGCTCTGATAAGGGTGCTTTTCAAATTGACATTTTAGCCTTCTTAGTGCCTCAAACTAGATTCTGTTCAGACATTTTAAAACAAGTTGTTGTTACGTTCTATGCATGCAACCCTGCATCGGGTTTCTAAGGAGTGGCTGGTGGGTTTAAACTGCTGACCTTTTGATTAGCATTCCAGTACTTCTCTTACAATGCCTTATATGAGTTTATTCTGGTGCAAAAAAAGTCTGAAATCTATGCATAGTTTTTTCATAATATGTATTTTCCATGCACTTTGTGAAGACCCCTTGTATCTGAAAAATGGAGAGAAGGTAAAACTTGGGAGTAAATATGTAAGCCTCTAGGTGGAGGGCTTACAAATAATTTTTACTTGTTTTCTCGGATTTTCTGTACTTCTGTCATCCAAGAGAAACAATAGATGTAATTTTAGAATCTGAATTTTTATTAGAGTGCTTAATTGTAAACAACAGGGGTGGGGGGTTTATTACTGGATGATAGGGCTGAGGTTCCAGGACTACTAGGGGACCCATCTTGGGTGCCCCACAGCCAGGAACAACAGCCTGGAGAATCACCTAATCCACCTGAGACTGTTGCCATGGAGACCCTGCTGCCTTCACAGGGATGCTGTGATGCTCAGGCCTGGACGTTGGAGCCACCTGCTGGGAAGAACCAGACACCTCCAGTTCCTACCAGCCAGGGAACCCACCTCTACACTCTTGTTGCTAGCTGCCACTCATTATGGTCTGTGTATAGCAGAAGGAAACGTTGCCCAGTCATGTGTCACCCTCAGGATCACTGGCATGCTATAGCTGTTTTGCCAGTCTATCTCACCTAGGGTCTCTCTTACCCTCACTGGCCCTCTACTTCACCAAACATGATCTCTCTTGATGATGTGTCCAAGGTAAATGGCCCATAGGTTTTCATTGGCTGATTTTCAGAAGCCGATCTTTAGCCTTTCTTCCTAGTCTGTCTTAGTCTGGAAGCTCTGCTGAAACCTGTCTACCATGGGTACCCTGTGGCATAGCTTCCAGCATCACAGCGACATTCAAGCTAACATAGTATGACAGACTGTGATGGGTCTCTTTACTACCTCCTTCTAAATCTTGAGCAGAAATCTGTTCAAAAGAACTGAGGCCACTGCATACTCCCAAGGGAGTCTGGGAAATGTAGTTTTTCATTTCCAGAAGCTGAAGTATTGTGAAGCAGAGGAAGGAGATTAACACACATGTTGAAAGAGACCATCTGTGAGTTCCACCACAGAAGGGAAACAGCAAACACAAAAGCCATTACTTGTGTCCTTGACCTTTCTGAAGGCCATGTGGAAGAGCACAGTTATTTCTGGTGTTATGATACTTTCTTCATTCAGTGGAGCCCTGACTGGCATTGCCCTTGCTACCTCAGTACCCACCATCCTGTCTTCCTCATGCTGCTGAAGACCCCTTTGCCACTTCTGTGTGGCAGGCAAAGTGTGGCTTTCACCCAACTCCTCCACTCCTCCACCTTGGGTAGGAGAGCACTGAGAAGCGTGCTGGAATCAGCTCCAGTTGTCCTCAGTGGTGGGCGGCTTGATAGTGGCCATTATTAGCTGCTTTCTCTTCCTTTTCTCACTTCCCTACCCAGCTGCCTTCACCTCCCAAATATCCCAGCAGCTGTAGTTCTTCTTGGTTGGTCTCTTGTCTTTTAGACCTGGACATCTCAGGTAAGGGAGCTCTTGGAATTGTTGGTGCTGCTAGGCCTTAGCCATCAACAAGGCTCAGCCTTTACATTCCTCTTGGCACTGAGGACCCAGGAGTGACATGAACTCCTAAGAGCTCATGGAGTTTGCATCCTAATGAGGAAGGCAGGCTGTAAACAACGCAAGTCAGAGAGCTTCAAGTGGAGGCTACACAGCAGGGGTGGTGAGACCTGGTGACTCAGCTCTCTAGCTCTGTATCACAAATGAACCTGAGATGTGGCCGCTTACACACCAAACATGTTACCTTAGGAATCTGGGAGCCACTTAACTGGGAGGCTCATTGGGCTGTTAACAGAGTTGTGTTGTCAGATGGTCAGAAAATCCATGTTCAAGCTCACTCACGTGGCTGTTGGCAAGAGAGGTCAGGTCCTCACCACATAGGCCTTCTGGCCATAGTACTGCTCATGGGACATGGCAGCTGAGATCCAGATTGAGACACAGCAGAGAGAGACACTTAATACAGAAGCCTGGTCACAGAAGTGATGTCCTTACCTTGGTGCAGTGTAGAAGGGGGACTACACAGGGGTATGAATACCAGGAGGCGTGAACATCAGTCCCTATTATGAATTGAACAAGGAGCCCTGGTTAAACTCTCAGCTGCTAAGTGAAAGCTCAGGGGTTCGATTTACAGCCTTGGAAACCCTGTGGCGCAGTTCTAATCTGCTAGCTGTGTGTTGGTTGGTTATGGATTGAAATGTGTCCCTCAAAAGATATGTTGAAGTCCTAAGCCCAGTACCTGCGAGTGTGACTCTGTTTGGAGATGTGTTCTTTGAAGATGTTCTCAGTTAACGTGAGGTCATACTGAGGTAGACTGGGTCCTAATCTGATAGGAGTGGTGGAGTCCTATAAAAGAGAAGACGCACAGAGGGACAGATAGAGGCAGATGCATCTACAAGCCTAGGAACTTCAGGGGCTATGAGAAGCTGAGAACCTTCAGAGAACATGTGGTCCTGCTGACAAATGGAATTCAGACTTCCAGCTTCCAGAACGGTGAGACAACAAATACATCTTTTTATAAGCCACCCAGTTTGTAGAAACTAAAATGGGACCACTTTGGAGGTCACCTGCCACAAGGGGGCGTTCTTTAGCTGACTAACTATGGGGGTCAACTGGGGGAGGTGACAAAGGCGATGATAGGAGGCTGAGGGGATGAAGCCAGCTGTGTAGAGTTGTGTTACAATATAGAGATGTTGTTTGATGTCAGGTTGATTCCGACTCCTAGCAACCCTATGGAACTGCGTAGAACTGCCCCACATGATTTCTTAGGCTGTAATCTTTATGGGGATATGGGGAAGGAGCTCTGGTAGCATAGTGGTTACGAATCGGGCTGCGAACCTTAAGGTCAGCAGTTCAAAACTACCAGCTGTTCCGTGGGAGAAAGATGAGGCTTTCTGCTCATGTAAACATTTACAGCTTCGAAAACCCTGTACAGGGTCGCTATGGGTCAGAATTGACTCGATAGCACTTAATAACAACAATAACAATCTTTATGGGGAAGGAGCTCTGGTAGCGTAGTGGTTACGAGTCGGGCTGCTAACCTCAAGGTCAGCAGTTTGAAACTACCAGCCATTCTGTGATAGAAAGATGAGGCTTTCAGCAAAAATGTACAGCCTTAGAAACCCTATTATTTGGAACTGCTATTAGTTGGAACTGACTCCATGGCACATAACCACCACCACCAAATCTTTATGGGAGCAGATCACCACATCTTTTCTTCTGTGAAGTAGCTGGTACGTTTGACCCACCTATCTTTTGGGTCTTGCTGTGGCACTGTAGGAGAAGCACTAGACCACAAAGTTAGTGTGAACTGCACGTTTGGGTAGTTCAAACTCATCATCAGGTCCCTATGAGTCAGAACGAACTCAATGGCACTATATAACAACATCTTTTGATTAGTAGCTGGGTGCTATCAGGGTTGTGCCCTCCGGGTTCTATCCCCTGCTTGTGTGTGTGCACAAGGGGGCTTTAAAAAGTTAGTGGGAAACTTCCATTATCTTTTAATTCCATTTTCTAACAAACTTTTTGAAGCTCTCCCCCCGCCCCCGTACATGTATGCACACATACATACTGTGTAAATATAAACATAGTTTAAAGGATATTGTTGTTGTTAAGTGCCATCAAGTCGGTTCTAATCCGTAGCGGGTGAATTTGAACCAACGACCTTATGATTCAAACCAACCTTGAGGTTGAGTGCTTATCCAACAGCACCACACCAGGACTCCAGTTTAAAGGATAGCTTTAATTAAAACACCACTATTTATCACCAAAGTCAATAAATGAAACGTTTCAAATGGTCTGGAAACCACTCCTGTGTGTCTCCTGAACCCTGGGATAGCCAGTGCCCGATCTCTTTGGCCACCATGCTCTCGCCCAGCACCTTAGTCTAGCCCCTGGGAATGCACTAAACTGAGGTGCTGAGCTCTGCCTGCAGTTTGTTCAGTGACTCAAATGGAATTGTCATTGTGCCCTCCTTAGGGATTAGCTGTCTTTGCTCACAGTCACATTTGGACAATTCACATCATCGTTGTGTGTGGCTGTGGGTCATGCATTCTTAATGAATGACTCCTTTAGTGTCCCCTTGAACAGATCAGTCACACTTGGGTGGATTCCAGCACTGCCCTGGCCACTCGTGGACATGCCTCCTGGGTCCAGGGTACATGTGGCATTGGGCTCGGTAGCTAGGAGTGGAGCTGCTGGAACAAAGGGCCACCCCTATCTCCATCTTCCTGGGTAATGCTAACAGTGCTTCTAACGCAGTAGTGCACGTGCTGTGTGCAGGCATGTCTGAGCCCGGGGGAAGTAGGGAGCAGACCCTTGCTGCCCCTCCCTCTTAGCACTTGTATTCTAGAGGAGAGGCAGCAGACGACAGAAGGTTATTACATAAATAGGAGCTGCAGACTGGGCAGTGCCTTGAGGGAAAGTGCAGGCCTGGCTGAGTTCATCCAAGACATGGGAGCTAGGGTTGAAGGACAGTCAAGAGGGCTTAAATGGCCAAAGTGTTCCAAGCAGAAGGAAGAGTGTGTGCAGAGGGTGAGAGGGGTATTGGAAGAACTGGAGCACATATGTAGTGAGGCAGTATTTTGTTTTATACCAGAACTTATTGGTGTGAAATAGCAGTGATGGTGTATTTATTCGTGAGTTCACAATTTGGGTTGGGTTCATGGAGACAGCTCCTCTCTGCTCAGTGTGGCATCAACAGAGAACTCACTTCCATGGCTAGCAAGTTGGGAGTTCAGGGGCCTCAATTCTTTCCATGTGAGCTTCTCCCTGTGGCTGCTAGACTTCTTCACAGCATGGTAGCTGCTTTCTAAGAGCAGAAGCCAGTCTTGTGATAGGCTAGGCCTGCCAGGAGAGTAGTCACAGGTGTAGCTACCAGATACTCACTCACAGAGCACCACCTTTTCCCTGTCATGCGTACCAGTAAACGACTCCATCTCCTCCACCACCAAGTTTTATGTTGGGCATCATTTCCTGGGCTCCATATTTCCATGTCCTCAAAGTCCATATTAGCCATCTCTTCCCTCAGCCCCAGCTAGCACAACTCCAATAACGAATGTATGCAGGGCTAGAGCTTTAGCAGTCAGAGCCAGCCATCTGAAATGTCTCACCTGTGGCTCATTTCTGTGATCTAGAGAATGGGAATTTCAGATCACTTCATTGTTCTTAAAGGAGCTCTGGTAACGTAGTGGTTACGAGTTGAGCTGCTAAACTCAAGGTCAGCAGTTCGAAACTACCAGCCGTTCCATGGGTGAAAGATGAGGCTTTCTGCTCCCGTTAGGACTTACAACTTTGGAAACTTTGTACAGGGTCACTGTGAATTGGAACTGACTCCACAGCACATAACCACTAACTACCAATTGTTCTTATGCAGGACCTGTACA
>NW_006408660.1:5584564-5598029 GCF_000296735.1 Chrysochloris asiatica
TCGAAACTACCAGCTGTTCTGCGGGAGAAAGATGAGGCTTTCTGCTCCCGTAAAGATTTACAGCCTCGGAAACCCTGTACAGGGTTGCTGTGAGTCAGAACCGACTCCATGGCACATAACAACAACAACAACATTAGCTTTCAGCAAGCAAGATTGTATCATCTGCATATCACAAGTTATTAATGAGTTTTCCTCTAATCCTGATGGCAAGTTCTTCGTATAATTCAGCTTCTCAGATTATTTGCTCAGCATACAGATTAACTAAGTATGGTGAAAAAAATACAACCCTGGCACACGCCTTTCCTGATTTTAAACCATTTTAAACCTTGTTCTGTTTGAATGACTGTCTCTTAGGCTATCTACATGTTCCTCATGAGCACAATTAAGTGTTCCAGAATACCCACTCTTGGCAATGTTTTCCACAGCTTGTCATGATCCATGCCATCAAAAACGTTTGCATAGCCAATAAAACACAGGTAAACATCTTTCTGGTATTCTCTGCTTTCAGCTAAGATCCATCAGATGTCAGCCAGGATATCCCTCATTCCACATCTTTGTCTGAATTCAGCTTGAACCTCTGGTAGTTCTCTGTCAATGTACTGTGGTAGCCATTTTAAATGATCTTTAGCAAAATTTTACTAGCATGTGATATTTATGATATTGTCCGATGATTGCTACATTCCATTGGATCCCTTCTGCTTGAAATGGGCAAAAATATGGATCTCTTTCAATCAGTTGTCCAGGTAGCTGTCTTCCAAATGTTTTGGCATAGATAAGTGAGTACCTCCAGTGTTGCATTAGTTTGTTGAAAGATTTCATTTTGTATTCCATCAGTTCCCAGAGCCTTGTTCTTTGCCAATGATTTCGGTGCACCTTGGACTTCTTCTTTCAGTATGGCTCTTGATCATAGGCTACCTCTTGAAATGTTTGAACATTGACCATTTCTTTTAGGTATAGTGACTCTATGTATTCCTTCCATCTTCTTTTTATGCGTTCTGCATCATTCAATATTTTGTCCATAGAATCCTCCAGTATTGCAAGCCCAGGCTTGAATTTTTTCTTCAGTTCTTTCAGCTTGAGAAATGCTGAGCGTGTTCTTCTCTTTAGGTTTTCTAACTCCAGTTCTTTGCAGATTTTATTGTAATACTTGCCTTTGTCTGTTTGAGCTGCCCTTTGAAATCTTCTGTTCCGCTCTCTCTCTTACCTCCTCATGTCTTCCATTTACTTTAGCATATCTATTCTGGAGAGTAAGTTTCTGAGTCTCTTCTAACATCCATTTTGGTCTTTTCATTCCTTCTTGTCTTCTTAATGACATTTTGCTTTCTTCCTGTATGATGTTTTTGATGTCATCCTATAACTCTTCTGTTCGTTGGTCATTAGAGTCTAATACACCAAATCTGTTCTTGAGATGATCTCTAAATTCAGGTGGGATATGTTCAAGGTCATATTTTGGCTCTCATGGACTCTTATTCATTTTCTTCTGCTTCAGCCTGAACTAGCATATGAGAAATTGATGGTCTATTTCTCATAGGCCCATGGATATCATCACAAATAACTTGTACTTCAAGGTAGATCTTGAATTGATTGCTCTTTTTAACAATGAATGTGATGCCATTCTTCTTCAATTTGTAGTTTCTGGCATAGTAAGCCATATGATGTCTGATTAAAATGGCCAATACCAGTCCATTTCTGCTCACTAATGTCTGTAATATCAATCTTCTTGTATTTCTTTTCATTTTTGACAACTTCCAATTTTCCTAGATTCATACATTATACATTCCATGTTCTGATTTTTAATGGGTGTTTGCAGCTGTTTCTTCCCATTTTGAGTTGTGCTACATCAGCAAATGAACGCTGTGACAGCTTTCTTTCATTTATGTCTTTAAGATCGATTCTACTTTGAGGAGGCAGCTCTTCTCCAGTCATATTTTGAGTGCCTTTCAACCTGAGGAACTCATCTTCTGGCAGTATATCTGACAATGTACTACTGCTATTCATAAGGTGTTCAGTGGCTAATCTTTCAGAAGTGGTTCACCTCTCCTTTTTCCTGCTCTGTGTTAGTTTGGAAGCTCTGCTGAAACCCATCCACCTTGGGTGACCTTGATATATTTACAATACCTGTGGCATAGCTTTCAGCTTCACAGCAACACAGAAGGCACCAAAGTAGGTCAAACTGACAGATGAGTGGTGGATGGCACTTAAGTAGTGCCACTCATTGTCCAATCATGGTTATTGTATCATTTACTTCGTACCTTGGTGAGACAGAAAGTGGCCTATTGGACCTATCCTAAGTATGAGACACTTGGCAGGATTTGTGCAACTTTAGCAAGAGCTGTGGATACCAAGAGCACCAAAGATGCTGGGTTGAAGGTCCTGTGCAGCACCAAGAGGAGCCCTGGTAAGCACTTGGTGTCAAAGCCACCTGCTGCACCCTAGGAAAAAGTGTGGCCGCCATCTGCTTCCATAACAGAAATCCTGTGCAGCAGTTCTGCTATAAATGGGAACTGATATAATGGCAACGGAGTTGGAATTTTTCTTTTGATTTATGGCAAAGAAGGATTCTTGGGTGGTACAAATGGTTAAGGCACTCGGCTGTTAACTAAAGATTGGCAGTTTGAAGGCACCCGAGGCACCTCAGAAGAAAGTCTGGTCATCTACTTCTGAAAAATCAGCCATTAAAAACCCCACGGAACACAGTTCCACTTTGACACACGTGGGATCGCCATGCATCGAGGTCGACGCCACAGAAACTGGACTGGCTATAACAGAAAAAGTGCTCTGTATCCGACTGCCTATTAATTTGAAAGACAACATGGTTAGCATTTGTCATAAAATAGCAAACAAAAGAGAGAGGAAACAGGACAGCCTCCCAAGGTCAGAAAAGTTGGTTTGGTGAAAAACTTTCCCCATCTGATTTTTGTGTGAGGTGACAGTGCTCTAACATCGGTTATGCTGTTGTTGTTGTTAAGCGCCGTCGAGTTGGTTCCGACGCATAGCGACCTGTATAGGGTTTCTGAGGAGCAACTGGTGAGCTTGAACTGCCAACCTTGCAATTCAAACCAACTTTGCAGTCTAGTGCGTTAACCCACAGCACCACACCAGGAGACTTACTAAAAAAAACAAATTAAAAATAAATGTTGTCTGACTGTAGATTAAGGATGTTTTTATCGCTCTGACAATAAATGAAAACTGTGGCATCTAGGGATTAGATTCCTGAATGTGTAAACTCTTTGCAGCCCTGTGCTCCTTCAGACCAAGGGAATCCAGCCATGGTTTTAGCCTCTGGGCTGTGTGTAGATTAATCCCACAGTCCCCTCCCTTTGGTTTGCAGAGCAGAAAGGCTTTGGTGTGGATGTGGTGTATTTTGCAGGCTTTGTGAAAGTTCAAGTGTGCGATACAATCTAATTGTCCAGTTTCTTGACATTCAGGCTTGTCTCCTTTGTAAAGTGGCGTAATTGATTTCTAGATACTTGAAAATAGAGCTCAGAGTGGGAGTATATACTGGAAATACTAAGTAGGGGATGCAGTGAGCCCAGCTGCTTTTTCTCCTGTCATTCACTCAGTTGCTACCTCAAGGAGTCCAGCGAGCAGAGTTCTGGGAGTCACAGGCTCCTCCTCTGGCGAGCACTGTCAAATCCTGGGAAAAACAGTTACAATCTGAGGTGCTGTGCACTGTAACAGTGGGCCTCTATTTGGATAAACTGTACGCCCTAAGGCTTCCAGAAGGAGGCCACAGGAGGTCCAGGTGGATGGAACCTTGTATAGGACCCTGGTGGTCATTCTGTTGTGGTTGGAGGGTTGCATGGAGTTGTTGATGCCATATGTCCGTGCAGGTCTCTCAGAGTGGCGGGGATGGCATTCTAAGTGTCTGTGTTTTCTCTCATTGCAGGTCTGAAGGAGAAAGCTCAAGGAGTATCAGGTATGTGTCAATTAGCTTCTGTACTGAGTTGGTGTCCTGGGATCTGGTGGCTTTGGTAGAACCATGTGCTTTGATTTCCCTCTGACATCAGTCAGGTCAGCACCCTGGGTATGGGACACTTTCTCCTCCCCACTCTGTTTGCCCTGCCTCTGGGGCTGCCTTACCGTAGGGCTTAGATCCATGTGGTGAAGGAGAGTTCTAGGTCACAGGCCTTCCAGGTTTAAGAGGGGCCTTAAAGTGCAGGTGGTGAGTTCTTCCTGTCAGTGACTTGTGGGGGGTGGGGGGGCCTCAGTTTGGTGGTGGGATGGCTTTCACAAGCCTTTGACTGCCCTGGTCGTGTTTTCATGGTACATGGAAGAGATTGGCTGAGACTCCTGCCCGCGCCCCTTCCAGTGGAGGGTGCACATCAGGGGCGGACTATGCAATAAGCAAGATAAGCATGGACTTACTTGTGCATACTTACTAATCTTCAGTAAACAATTTCTCATGAGTTTCACCACATCTTTGATGGAGGGAATTTCAGCTGGGCCAAAGGTAGGGGCTGGTGGGAGTCAGATCCTGGGTATGAGGAATTCAGCCAAGGAGTCTTGTGGGGCAATGAGCTTGCAGGGGTCAAGGCCCATGGATAGCCAATGGGGTGAGGATGGGAGAAGAGAGGGGAGGAGAAGTAAGGAGGCAATTTAAGAGCCACATGAACCCTTGGCCATGCTGGTAGCAGATGAAATTCCAGGCCTCTGGGTTGGCGGCAGAGACTGATGGTGTTGTGTATGGCCCCCTGGCCTGATGGGATCAGGAGACCAGGGTGCATGGGACATTCTGGGACCCACTGGGGTTCTCAGGTGGGAGTTGGGAGTGTCAGACTGGGGTGGGGTCATTAAGGCAACCTGGCTGCATCTCCAGAAATGCCTCTAGAGGTTCTTTGGGAGAGACTGGAAGCTGTACATGGGATTCAGGTGCCAGAGAGACAGGATGGGATGACTGGGGAGGGCCCAAGGAAGGTGCTGCAGGAAAGAGAGTACTCTAAAGGGGGAACTAGAGAGAGGGTAAGGAACAGCCATGTGAAGGGTAGGGTTAGGGGGCCTGTAGGCAATAGTGCAACCCCAGGGATGACAACAGTGGGGAGACATCACCCCTGGCTCAAAGGAGATGGAGGAGACACACTGGGAAGGCAGAGAATGACCATGGAGCCAGGAGTTCCCAAAAGGGGGGCAGCTGGGGCACTTTAGGGCAAAGTAAAATTCAAAAGAACATTACTGGGGGTCCAGTGTACGTAAATGCAACCTGGCTGTGAGCTGTGGCCCCTTCTGTTCTGAAATACTGTATAGCCATTAAAATGAGGGAAGCTGCTTTCTGTGAACTGAGCATATGGCTAAGAGAACAAGCAAGGCTCATGGACTGTGCTGCCTTTATTGTCCCCTCCCCCTTTCTTCTCATTGTGAATTGAGGGTAGGTTTATAGAGCAGATCATCAGTTTTACATTCAACAAATCCTACGCTTTGTTTCACCTCAATGATTGCAATCCCCTCCCTGAACAGCTATCCCACTTCCTCTCTGTGCTTCTCATTTTGATTCCATTCTGTTTGCCATTCCTTTGCAACTTTGTCCTTTGGTAAATGTTGCCCTTTTGATCTTGACCATTACATGGTGAGCATAGCTTACTGGTGTTGATGTCTGCCTTCCTCCCCTTATATACCTATCCACTGCTTGGCTGAAAATTGGGCCATGAGGGTGAATTCAGTTCCAGTCCTGAAGGGTGGCTGAGGGACATAGTCTCAGATTCCTTCCGTCTCTTTCTGACCAGTAAGCTTGACTTTTCTATAATTTTGAGTTCTGTTCCACATTGTCTCACTGGAGTGTGTATTTTATGTTCCTTTGTGGGTAAGAAAGGTCAGCTATAAGAACCTATATTCTTATGATAGTATTTGCATAAATACACAGTGGAAAGAGACACAGAAGCTATTAGCATGTTTCCTTTGAGTTGGCAGGGAAGTAGAATGGGATGACAGTGAGCCTTCCCAGTAAATGCTAGTTGCCATGGAATGGGCTCCGACTGGTGACCTCACATGTGTCAGAGTAGAACTATGTTCCATAGGTTTTCAATGGCTGATTTTCCGGAAGTAGATCAGTGTCTTCTGAGGCACATTTGGGTAGCTTCGAACTACCAACCTTCTAGTTACTGGCCGAGCACTTAACCGATTGCATCACCCGGGGACTCCCCACCTTGAACCAATCCCCACTGCTGATTCCGACTCGACTCATAGAGACCCTGTATAGGGTTCCCAAGGAGCGACTGATATGTTTGAACCGCCGACCTTGCGACTCGCAGTCCAGGAGTCCACTTCTCAGGAGTAGGGCCCCCAAACCATCCAGAACTGCGCTGGCGCCAGGTCAAACCGCTACTGTGAGAACTGCCCCGGGCAGCCTCCTATGAATTTGCAGGAACCTGCTTGCCCCGCCGCCCCTCCTGGGTGCCGCCCAGTGAGCTCCCGTTTCCGGTGCGGCTCACGCACCAGTTCTGCTCTGGGCTCCCAGTGCCACCTGTCAGCCCTGCCTCCTGCTCCTGTGTTATTGGCTTGCTCTGTCTCCTCCGCCGAGCGCACCCTCAATCCATGCCAGGACCGCGCAGTCCCACATCCTGCGCGTGGCCTCTGGGAAGTGCCCAGAGGTCTGCGTGCCTAGCGTCTGTGCTCTGCTTTGACAACGCAGGCGTCATACTCTTCTTTGGGTTTAGAGACTTGAGCACTTGGCACGCCCTCCTAAGCGGAGCTAGAGCCGAGATTGGGGTGAGGGCCTTTGATGGCCTCATGGTACCCACTGCCTGACATAAAGTCGCCATCCACGGGTGTCTGAATTTATTTTGGTGTCCGTGGGAGCTCCTGGAGTAACGCCTTGCCCCGAACAGGACAAATTGATGCTTGCTTAATTGACTCTAGACTTCATAAATATTTTCAGCCCATGAACTAGACCACCTGCCCTTGCGCCATGGAGAACACCACTCCCTCTCTTAAGAACAGTGGACGAAGGAGCTGCTGCCTCTGATGAACCCTTGAGAGGACATTTGTGTTTTATGAACTAGGCTAAGTGAGGGGCTGATGCAACTCATAGTCTTGATTAAGTGTTAAGTGTTAAAACACAAATCCTGGGCCCTTCTGTACCCACTCCTAGCTGGTGTCTCTTCAACGTGAGGTGATTTTTCTTGAGATTTTATCTATTACCTTCCTGGTTGACTTCTTTAGCCTTCCTGAGCAGCAGGGAACTGTTTTTGCCAGGAGAAGCCTGTTTGTGAATTCACATGCGCTACTTTTCCCTGAGGCGAAACATTTGCAAGATCAGATGTATTCATTTTCCACAAATGAAATGACTCATTTTTGACCATTTTGCAAACGTAGGACTTTGCTCATTGTTCCCAAGGAGCATCTGTCTGCTTTTGACTCCATTCAGAGGAAGGCTCTGGAGGCCCCCAAACTTGAATCTTCTGATGATTTATTTATGGGGGCCTGTGGGGAAGAAGAGGTCTGCAGAGTCTGGAGTCTGAAAAGAATGAAGGGCTGTGTGGAGGACCCAGAAAGAGTGCTGATGTTGTATTTAAAATGCAAGGACTTTGTGGAGGGTAAAAACACTATCTTTTTTTTCCCCTGGCTATCCATCAAACCCTCAAATTAAACTCAGTAATAGGGATAAGCACTGTTGAATGAGTATTCGCAGTAGATTGGAGGCCTCACCTCTGTTTGCCCAGCCAACCCACCCCTTGAGAGTTATTATTAGCCCTGTTTTTTCAGCTCTGGGAAATTGAGGCTGAGGAGTACAGTGCAACATGTCTAGGTGACTTTTAAGTGACAGAGCTGGAATGTCTGACACCAAAGACTTTGCAAGACAAAGTCGTTTGGGGTGTTTGTTTAAAATGCAAACTCCCAGGCCTGTCTTTATGGAGTCTGACTCAGTAAGTCTGAATTGGGGACCAGGAATCTGTGTTCTTAACAAATCTACTGTAGTTCTAACAGACAACCTGAACACAGTTCCTTCAAGCAGCCCAACCTTGGACTGTGTTCTTTCACTTGATGTAAGGTAATCACTGTTTGGTTTCTGACACATAAGAATAATGTTGAATGAGGTGCTAACATGTAGGTCACCTCCCCTGTCTGGGATACTTAACCCTCGACTGGAGTTTCCCAAAGGCCTTGCTGAGTGAGCAGCAGTGATTGAAGTCTGCATGGGGCCTACTTCTCAAGAAGGTGGGCTCAGTTATACTTGTCCTCTTAATTAGAACAAAAAATTTTAAACAAAGCAATTAGTCAAAATCCGTTTTTCTGTGGACACGTCACCTCACTCTGCACCAAGGTGAGACAGCTGTTGTAATTAACTGGGCCTTTGTCCCTTCAAACCCAAACTGAGAACATACAATTTATTTTGTGTGCAAGGTAATATGAAAATTACTCGATGTGGCAGCCAAAGCTAGGACTGTTTGCCAAGCCAGGTAAACAGAGCTGAACTCTCAGCCTTCAGCTGGCCTCAGTCCTGATAGGTCTGATGTGGGCTCCTTCTGAAGCTCAACCCCTGTGCAGTAGTGAGTAACCTTGAACATGGTGCAGGAGCCCAGGGGAGGACAAGCACTGACATCAGACACTTCTGAATTCAAATCCTTTCTCTTCATCTTATTTTCCATGTCACCGTGGACCAGACCTTGATTTCCACACCCATTTAACTGCTTTTATTGAGTACCTACAGTGTGCGTTTCTTTATGCTTAAAAGCAATGACAAAGGTGAATATCTGCCCCATGGGCAAAGGGAAGCAAAGACTCAGATTCTCAGTCAGGGGTTGATTGAGGCTATGAATGGTATATCCTATGAACCTGTGAAACACATAGTAGGCATTCAACTAACATCAAGTTTCTTTTTCCTTTTCTTTCTTCTCCTTCCCACCACAAACTCTGGGGATTCACCTATGAATCCTGAGGGATGGGATCTGAGGCAAGCCCATGTTTACTTCAAAACATTCTAACCCTCAGTTGGGAAATATTCCTTTTTGGCTCTCCTCAGCCTCACCCCTTCATCCCCCCTGGGATTCTAGTTGGAGTTTTTGGAAATTTCTTTTCTTTCGTGGCCTTAGACTTTTCCATCTCCTTGACTCTGTGTGCTGCATTGTAGATGGTTTCTTCAGGATGGTCTTTCAATTCACTAATGTTCTCCTTGGCTGTTTCCAGTCTGCTGTTTTCAGTCCTGTCAGTTGTGAGATTCTAAAGCTTCTGGATGTAGTCCGTATGTGTTCAGTCGGATTCCTGGAGGCAACACTGGCCCTCTATTTAAAAAGGAAATTGAAAGATCTTATAGCTTTGGTGACCATCTGGATGGTAGGCTAGCTATCTCAGAGGTAGGTTACTAATATACTTAGGGAATTGGACTAATTTACAAAACTTTTAATGAACCTTGTCTGAACATTTACTTCTGTGGCAACCAAATTTGCCTGAAGTTGGAAACGCGAAGTATGGATGAGACGGGAATGGCCAGGGTCCTAACTAAATGACCTTGATTAAATGACACAACTCCCCTGATCCTCGGCTTCCTCATTTGAAAAATGGAAATGAGACTCCCAGAGTGCTCCTGGCTTCACCTGTATTACTCTCGACCCTCTCCTGCTCTATCACCGTGGGACCCCACTCTGGCTTTCTTGTATTCATTTGTGACTCACGGCCTTTGCTCTTGCTATCTCCTTTGCCCAGGGCACCCTTCCCCCAGATCCCAGCTGACTGGTCCTCAGTTAGGTTCCCATTCAGGTGTCATCTCCTCTGGGAGGTCTTCCTTGGTCATTCTCAGCATATTGACCTGCCTGTTTTTGTCACTGTCAGAATATCTTGTTGTCAAGTGCTTTCAAGTTGGTTGTGACTCATAGCAACTCTGTATAGAGTTTCCAAGGAGCAACTGGTAGGTTTAAACTGCTGATCCTTTGACTCACAGACCAGTGTTTACCCTGTAGCACCACATACCTCACTATAAGGAGCTCTGGTAGCGTAGTGGTTACGAATCAGGCTGTGAACCACAAGGTCAGCAGTTCAAAACTACCAGTGGTTCCACGGGAGAAAGATGAGGCTTTCTGCTCCTGTAAAGATTTATAGCCTGGGAAACCCTGTTCAGGGCCGCTATGGGTTGGAACCGACTCGACGGCACTTAACAACAACAACAACAACCTCACTATATGTCAGTGTCCAGCCCTGGGACCTGGCACAGGGTGACGATAGGGCATGCTTATTTACCTGTCTCTACATTCAGGGTCGCACCTGGGAGGAGACTGGGACTGGACCAGGTGGACCTCCCTGTCTACAGTGCTTGTTGGCACCTTGCAACTCCCTGCAGCCTCAAAGGGATCTTTCCTAAACTCCACGGTGATGGGCCTTGTAGCTTGCAGTGACCTGCCTACTAATAAATGGAACTGGGCACCGCCCTGGAACCTGACCAGTGTGAGATACGATTCTCCTTCACCCTTGAAGAGCAGGGCTAGAGAGAACAAAATTGGTGGTATGCTGGGGACAGAGGTCATGTCATTTCTCCTCTACTTCCCCAGCTTTGATTTTATTCAAACTTAGTAGCTACTGTTGGACACTCAATATTGTTTCTCCTTAAAGCCCATCATGGTACCTCCTCCCTTCAGGTTCAGTCCAAGTACCTTCATTGACTTATTTTTATTTGTGTGTTGACTTGCTGTCGAGTCGCTTCTGACACATAGCAACACTGTATAGGGTTTCTGAGGAACGGCTGGTGAGTTTGAACTGCCGACCTTGTGGTTCAAACTGACCTTGTGGTCCAATGCTTGATTCAACAATGCCACACCAGGACTTCTATTGTTAGTTGTTGTTGTTGCTTTTGTTAAGTACCATCAAGTCAGTTCCGACCCATATTGATCCTGTATAGGGTTTCCAAGGAGCTTGAACTGCTGACCTTGCAGATCAAACTGAATTTGCAGTCCAGTGCCTTAACCCACAGTACTACACCAGGACTCCCCTATTGCCAGTAGTAGTATGGTAAAATATACAGATCATTGATTTTTGCCGTTTTGACCATTTTCACGCAGACAATCCAGAGGCATTAAGCACATTCACAATGTTGTGCAGACATCACAGCTATTTGTTTGAGACTTGTCCATTACCCCGAAGAGATGCTCTGTACTCCTTATGCAATGACTCTCCCTTTCAAGTTGCCCTTGGTAACTTCTAATGTACTTTCTGTCTCTGTGTATTTGCCTTTTCTAGATATTTCTTCTAAATGGGTTCATACAACATTTGTCTATTTGTGTCTGCCTTCTTTCATTTAGCTTGCCTTCAAGGTTCATCCATGTCACAATGTATCCAGAAATCCATTCCATTGTGTGAGCCTACTATTTCATTGTATGTACGTACCACATTTGTCTGTTCATTTATCTGTTGAACATGTGGGTTGTTCTTAGTCGACTTTTTAGACGCTCTGATCAGTCCTCATAAAGATATTTTTTAATTTTAAATTATTTTATTTTATTTTAACTTTTTATTGTGAGTTGGGTAAAAGTCTAAAGAGCAAATTGGTTTTCTGTTCAACAATTCCTACCCGTTTTGATTGTGATATTGATCACAGTCCCCACAATGTGGCAGCACTCTTCCCACTTCCTCCCTTAGTTTGCTGCTTTCATTGTTCCTTCTATCGTGTGTCTTCCTGACTTCTGAGCGTTATTTCTTGGCAAATGCTGCCCTTTTGGTCTTGTATGATTGGTTGTTCTAAGGAGTGTGGACCAGTGGTGTTATTGATCACCTTACAGGCTTGTGTCTATTGTTTGGCTGAAAGTTGAGTCATGGGAATAAGTTTGGTTTCAGGATGTCTAAGGACCATGGTCTTGGAGTTCCACCAGCCTGTGTTTGGACCAGTAAGCCTGTCTTTCTTATGATTTTGAGTTTTGTTCTACATTTTTCTCCCAGTCTGTCCAGGACCTTCTATTCTGACTCCTTTCTGAGCAGTTGGTGGTGATAGCCAGTCCCATCTAGTTCTGGTCTCAGGTTGTAGAGGCTGGGGTTCTCATGGCATGCTAGCCCTTTGGACTAATTGTTTCAGTGCATCTTTGATTTTTTTCACCCTTCTTTGCTTCTGATGGGGAGAGACCAATTGTACCTTAAATGACCACTCACAAGCCTTTAAGACACTGTCATAGATTGAATTGTTATTGTCCCGACTCATAGTGACCTTGTATAGGATTCCCAGGGCTGTAATTCTTTGCCGGAGCAGAATGTTTCATCTTTCTCCCTCAGAATGGATAGTGGGCTTGAACCACTGACTTGGTGGTGAGCAGTCCAGAGCTTATCCTACAGTGCCACCAGGCTTTTAGTAGTGGATTTATACAACATTTATCCTTTTGCGACTGACAATTTCATTGAGTATAATATCCTCAGATTCATTCATGTTAATGGAGTGTTTTACAGATTCATCGGTATTGTTTAGTATTCTGTTGTGTGTCCTTACCATTGTTTTTTCATTTATTCTTTGATGGGCACATAGGTTGTCACAATGACCCCTGGTAGCACTGTAGGAAAAGCACTAGACTACTAACCACAAGGATGACAGCTGCTCCAAGGGAGAAAGATGAGGCTTTCTGCTCTTGCAAAGATGCACAGACTTGGAAATCCTATACAGGGTTGAAATTGACTCGATTGCTGTGGGTTTGGCTGGTTTGGGTCTAGGTTGTCAATTCCCTGTCTTGCTCTTTACATTCCACATGTATTAGATCATTCCATTTGTCCAGTTTGCTGTAGGTACCACCACGTCTCTGTGAGTTTGTGCTCTGTCCTCTCTGTTAAACCCATATGCTGAGCACTCAGCCAGGTTCCACCAGGCTGCTCAAGGTGAATCAGGCACAGATCCCCTATGAAAAGCTGACGGCCCAGCAGGAACATGAGACAGGGACGGACTTTCCTTCTCACAGGACAGTGCCTACTTGTTCACAGGTGCAAAGGAAGAACATGTCTGGGTCAGTGCAGGCTCACCTGTTACTGGAAGGGCCAGAGACAGATAGCATCCTACAGAGCCCCGTGCATGCATCTGGCCAACAGGAATGAAGAGGAGGGTATTCAATACAGGGGCATTTTAGAGATAGTGCTGGGGAGTGAGGCTGGAAGCTGATGTGTTGGATTCATTTACCTTTGAGTCTCCAAATGTAAACATTCCGCAGCCCAGGGCCTGGAAAGCAGTCAGCTGAGATGAGTACATGTTCTGTTAATGTGACTTCCTCTTCTCATTGTGAGATCTGAGCCCCAGGCTAGTTGGACCAGTGACTGCCTCTTATTGTCCTCATTAGTTGAAGCTCAATCCCCTGGGCAGTAAAACATTGTAATTGGCTGTGTTCATTTATTTGATAATTTTGTTACTGGCTTCAGGGGACTTGTGCAGGCAAAGTCAATGCAGAGCATCCTCCTGGGTTTAGGTGATCACAACCTGTGAAGGCTCAACTGTGGATGCTGAGCTTCACTGAGCTGGTCAGAGACCCCAGAGTTCTGGTCAGATGGCCCATTTTCCTGTTGTATCCTGAGAGCTCCC
>NW_006408660.1:5598129-5599314 GCF_000296735.1 Chrysochloris asiatica
GCAGTCATTTGAACAGATCAAGGGAACATTGCACGGTGTAAATTAGGAAAAGTGCATGTCAAGGTTGTATCTTTTCACTGTACTTATTCAATCTGTACACTGAGGTAATAATCCAAGAAACTGGACTGTATGAAAAAGAACATGGCATCGGGATTGGAGGAAGACCCATTAACAACCTGTAATATGTAGATGAGGGAGTACGTAACTGTAGGATAAGCACTGAACTGCTAACCATATGGTTGGTGGTTCGAACCTACCAGCTGCTCCGAGGAAGAAAGATGAGACTTTCTGCTCCCACAAAGATTTACAGCCTCAGAAACCCTATGCAGAGTCACTATGTCTCAGAACTGACTCCATGACACTTAACTACAACAATATGCGGATGACACAACCTTGCGTGCTGAAAGAGAAGAGGACTTGAAACACTTACTGATGAAGATCAAAGAATATGTTCTTTAGTATGGATTACACCTCAACATATAGAAAACAAAAATCCTCACAACTGGACCAAGAAACAACATTGTGATACATGGAGAAAATGTGGAAGTTGTCAAGGAGTTCGTTTTACTTGCAGTCATAAGCAATGCCCATGGAAGCCATACCAGGAAAAAGGTTGGCTGTTGTTGTTAAGTGCCGCTGAGTCGTTTCCCACACAAGCCACCCTGTATTGGGTTTCTGAGGAGATTGAATCATCAGTCTTGCAGTTCAAGCTGGCTTTGCAGTCCAGCAGATTAACCCACAGTGCCACACAGAATCCTTTCATTTTATCATCACTGACTTTAGTGGGTAATTCGTACATTTGAATAATAATGGTATTAACTGGCAATTGAAAATGCCTTAGTCCTCAAACTGACCTCTTTGCTCTTTAACACTTAAAGGAGGTCTTGTGCAGCAGACTTGCCTAATGCAATACATCATTTGATTTCTTCTCTGCTGCTTCCATGAATGTTGATGTGAATCTAAGCAAAATGAAGTCTTTGACTACTTCAGTCTTTTCTCCATTTATCATCATGTTATTTATTGGTCCAGTGGTGAGGATTTTTGTTTCATTTACATTGAGGTGCAACCCATATCAAAGTCTTTGATCTTCATCAATAAGTTTTTTAAGTCCTAGGAGCTCTGGTAGCGTAGTGGGTACGAATCGGGCTGGGAATCGCAAGGTCAGCAGTTCGAAACTACCAGCTG
>NW_006408660.1:5609986-5613885 GCF_000296735.1 Chrysochloris asiatica
AGCTAGTCTTGGCACCATTTCCTAAGAGCATGTACTTACTTCGCATCTGTGTCACATTTTGGTTATTCTCACAATATTTCAAACATTATCATAATGCTGCTGCACACTTAGTGGACTACAGTATAGTGTAAACATAGCTTACACATATATGTATGCACTGGGGAACTAAGCAATTCATGTAACCTGCTTTCTTGTGGTGGTTTGGTGGAACTGACCCTACAGTATCTCTGAGATGTGCCTGTACTTTCAGAAGATCACATACAGACAACATGAGTTGGAACCGACTCCAGTCAATGGCATCAAGTTTGAGAATACAGAGTGGTCAGTGCAGGAGCATCAGATGCAACACATACCCTCTCAGTCCCAACCTCATCCACTCCAGATGCACCTTGCTCTAGAGAACATGCAGAGGCTCCCCTGGAAACACTGGCTTTGCCAGTCACTGGCTGTGTGTCCTTAGGCAAGTCACGTAACCTCTCTTTGTCTCAGTTTCCTCAACTGCAGTGGTGTTCGTAATATACAAACAGTGCCTGGTACATAGGATGTGCTCAATCAGCTGTTATTAGTGTGGCACTGTGGGTTAATACACCAGACTGCAAAACCATTTGAACTGCAAGGTCGGCGGTTCAAGCTCACCAGCTGCTCCTTGGAAGCCCTATACAGGATCACTATGGGTTGGAATCGACTCGACAGCACTTAACAACAACAACTAGTAAGAGTGCTGTTACTGGTATTCCTACTATTGAGCAAAGGTCTCAACATTCGGTGCGTCCTCATAGCCTCCTTCAACAGTCTTCTGTCAGTTTCTCACACTGTGGTGGCTTGTGTGTTGCTGTGATTCTGGAAGCTATGCCACCATGGTGGACAGGTTTCAGCTGAGCTTCCAGACTAAAACAGACTAGGAAGAAGGAGAGATGGACTACTTCCAAATATTTTTGTTACAGAAAACCTTATGAATAGCAGTGAAACACTGTCAGATAGCCCCAGAATATTGAATATTAAAACATGATGAAGAACACCCAGAATATTGTCAGATATAGTGCCCTCAGGTGAAAAGTCACTTAAAATCCAACTGGGGAAGAAGAGCTGTCTACTCAAAGCAGAGTTGACTGTGATGACATGCGCAAATGTAGTAAAGCCTTCAGGACCTTCATTTGCTGATGGGGATATAACTCAAAATAAAAAGAAACATCTGTAAATATCCATTAAAAATTGGAACATGGAATGTATGAAGCATGAATCTAGGAAAATTGGAAATTCTCAAAAATAAGATGGAATGCATAAACATCAATATCCTAGACATTAGTGAGTTAAATGGAATAGTATTGGACATTTTGAATCTAACAATCACATGGTTTACTATGCTGGGAATGACACCAACCACTAAAGCCAGTGATGATGAAATAGAAGAATTCTACTGACTTTCTCGGTCTGAAATTGATCAAACATGCAATCAAGATGTATTGATAATTACTGATGATTGGATGCAAAGGATGGAAACAAAGAGGATGGGTCACTAGTTGGAAAATATGGCCTTGGTGATAGAAATGATGCCAGAGATCACAAGATAGAATTTTGCAAGACCAATGACTTATTTATTGCAAATACCTTTTTTATATGATATAAAAGATAACTATACACATGGACCTCAGCAAATGGAATACACAGAAATCAAATAGACTACATCTATAGAAAGAAATGGCGGGAAAACTCCATAGCATCAGCTAAAAACAAGGCCAAGGGAAGACTACGGAACAGACCATTAATTGCTCATATGCTAGTTCAGGCTGAAGTTGAAGAAAATGAAAGCCAGTCCACAAGAGCCAAAATATGACCTTGAACATATCCCACCTGAATTTGGAGCTCATCTCAAGAACAGATTTGATGCACTAGACACTAAAGCACGAAAACCAAAAGAGTTATGAGATGACATCAAGAACATTATACAGGAAGAAAGCAAAAGGTCATTAAGAAGACAAGATAGAAGGAAAAGACCAAAATGGGTGTCAAAAGAGGCTCTGAAACTTGCTTTCCAGCATAGAGATGCTAAAGCAAATAGGAAAATAAGGAGGTAAAAGAGCTCAACAGAAAATTTCAAAGATCAGCTCGAGAAGACAAAATCAAATATTATAACAAAATGTGAAATGACTTGGAGTTAGAAAACCAAAAGGGAAGAACACACTCAGCATTTGTCAAGCTGAAGGAACTGGAAAAAAAAAAAATTCAAGCCTTGACTTGCAATATTAAAGGATTCTATGGACAAATATTGAATGATGCAGAAAACATCAAAATAAGATGGAAGAAATACAAAGGATCACTGTAACAAAAAGAAATGATCAATGTTCAAACATTTCAAGAGTTGGCATATGAACAAGAGCCAATGATGCTGAAGGGAGAAGTCCAAGGTGCACTGAAAGCATTGGCAAAGAGCAAGGTGGCAGGAATTGATGGAATACAAATTAAAATCAATAAACTGATGCAGCACTGGAGGTACTCACTCACCTATGGCAAGAAATTTGGAAGACAGCTACCTGGCTGACTGACTGGAAGAAATCCATATTTGTGCCCATTCCAAAGAGAGGTGATCCAATTAATGCAGAAATCATCAGACAATATCATTAATATCACATGCAAGTAAAATTTTGCTAAAGATAATTTTAAAACAGCTGAAACAGTACATTGACAGGGAACTGCCAGAGGTTCAAGCCAGATTCAGACAAGGATGTGGAACATGGGATATCATTGCTGACATCAGAAGGATCTTGGCTGAAAGCAGAGAATACCAGAAAGATGTTTATCTGTGCTTTGTTAACCACACAAATGCTTTGGATCATGTGGATCATGACAAGCTATAGACAACATTGTGGAGAATGAGTATTTTGCAACACTTAATTGTGCTCATGAGGAACCTGTACATAGACCAAGAAGCAGTTGTTCGAACAGATCAAGGGAACACTGAGTAGTTTAAAATTAGGAAAGATGTGTGCCAGGGTTGTATTCTTTTACCATACTTATTCAATCGGTATGCTGAGCCAATAATCAGAGAAACCTGATTATATGAAGAAGATCGTGGATGGAGGCATCAGGATTGAAGGAAGACTCGTTAACAACCTGCGATATGCAGATGATACAACCTCCCTTGCTGAAAGTGAAGAGAACTTAAAATACTTAGTGATGAAGATCAAAGACCACAGCCTTCAGTATGAGCTGCACCTCGATGTAAAGAAAATACAAATCCTCACCACTGGACTGATAAAAAACATCAAGATAAATAGAGATAAGATGAAGTTGTCAGACTTTATTTTGCTTCGATCAACTGTCAAAACTTATGAAAGCAGTAGTCAAGAAATCAAATGAGGTATTACTGCTTTAGGCAAATCTGCTGCACAAGACCTCTTTAAAATGTTGACAAAGATGTCCGTTTGAGGACTAAGGTGAACCTGACCCAAGCCATGGTATTTTCAATAACCGCATGCATGTGAACATTGGATAGTAAATAAGGAAGCCCGTAGAAAAATGGATGTGTTTGAGTTATGGTGTTGGAGGAGAATATTAAAAGTACCATGGACTGCCAAAAGAACAAGCAAATCTGTGTTGGAAGGAATACAGCCAGAGTGCTTCTTGGAAGCTGGGATGGCTAGACTTCATCTCTCATATTTTAGACATATTATCAGGAGGGACCGGTCCTTGGAAAAGGATATCATATTTGGTAAAGTGGAGGGTCAGAGAAAAAAGAGGAAGACCCCCAACGAGATGGGTTGGCACAGTGGCAGCATCAATAGGCTCAAGCGTAGGAATGATTGTGAGGTTGGCCTAGGACCGGGCAGTGTTTTGTTCTGTTGTGCATAGGGCCGCTGTGAGTTGGTACCAACTTGATGGCACCTAACAACAACAACAAC
>NW_006408660.1:5613985-5632766 GCF_000296735.1 Chrysochloris asiatica
ACAACATAGCCTGCTAAAATATATATACATAAATAAAATTTCTAATTATAAAAGTAATGTTCATTTCCCATGAAAAGCTCAGAGATGAGAGCTGGTACTGAATTCTGACTGCATGCCATAGGCTTAACATATATCTATTTATTTAACACTCATAACAGTCTTAGGAAGGGAGACACTATTATTTTCCTACCTTATAGATGTGGAGGCAGAGGCGCAGAGAGGTTAAGTTATTTGCCTGAGGGCACACAACTGGTAAGTAGCCTCATCTTTCTCCTGCAAAGTGGCTGGTGGGTTTGAACTGCTGACCTTGTGCTTAGCAGTTAAGTGCTTATCCCCCCCCACACACCCTCCAGTGCCACCAGCACTCCTACTCACTGTATAATATATTCTCATTTCTTTACTATTTTCTTTTTGTTAGGGCATTTAAGTTGTTTCCAATTTTCAGCCATTATGGATAATGCTGCAGCAAACATTTTGCACATAAATCTTTGTCAGCATCCTTGATTAGTTTCCTCAAGTAAAATGTAACATTTTACAGTCCCTCATTCCCAAATGCCAAATGATGTGCCACTGTCTCGACAGCAGCATTTAAGGGTGTTGGTCTCTCTGCAGCATCACCACCTCGACAATGACAATTTCTCTGAGTCTGCGCTAATTAGATATTATTTTGCTTTTAAATCGGACACACGGCTCCATGGAGATGCTGACGAATGTGAGATAAGAAAGCCGTTCTGTTGAGTCAGCATCAGTTCATGACGACTCCACGTGTGTCAGAGTACAACTGTGCATAACCACATTTTATTTTTATCCTTTTAAGATTTTAATTTACTCTGTTATTGTTGTTGAGAATGCTGTTATTGTTTATTGTTCCACAGCAAAATATACAATCATTCTCCAGTTTCTCCAGTATAATTCAATGACATGAAGTATATTGCTTGAGTTTTGCAACCATTCTCACCTACCTTTTCTGAGTTGTTTTCCCCCCATTAACGGAAACTCACTGCCCCTAAAGTTTTGTATCTAATCTTTGGAGTTCCTCTTGTCAGTTTGGTCCCGTAGAGATAGACCTTGAAAGACCACAATGCTCATGGCAAACATTCTTTACCAGTGTAGATGAACTATTGTATGATTTTGGAATCCTGGTGTGGCACTGGACTGCTAACTGCAAGGCCCACGGTTCGCACCCATCAGCTGCTCCTTAGAAACTCTATACAGGCTCTCTGTGTGTTGGAACTGACTTGAGGGAACTTAACAACAATGACAGTATTGTTTGGTTTTAAGAGGATTTCAGGGGATATTTTTGGCTTAAGGTTTAACTGTTATCTTCGGGAAATAACTTCAGGGGTTTATCCTGCCTCCATGGCTCCAGAGCAGTCCTAGTGTGGTGCTGTGGGTTAATGCACTGGACTCCAAGGTCAGTTTGGACCACAAGGTCAGCAGTTCAAACCTACCAGCCACTCCCTGGAAACCCTATACAGGGTCGCTAGGGTTGAAACCGAGTTGAAGGCACTTTACAACAACAACATTCCTCCAGAAAGTCTACAGTCTGTGAGAATTTGAAATTCTAATCTGCATCTCCTCACTTTTGATCAGAGCTGATTTTCTATAAATCAATTTCCAGAACTTTCTTTCGAGGTGCTTCTGAGTGGACTTGAACCTTCAACCTTATGGTTGAGCATGTGAACTGTTTGTAGCTCACAGGAACACCAACATGGAATAGGGCAGGATGATCATTTCTGAGATGTGATTTGACTGAATGGTAGACACATTCTCAGGGGCATGCTTGAGCCCTTACTGTTTCTCTCCATTGTCTGTTTGCTCCCCTTCCACTACCAGAGCCTCAGAGTGAGTTCATGGATTTCCACTGGCAATTTCCAACAAATCTCATTGGCCCAGGGTTTGTAGCTAATTCCTGGCTGACAAGTTATTTAATGTAATTTGCCCGATGGACAAATTCTTATCAGTATGAGTTCAGGATCGGGAGTGGTTCCGTGGTGATTTGGAGGGGTTATGGCAGAGCTGACTGGTTGGCTCTCCCTCCATCTGCCCTGTCCACTCTCTCTAGTAGCAGAACGCCCAAGCTCAGCTGAGTTTGTGTTTGTGTGACTATGATGAGACAGGCATGAGGTGGGCAACATCTAAGCTATTTCCCAGAAAGGATAGACAGGCCCATCTCTCTGCCTCTTCCCCAGCCTTACAGCTGGGAACTGAGCTGTGTGGCTGGGGTCCATCCTGGCTTTGGGAAGGACAGCCTGACGAGGTAGGAATAGTTCTGGGGAGCAAAGCACCACCCAGCCCTGAACTGCCAGCTTCTATGCAAAACAGGAGGAAGAGACATGGTTCTGATGATTTGGCCACTGTTGTGTAGGGACTCTTTGTTGTAGCAGCTGAACCTGTACCCAAACCAACACAATAGTCCTTGCAAAGACTTTCCTATGTGGTTCCCTTGAGCCCAGCTACTCCAAGTACTACAGATGTATGCAATTTCAGCCCTCCCCTCATGTGGTGTGGCAATGATGTGACACTGTAAGATAAGTACTGCACAGCTAACCATGAGCTCAGTAGTTCAAACCTACCAGCTGCTCCTCAAAAACCCTACACAGGGTCGCTATGAGTCAGAACCGACTCAACGGCACTTGTCAACAACAACTCCTCCCCAGACACTTCTCTTGGAAACATAATGTGGGAAGACGGATGTCCTTGACTGAAGTGCTCTGTAGCCACTATCTTCCAGGGACAGCTCTTGCCTCCCACATCCTCACAAAGATGGAGCTTGTTTTGAAATATGCTGTGCTGACTCTTCCTTTGCTACTATCTGCAGATTCTAAGTTAATAACTCAGGGGCAGGCTGTCTCACGCATGGTGTAACTTGATTTTTGTTAGAAAGATAAGTTTGGAGCTGACAAGTTCCCTGCTAAGCTGACAAGTTTAAAAGCTTTGTTTGAAAAACCAACCAAATCCATTTGCATTGCAAACGCAGAGACTGGGCTGTGGGCCATGGGCCATGGGCAAGCTTAGTCATGGGCTCACAGGTCAGCTACAGGGCCTCGGGGGAGCTGGGGGGAGCCTTGTGATTTCTTACAATCCCTCGGTCCCTAAGGAACTTGCAATTTTTTTAGGGAAAAGGTACTCTAATATATTTTTTTAAATTAAACTTGCTGAGCTTGTTCATTTGTTGGTTTGTTCTTCATTTGTTTACTCTTCAGTGTGCTTACTGAAGGTCTTGACTTTCAGGGCTCTGCTCAAAGGTCACCTCCTCAGAGAAGTCTTCCCTGACTATGTGGCCCCCAACCGTCACCCACTTCATTTCCTTCACGGCAAGCAAGCCTCATTCTCTTCTGATCAGCACCCTCTGGCTCCCACCTCACCCAGAAGCCAAAGTCCTCCTGGTGGCTGCATGACGTGGTGCAGTCTGAGCTCCCACCTCTCTATTCTTCCCTCTCACCACTGCCCCCCTGCCATCCTATTCCAGTTTCCCCCACTCCTAGTCCTGACCCCTTCTAACACACGATAGCATGTTTTCGCGTGTCCCCCTGACAGTGTCAGCTCCTCAAGAGTAGCAGGAATTTATCTATCAGTCTGCTGTACTGCTGTGCCTACAGCCCAGTTTAGCCTGGCACATAATTGTTGTTAGGTGCCATCGAGTCGGTTCCGATTCATAGTGACCCATGTATAACAGAGCAAAACATTGCTGAGTCCTGTACCATCCTCACAATTGTCATGTTTGCGCCTACTGTTGCTGCCATCTCATCGGAGATCACTCCATCTCATTGAGCATCTTCCTCTTTTTAGCTTTACCTAGCATGCTGTCCTTCAGGGACTAGTCCCTCCCGATACCGTGTTCACAGTGTGAGAGACGAAGTCTTGCCATTGTTAATTCTTAGAAGCAATCCAGTGTTACTGCTTTCAGCACGGATTTGTTTGTTCTTCTGGTAGTTGTGGTACTTTTAGTATTCTTCTCCAATACCATAATTCAACACCCAAGCTATTGCAGGCCCAACCTCCTCAGCTGGGTGTGTTTATGTGACTGAGGTGAAAAGGAGCCTGATGTAGACAACATGTAAGCGATCTCCTTGGAGGGAGAGACAGGCCCATCTTTCTGCCTCTTCCTCAGCCTTCTTGGGAACTAAACTCTGTGGCTGGGGATCCATAGTTTGTTATGATCCACACAGTCAAAAGACTTTGCATTGTCAAGAAAGCACAAGTAAGCATCTTCATAGTATTCTCTGCTTCTAAGCAAGATCCATCTGCCATCAGCAATGATATCCCTCAATCTACATCCTTTTATGAATCCGCTTGAATTTCTGGCAGCTCCCTGTTTATGTATTGCGGCAACCGTTTTTGAATTCTGTTCATCAAAAATTTACTCGCATATGATATTGTTTGATGATTTCTTCATTCTTTTGGGTCACCTGTTTTTGGAATTAGCACAAATATGTATCTCCTCTAATTGGTTGGCCAGGTAGCTACCTTCCAAATTTCTTGAAATAAACGAGTGACTCCAATACTGCATCAGTTTGTTGAAACTTTTCAGTTTGTATTCCAGCAATTACGGAAGCTGTGGTTTTCATCAATACTTTCAGTGCTGCTTGGATGTCTTCCTTCAAAACCATTGGTTTTTTATCACATGATATCTCTTGAAATAGTTGGGCATCAACCAATTCTTTTTGGTACAGGGACTCTGTATATTCCTTCTATCTTCCTTTGATGATTTGTGCATCTTGTAATATTTTACCCATGTTGTTATTGTTGTTAAGTGCTGTTGAGTCAGTTCCAATTCATAGCAACCCTGTATAGGGTTTCTGAGGAGTGGTTGATGGGTTTCGAACCACCAACTTTGTGGTTAGCAGTCCAGGGCTTATCCTAGAGCACCACACCAGAAGGACTCCATTTCCCCCACAGAATCCTTCAATATTTCAACTCAAGCCTTGAATTGTTTCTTCAGCTCTTTCAGTCTGAGAAATGCTGAACGTGCTCTTCCCTTTTGGTTTTCTGACTCCAGGTCTTTGTGCATTTCGTAATAATACTTTGTGTTTTCCAGTTGCCCTTTGAAATTTGTGTGCAGAGCTTTCACTTCCTCATTTCTTTCAGTTTCTTTAGCTTCTCTATGTTCAAGAAAAAGTTTTGGAATCCCTTCTGACATCCATTTTGATATTTTCTTTCTTTCCAGTCTTTTTAATGGTCCTTTGCTTTCTTCAGGTATGATGTTCTTGGTACCATCCCACAACTCCTTTAGTCTTAGATCATTAGTGTCTAACACATCAGATCTGTTCTTGAGATGTTCTCCAACTCCAGGTGAAATATACTCAAAGCCATATTTTGACTTTTGTGAACTTGTTTTAATTTTCTTTAGTTTCAGCTTGAACTTGCATATGAACAATTGGTGGTCTATTTCAGTCTTCCCCTGGCCTTGTTTTGACTGAGGATATTGAACTTTTACATTGCCTCTTCCCACAGATATAAGCAGTTTGATTCCTGTGTATTCCATCTGGTGGGATCCACTTATACAGTTGCCTTTTCTACTGTTGAAAACAGTTATTTGCAATGAATAAATCCTTGGTTCTGAAAAATTCTACTGTGCTATAGAAACAAATACTGTTGAATGATGATGCACAGAGGGGATTGTAATCATTGCAATGAAACAATGAGTGTAAAACTGATGTTCTCCCATGTGAACTATCAATTCACAATAAAAACTTCAAAAAAAAAATATTCTACCTTGCGGTCTCCAGTATCGTTTTTTTTTTTTTTATCACCAAGGCCCTATTTTCCAACTACTGATCCTTCCTCTTGGTTTCCAGTTTTCACATTCCAGTTGTCAGTAACCTTCAATGCATCTTGTTTGCATGTTTGAGCAGTTTCAGACTGAAGAAGTTGATGGTTGTTGTTACATGCCATCGAGTCAGTTCTGACTCATAGCAACCCTGTTTCTGAGGAACAGCTGGTTGGTTTGAACTGCTGACCTTATGGTTCACAGCCCAGCGCTGATCCTACAGCACCATACCAGGAGTCCGAAGACATTGGTGGAATTCTTCAATTTCTTTATTATTGACTTTAGTGGTTGGCACATAGTTGGGGCTCAGTCAATAATGAATGAATGAAGACTGTTTGCTACCTGAAATGTCCTTAGTAGTGGTTGACTTGCTTGTGCCAGCACCCTCTGGTGTGTCAGGGACTTTGATGTACTCTTACTGTGCCCATGCCCCAGCACAGGCTGACACAGAGCAGATGCTTCCTTCCTATACTTTTTGAATTATTGTTGTTAAATGCCATTGTGTCAGTATCAACTCACAGTAACCCTTTGCACAACAGAACGAAACACTGTCCGGTCCTGGGCCAACCTCACAATCTTTGCTACACTTGAACCCATTGATGCTGCCACTGTGCCAGTCCATCTCATTGAGGGTCTTCCTCTTTTCTCCAGTCCTCCAGTTTATCAAGCATAATGTCCTTCTCCAGGTACTGGTCCCTCCTGATAATAAGTGCAAAGTATGAGAAACAAATCTGGCCATCCTGGCTTCCAAGGAGCATTCTGGCACTACTTCTTCCAACACAGATTTGTTTTTTCTTTTGGCAGTCCATGGTACTTTTAATACTCTTCTCCAACATCATAACTCAAATGCATCAATTTGTCTATGGTCTTCCTTATTCACTATCCAACTTTCACATGCATATGAGGTTAATGTACATACCATGGCTTGGGTCAGGCGTACCTTAGTCCTCCAGCTAACATCTTTGCTCTTCAACACTTAAAGAGGTCTTGTGCAGCAGATTTGCCCAATACTACATAGTTTGATTTCTTGACTGCTACTTCCCCTGAGTGTTGATGGTTGAGCTGAACAAAATGAAGTCTTTGACAACTTCAATTCTTTTCTCCACTTATCTTGATACTATTTATTGGTGCAATAGTAAGGATTTTTGTTTTCTTTACATTGAGATGCAACCTATATTGAAGTCTGTGGTCTTTGTTTTCATCAGTATTTTATGTCCTCTTCGCTTTCAGCAAGCAAGTAAGGTTGTATCATCTGCATATCGCAGGTTGTTAATGAGTCTTCTTCCAACCCTGATGCCACATTTTTCTTCATATAATTCAGCTTCTCAAATTATATCCTCAGCATACAGATTGAATAAGTATGATGAATTGCATGTATAAAAATGGTTGAAACGGCAACTGTTTTGTTATTGAAATTTTACCACGCTAAAAAACACTCCCTGATTTCAAACACACCGTGATTGATCTTTTAAATTAGGGTCTGTTTTTTTAGTGTGGTAAAATTTAAATAACAAAACAGTTGCTATTTCAACCATTTTTATACATGCAATTCAGTGACATAGCATTCATCATGTTATACAACCATCACTACTGTCTGTTTCCAAATTTTTCATCACCCCAAACAGAAACTCAGTGCCCCTAAGCAATCACTTTCCTTCCCCCTCCTATCCACCACTTGTCATCACTAATAAGCTTTGGTCTCTATGCGTTTGTCTCGTCTTGATACATCATATAAGTAGACTCATACAACACTGTCCAGATTTCACTCGGCATAATGCTTTCAAGGTTCCTTCGTGTTGTTTTGTGCATCAGAATTTAATTTCTCTCTGTGCCATCGTACGGATGTACTATTTCTTGTTTATCCATTATCTCTTGGTGGACATGTGGGTTGTTTCCACCTTTTGGCTCATGTGAGCAGTACTGCAGTGAACACTGGTAAGTGTCAATCAACATTTTGATTGGATGAACATGCACATCCCTGTGCTTAGCACAAGGAACAGTAATGACACGCATGGTTGCTGCCCTCAAGAGGCTAACAGTCTATTTTAAGATGACAGTTTACCTTTAAGAGATAATTGCAGAATCAATTATTATTATTGCTGGGGAACAAATGATCCCAAACCTTAATGGCTTAAAATAATAATGCATTAGTATCTCTTATAGTTCTATGGGTTGCCTGGGCCCGGCTGGGCAGTTCTCTTTTAAGAGCTTCTCAGATGTGTGGTACAATGTCAATGGGGGCTACACTTACCTCTGTGGGCTGACCAGCAGCAGGTACTGCTGTGGAGTGTGTGCATGATTTATCTGTGAAGTTTGGACGTGTCCCCTCAGAGACTAGGTTCCCAGGGAGAGCATTCCAGGAGGGAAATGGGAAGCTTTCAGCCTTCTTACAGACCAGCGCAACTGTCCTCTGCCCTTCTCCTGGTTAGAGAAACCAGGAACGTGACAGGATAGGGACCCATGTGTCGGAAAAGGGAAGGGGTTCATGGTCCTTGGAGACGATGCGTGTCACACCACTAGCCGATGCTGGTAGACCGCCCAGTGCAGTCCACATACACTCCGGATTTCTGCAGGGAACTGTGCATAGGAAGTTAGTTGTACAGACTTCCCTGAAGGAGGAACTTGTAAGAGTTTGTCCTCACCACAGACACCTGGAAAACTGGACATTTGAGACAACTGTTTCCAGGCATTGAGCAGCAGGCAGCACAGGACCATGAGGCTCATGGGGGCTGCAGGGGCAAGTCTGCAGTTGGTTGGGGCTTGCTGCAGAGCCCCGAGGGCCCCATCAGGGCTTCCAGCTCTGTCTCCGCCATTTCTCTGCTGACTCCCAGAGTTCTAAAGTTGGGCAAGACAGGTGGGGAACACAGCTGGTCTTGGCTTTGCAGGAAGCACCTGAGGCCACTGCCCAGATGGGAAGCTGCTTCAGTTTTGGTCCTGGCGCCCAGTCCTCTCACAAGTGGGCTGTGTGGGCTGACCCTCAACACTTGATACTTAGTGGGGGCTCCAAAGCAGAGCAGCAGATGTTTTTGGTCCCGTTTCCACGTTTGCAATAACAAGACATTTCTAAAAGAACAAAAGACAGACCATCAGCAGGTTCTTTTGCCTCCTCATTCTCTGGGACAAAGCTTGATGGCATTCAGCTATTTCCACAATATGTTCAATGAGGCCCTTCTGGATACTGGGCCTGTTCTGAGCACTGGGATATCACAATGCACTAAGCAGGTAGAGATCCCCATTCTTGTGCAGCCTCGTCAGGGAATGGATGACCAATAAATAAGACTTAAACCAAGTCAGGTGAGGATATGTAGCCAAGGGGAAAATAAAGTTAGGAAGGACTTTTGAGAAGATCCCTGAAGAAGTGCAGGGAGCAAGCCCTGCAGTGGGAGGAGTGTTCCAGGCTTTGAGATGTGCAAAGGCCCTGAGGTTGCCTGGGCTGCAGGTTTGTGATTCAGGCTGGTGATTCTGGTGGCTTAGTTTTGCCTGGAGTCTGTATTTTGCTTCCATTTGTTCCTGTGTCGTCTCACCTAGCTAATTAAACGGAGCCTGGCCGTGAGTGGGTTGAATTCAGCAGATTCTATTCTTGTGATGCACAGTAGGCAATGAGGGAGTTTGGTTCTAGTCAGGGGGGCATTTATTGCAGGCCTCCCTGACTTGCACCTTGTTAGGCACCAGTAGTCTATGGAATGAATATTAGGCTTCATTCATCCACTTTCTGACCCTCCCTAGGCATTTCCATCTGTCCCCCTACCCACTGCCTCTAGATCACATACTCTGGCCTTAACCCTCTTTCAAACCCTGTGTCCAGTTCCTACTGGACATCTTTACTTAAGCTAGCATGCCCCAAACTGCCCATGACCTGCCTCTTCTTCCTTAAGCCCCTGTTGGTGAGCAAAGCCACACTATTGCCACTGCCCAGCCTCCTCTCCCAGCCGAGGTTCTAGCCCTCAGGGTTCTCCACCCCCCTTCACACTGGTCCCTGCAAGGAGGATACTGAGGACAGAGGACAGACAAGACCCCTAACAGTCAGGACACAGACCTCATGGGAGACGAAAGTGGGAGGCAGGACTGCCCTGGGCCCTCTCACTGACCTGTGCCCTGTGTTTCCCAGCCTCAGCCTGGGCAGGCTGCCCTCCCACTCTCACTGGGGTGGCTGTCCATTCATTTCCTCACTCAGTAGGCATGTAATTCGTTCCTGCTCTGTGCCAGGCCTGGACTAGGTGATGCTTAATCCTTAGACCCTAGTTCTAATGCTCCCTCCTCCATGAAGCCCTTTTGATCCCCTCCCAAAATTTCCGGAGGAGTCCTGTCCCAGTTGTTCCTAGCTTCACCTGGGCCCACTGAGGTGCCTCTCTAGCCTATGAGCTGTGGGAGGAAACAGCCAGACCAGAAAGGGACTCGGGAAAACTGAGACTGAATCAATGAAAGGATCCACCCTGCCCCTGTGTGGATCAGTTTACTTCCTGGGCCAGGGAACGTCTCCCACCCTTGTATCTAAATAGCAGCATCTAAGTCTTAAATGGAGTCCTCCTCATGTGGTGCTGTAGGATCAGCACTGGGCTGCTAACTGCAAAGTTGACTGTTAACTGTAAACCCACCAGCCACTCCTCAGAAACCTTAGAGAAGGTCACTATGAGTCGGAACCAACCCTATGGCACTTAACAGCAACAACAGGCCATTAAATAGTCTGTATGACTTTTTAATTTTTTTTTTTTAACTTTAAAGACATTTCGTGGCTGTACTCCTCAGTCATGAGAAACTTAATTATCACTTCAGGGCAAAAATCTATGTGTTGTGTCTGAGTCAAGACGGGACAATATGGAGTGATAGGATATTGGGCGGAGAGAGCTAGTGGAAGTGCCTTTGGGCAGCAGGAAGTGGGGGGCAGGGATGGTGGAGCCAGCCCTTCCAGGGCCTGGGGCAGAGGGCTGGGAGGGTGAGTCTCCTGACGGCTTGGGTCCCAATCCATGGAGTTAGAGGTTTGGCCTCCAGTCTTGCCTTCTGTCACACCTGTTGCTTCTGCCTCAACATAACCAGTTTCCATGGAGTTAATTTTGACTCATGGCAACCCCGGGTGCATCAGAGTAGAACATGCTCCACAGAGTTTTCAATGACTCTGACCTATCACCAGTAGATGGTGGGTCTTCCGTACTGAGTGCCTCTGAATGGACTTGAACCGTTGTCCTTTCAGTGAGTAGTCAAGTTTGTTAACTGTCTGTGCCACCCAGGGACTCCTGCCTCAGCATACCGAAAAATCAACTGCCATTAAGTCAATTCGGACTCATAGCAACCTCATAGAACAGAATAGAACTGCCCCGTAGGGTTTCCAAGGCTGTAAGTATTTACAGAAGCAGACTGCCAACTCTTTCTTCCATGAAGCTGCTGGTGGGTTCAAACTGCCAACCTTTTGGTTAGCAAATAAGCACTTGACCACTGTACAACCAGGGCTCCTCTGCCTCAGCATATTGTTGTTAACTGTCTTCAAGTTGACTCTTACTCATAGCAACCCTGCATAGGGTTTCTGAGGAGCAACTGGTGAGTTTAAACTGCCAACCTTTTGTTTAGAAGTCTAGTGCTTATCCTACAGTGCCACTCCAGGTCTTCCTCAGCATGTTGTTCTTGTTGTTAAGTGTTGTGAAGTTGGTTCTGATTCTTTGTGGTCCTATATAGCAGTCTAGTGCTTATCCTACAGCGCCACACCAGGACTCCTCAGCCTCGGGAGCCATTATTTCTCATACTGCAGCCATTCCTCTAGGCCTTTGCAGAAACGGAGCCCTTCAGCACCTTTATCTTCTGAGTGGTTTGTTCCTAACAGTCCTGTTGTCCCCCATCCCCCCCCCACACACACACATGCACACACACACACACTGACACAGTCACGCTGCTCTGTCCTTATCTCACCAGATTATGATTTCCTGTCACCTTGACAGATGGTCTGTTTTTGGAGGACAGCTTTAAGGGCCAGCAGACCTGAGTTCTAAGTCCTTCATGTAAACTTGGACAAGCCCCTTGTTCCTTTGGGACCTTCACGTCTCAGTGTGTATAGGCCTGCCAGTGTCCTCTCCCAGTGATGCAGTGCTAGGTGAGTGTGGGGCTGGGGACTGGCATAAGATGACAGGGATTTGAACCCAGGCCCACAGCCATGGCCTGAGCCACCTGCCTCTATGCTGCCTCTCGGGATGTGGTCTGGAATAGATGGAAACAGTCTGATCCAGTGCCTCATTGAAGACTGGGTAACCCTCAGAAATACCCTGTAACTCCTGCTCACACCCCCCTAGGAACAGGGAGCTATTTCAGGGAAAAGTCAGAATCTTTTACTCCTGGGGGCTGGGGTCTATCTCCTGATGAAGTGTTGTCCCAGGACAGCCAAGCAGCTCAGGATCCCTTAGCTGTTCTCTCATTCCCATTTTTCCCAAGCTCCACATCCCAGACAGGAGGCCTGGTAGAACCACACAGCCTGATGTGCTGTGACATCGAGAAGGTGGTGAACAGAATGCATATTGTGCCCAGACACTCAGTTATTCATTCAATAAGCATTGATTCAGGCCTTGCATGTGATTCCCACAGTGAATGCAGCACAGACCCTCGTGGCCATGTGACCTGGAGGGTAAACAGTACCTGGAAAAAAGGGGTCCCAGTGGCCCCACCACTGATCTGAGACTGTGTGTGTTGGAGGATAAAAGGAGGGGTCAGGGATCCAGTACAGGCTGCGACCAAGACCTTGGAAGCTGGATCCTGTCCTGGCCTCATGTCTAAACTTGTGCTCTGAGGCATACCTGGTTTCCTCATCTGCAAAGTGTACTCCCCTCCTAGGAGTTTTATGAAGTTTAAATAAGTTAACATGCGTAATATCTATTTGACAATGTGGAGCAGACTATTGCTTCTATCAGCAGCAGTCCTGTACAGTAGGCAATGCTGTCTTGATTTGAAAAAGGCCGAGAAGAGGTATGAGATCTGCCCATGCTGTGTGGTGAATGACCATGTGTTGCCTTTTTGCTCAGTTAGCCTGTGTTTGTGGTGCAAATAGTTAATGCACTTGGCTACTACCTGGAAGACTGGCAGTTCAAACCCACCCAGAGGCCCCTCTGAAGAAAGGCCTGGTGATATGCTTCCAAAAGGTTTGCAAACTCAGTTGGTATTTACTCCAGCTGATTGGTTACTAGCCTGCTCTCATTCCCTCTTTCTGTCCCAGTAAAGCAGGTGTGTAAAATGGCTGAATGAGTTAATGAATGAATAAATGAATGAGCAAACCCTCCTCCCAATCCTGAACTATCAATGCTATTTTGTTGTTAAGTCCTGTTGAGTCTATCCCGACCCATAGCGACCCTGTCTGTATAGGGTTTCCAAGGAGCAGCTAGTGAGTTTGAACCATTGACCTTGCAGTTCAAATGACTTTGCAGTCTGATGCATTAGCCCACAGAGCCACACCAGGACTCCCTCAATGCTATAGACTAGATGAAAACATTGAACCCCATCTAAATTGCCCTTGATTAGACATGGCAGCATTTAAGCAGGTATTTTCCCAGGGTCCCTCACTTAGGAACAAGTGTGATTCCATTACTTGACTTACATCCTGGGCATAGGGCCCAATGGGGAGAGGATACTAATAAGTCTCCTAATGAATCAGTAACCCTTGGGGTGGGTGCCAGATAGTCCAGGGAGACACAGAGAAGTTTCCAGAAGACCACACATATTCCGTTGTGGTTCAGAAAACCCAGGCTGTTGTCATGGAGACACTCAAGAGGGGCAGGAGACACAGTCCAGTTGACTTTCTCCATGGGGCAATGTCACTCTGGGCAAGCCTGCCCCTTGTTATTTTTCCCCTTCGTCTCCCAAACAGGATCATTAGACTCATGACGCGCTGAGTGTGTGCCAGGCCCTGCCCACAGTGGCAAGTTCATCTTCCCTCAACCTGGTGAAGTAGATACAGTTCTAGCGTAAGAGGATAGGGAAACTGGGAGGGACTGGCCAAGGGCATAGTTGGGACTCTCCTGGTGGCCTGATGCCTTTGTGTGGTGGGCCACTGACTGAGGCCAGCCCTGCTGGGCAGCCTGCACAGTGTGTGTGAATGTGCTTGGCCCCCGGTGCAAGCTGGACATATCTGCCTGTTGTTGAGCTGAGAAGATTTCCTGCCATGACATCCGGAACCTCTTTGGGGGACAGTGATATTGTGATCCTGGTAAAGCACCAGCTGTATGACCTGGAAGCATTACTAAACCTCTCTGGGCCTAGCTTTCTAAACTAAGTTCACAGAGTTGCTATTTTGGCACATAGCAGGGCCTTGATTGAAGGGTGCCGGTACTCTACAAGGAACTTTATTTTTGTGCTCATCCAGAAGGCTGGAGTCTAAAGCATCCCACAGAGCTGTTGGAGCTCTTCCTTGAAAGGATCAGGTCACATGCAAAATGTAAGTGAGATCGAACAGGATGCCCCATTACTCTGTTAGTGTCTGTGACTTGAAGCTGGGCCCCAGCATTCTGGGGAATCTGAGCAATTCTGTTTCCAGGGCACCCCAACAAGGAGGATGCACTGGTTTGGGCTTCAAGGCCTCAGTAGCAGCATTTATAATCTGTTCCCCCACTTTTATGGGGCTATGTAGATCACCTGCTGCCTGACTTCAGGGGAATGATGCCTACCTACCCACCACCACACACTTCTTAACCATTCTTCTGGAATATGGGTTCAAAGTCTATGACCCACAAGCCGAGTAAAGTTAAACAGAACACAGCCGTACCCATAAGCCATCTTTATGGTGATGACTCCGTCTGCACTACAGCAGCAGTGATGAGTGGTGCTGACAGAGACCAGATGTCTTACAATACATAAAGTAATTACTCTCCAACCCTTTATTGGAAAAATGTGCTAGCTCCTGCCTGTTAGCTGCTATTGAGTTGGCCCCTAGCTCATGGGGACCCTGTGCACAATGCGACAAAGTTCTGTATGACCCTGTGCCACCCTTATGACCAATTGCCTATCAGATCACTGCGACCCACACTAATAAGGGTTTTCACTGGTGTTTCTTTCCTGTTTGTGTTAGCCTGGAACCTCCATGAACCTGTTCAACATTGTTGTTGTTATGTGCCGTAGAGTCGGTTCCGACTCATAGCGACCCTGTACAGGGTTTCCAAGGCTGTAAATCTTTACGGGAGCAGAAAGCCTCATCTTTCTCCCACGGAACAGCTGGTAGTTTTGAACTTGTGACCTTGTGGTTCATAGCCTGATTCATAACCACTATGCTACCAGAGTTCTTTTGTTCATCATTACAGCAACATAAAACCCTTAGCTCACAGGTTGGGGTGGTGGCTGTGCATCAGGGACATTGACTAGGAACCAAACCTAGCTCTCCTGCAAAGAAAGTAACAATAGTGCCATAGCTCCAAAGAGCCTAGCCTAGAAAGTAATGAAAATAGCAGCAGTAGCTTTCCTTACGTCACAATGTAGGTAGATTGCCATTGGCTTGCAACTCTGCTTGTGAGCTGGCCAAGGCCCACCTGTCTGTCCTGCTGTGCCTTTCTGCTCCCATAAAGACTTATAGCCTGGGGACCCCTACACAGGGTTGCTATGAGTCGGAACAAACTCCACGGCACACCACCACCACCAGCGTGGGAAGAGGTGGTGGGGAGTTTGAGACGGGCTCCTATGCTGAAGTTGACAGAGGGAAGGGGCAGTATTTCTGTCCATGTTATTGTTAGATGCCCTCGGGTCAATTCCGACTCATAGAGACCCTATGTACACCAGAATGAAACAGTGCCTGGTTCTGCACCAGCCGTACAATCATGGCAGTGGCCAAGCCCATTGCTGCTGCCCCTGTATCAGTTGGTCTCATTGAGGGTTTTCACTGTTTTTGCTGATCCTCTATTTTACCAAAAACAATGTCCTTCTCTAGGGACTGGTCCCTTCTGACAACATATCCAAAGTACGTACGGTGATGTCTTGCCATCCTCACTTCCCGGGACCATTCTGGCTATACTTCTTCCGAGAAAGACTCAATCGCTCTTCTGGAAGTCCATCATGTATTCAATATTCTTCATAAACACCATAATTCAGTTTTATTTGGGTCTTCTTTATTCATTGTCCACTTTTTTTTTTAGTTTAATTTTTAGTTTATTAGAACCCAGTAAGTGATGATTTTCTAAAATCAGAATTTCCATCAAATTAACACTTAATCCAGGGCAGAAATATATTTAAAAACCTAAAAATTAAGGCATAAGTAAAGCATAAAAGTAGCATGTCTAATGCAGACTATAGAATCTCAGAATTTTAAGAGATTCAAATAGTGTTTTTCTTCTTTAAAAACAAAAAAAAACCCACAACCAAAGGGCATATTTTGCAAGCCAGCCTCATGCCTGCCAGCACACAACCTTTCTCTTTCCATGAGTCTAGAGTCCCCAGCTGCTTCATCTCTTCATGTCATTATCTCTGCCTTCATCTGTGATGTCGCTGTTTCTCTAGTTAGGGTCCCAAATTCTGCTCCTGGTCTTCCCTGTTGATGATCCCAGGGTCTTCTGTTCCTGGAATGTAATATTAACCACTCCCCCCTTTTTGTTAGGCAACTTCTACTTTTACAGTTGTGACAGTCACAATTAGTCATGATAACAATTATTTGCTATTGAATCAAAAACATCCTATTACCATCTCCTTTTACCAGACCCATCAAGACAAGATCAAAACTATTCAGTAAGGATTCTCTACCTTCCCCTCCTCACTCTGAAACCAAACTCCCTCTTGAAAACTTGTAAGCCGGCCACTTTGTGGCTTTATAGCCCCCCTCCCCCATTTTAGGTATCCAGTGTCTAAGTTGCCCATCCCTGTGTACTGAGGGGATCATTGTCCATTTTCACATGTATATGAGGGTATTGAAAATACCATGACTTGGGTCAGGCACACCTTAGTCCTCTAAGTGACAACTTTGGCTTTTTAACACTTTAAAGGGTCTTGTGCAGCAGATTTATGCAATGTAATGTGGTTGTTTGCTTTCTTGAGTACTGCTTCCATGGGCTTTGATTATGGATCCAAATAAAAGGAAATCCTTGACAACTTCAATCTTGTCTTCATTGATTGTGATGTTACTTACTGGTCCTTTTGTAAGGAGTTTTCTTTCATGTTGAAGTGTAAGCTGCATACTGTGGTCTTTGATCTTCATCAGAAAGTGCCTCAAGTCCTTTTGATTTCAGCAAGCAGGTTTATGTCATGTGTATATCACAGGTTGTTAATGAGCCTTCCTCCAATTCTGATGCCCCATTCTTCTTTATATAGTCACCTTCTTAGAGTATTTGCTCAGCAGTCTGCCAGTTTGTCTGTCAGTTTGCCACTTGTTTATAAGTTTTTCCTGTGGTTTGTGTATTGCTGTGATGTTGGAAGCTATGCCACCAGTATTTTTAATACCAGCAGGGTCATCCATGGTGGACTGGTTTCAGCAGAGCTTCTAGACTAAGACAGGCTAGGAAAAAAGAGAGAAGACCACTTCTGAATGGTTAGCCACTGAAGACCTACGAATAGTACAAAACATTGTCATATATAGTGCAAGAAGATGAGCCGCTCAGGTTGAAAGCTACTCAGAGTACAATAGGGGAAGAGCTGCCAACTCAAAGTAGAGGTGACCATTATGACATGAATAGAATAAAGCTTTCAGGACCTTCATTTGTTCATGGGGCACAACTCAAAATGAGGAAAATGTTTACAACTGTAAACATCCATTAATAATCATGAATGACATATGAAGTATGAATCAGGAAAATTGAAAGCTATCAAAAATGAAATGGAATGCATAAAGATTGTTATCCTGCATATGGTTGTTAGGTGCCCTGGAGTGAGTCGGTTCTAACTCACAGTCACCCTATGCATAGCAGAACAAAGCACTGCTGGTCCTGCACCGACCTCTTAGTTATTGCTACGTTTGAGTCCATTGTTTGTGCCAATCCATCTCCTTGGAGTTCCTCCTCTTTCTTGCTAATCTTCCACTTTGCCAAGCATGACATCCTTCTCCAGAGGCTGGTCCTTCATAATAACATGTCTGAAGTATGAGAGACAAATTCTCATCATTCTGTTTTCTAAGGGGCATTCTAATTGTGCTTCTTTAAAGACAAATTTGTTTGTTCTTCTGGCAATGCATGGTACGTTTAATATTCCTCTCCAACACCATAACTCAAATGCGTCAATATTTCTATGATCTTATTCATTGTCCAACTTTCAGATGCATATGAAGTTATTGAAAATACCATGGCTTGGGTCAGGCTCACCTTAGTTCTCAAACTGATATCTTTGCTCTTCAACACTTTAAAAAGGTCTTGTGCAGCAGATTTGCTTAATGCAATACATTGTCTGATGTCTTGACTTTTGCTTCCATGAGTGTTGATTGTGGATCCAAGCAAAGTGAAGTCTTTGAGAACTTCAATCTTTTCTCCATTTATCTTTATGTTATTTATTGGTCCAGTTGTTAGTATCTTTACATTTAGGTGCAATTCATACTGAAGGTTGTAGTCTTTAATCTTCATTAGTAAATACTTGTCCTCTTCATACCCAGCAAGCGAGGTTGTTTCATCCTCCATTCCTGATGCCATGTTCATCTACATATACTCTAATTTCTCATATTATTTTCTCAGGAAGTAGGTTGAATAAGTATGGTGAAAGAATACAACCCTACCTCACACCTTTCCTGATTTTAAGCCATTCAGCATCCTCTTTTTCTAACAACTGCCTCTTGGTCTATATACAGGTTCCTCATAAACACAATGAAATTTTCTGGAATACTCATTCTTTGAAATGTTATCCATAGTTTTTCATGGTCCACACAGTCATATTTTGATTTTCATGAACTTGTTTTTATTTTCCTCAGTTTTAGCATGAATTTGCATATGAGCAATTGATGGTCTGTCCTGCAGTCAGTCCCTGGCCTTATTTTAGCTGATAATATTTAGCTTTTCCAGCATTTCTTCCCACAGATGTAGTCCACTTTATTTCTATGTATTTCATCTGGTGAGCTCCATGTGTATATTGTTTAAAAAAGGTATT
>NW_006408660.1:5633361-5639353 GCF_000296735.1 Chrysochloris asiatica
GACACCATTCAATTTGACATTCCCAGCAAAGTAAATCATATGATTGTCTGACACAAAATGGCCAATGCCAGTACATTTCAGTTTACTAATGCCTTCACTGGTGGTCACTGAACCTACCCAGTGGGACAGTCACAGGTGTTGGCCACACCTTCCCATGTGTATACCCTTGGGGGTATGGCTCAGTGCCAGATTGAGTGCCCAAAGAGGTTGGGTCTGTATCCTTGGGCTCTCGGGTAATACTCCTTGGTGAGGAAGAGCCCACTGTGTCCCCCTGCCCCTTTGACTGCCAGAGTGAGCAGCAGTTCTGTCCACCCTGTCTAGCCCACCATGCAATCTGGCTGGGAGCAGGAGGAAGCTATACCCTGAAGTCACCAACTTGTTTTCCAAGCCTGTCATTGGCTTCATTTAAACCCCTGACTAGCCGTGTGCCCTCAAGCAAGGCCCTTTCTCTGACCTATGGAGCTCCCATTTCCCACATATGGCACCCTAGGAACATGGACTGATGAGGAGGGGTTCCCACACCCCCACACTGTCAGCAGTGTTCCTTCCTGTGGACTATTAGGAAGGGTAGAGTTTCTGGGTTCAAATCCCACTGACCACTCACCAGTAAGCTCCTATCCCATGCCAAGCCTGCTTTCTGTGAATTGGATCATGCTGTCACCTGACCCTTGGACCTCATAGGTGGGTGTTCTGTGTGGAACATCCTGGGGGGCAGGTGGAGAGATGAGAACCCAGTATCTCTGGTGTGCAGTATTGAGTGTGTGTAGACTGAACCACTCACATTAATTAAGGTCATGTTTACTGTCTCTTGTTACGTATAATGATCTGTTTGAACAGGGGCCTCTGGGGTTCATTAGAACCAATGCTATTCATCATTGACTTTCCTGCTCATGTCTATAATGCACAGAGCCCACTCATATGCTCTCACTCTTACCAAAAGTTCCTCACTAGCTACCTGTTGCCTGTCTGCCCTGCTCCAGAATAAAATCAAATTTGAGATCCTGCTCACCTTTCTCCACTTGTTATGTTACTGTCTCCACAGCCCCCAGTCTCTACTGCATCTCTGGGCCTTTGCACACACTGTTTACCAGTGCTTCTGTTTCCTGGTTTGGGGGCCTCAGCTGTCTTGTCCATTTCTCCTTTGTGACAGGATGTTGTGGGTTTCTCGCACGACAGGTTTAGCTTACTCCACTCTGACTTCATTCTGTGGAAACTTAGTTTGGAGGAATTTTGGTTGATCTCAGCCAGTCATGAAATTGTTTTCTTCCCTTGCTAGTGATTGGTCTAAGCAAGGGCTCTTGACCCAGTTCTGGCCAATGAGACATTAGAAGTCTATCGTAAGCTTATGCCAGAGATTTCTCCTCATGTAAACAAAGAGTCCTGGTTTAACATTGTAGGGTAAGCACTGGACTGCTAAACCACCATGTCAGTGGTTCAAACCCACAACTTACTCCTTGGAAACCCTCTAAAGGGTTGCTATGAAATAATAACAGACTCAACAGCACTTAACAACAACAACAACTACTAAAGAAAGAAGTGGGTGGGGAAGCAGGTGCTCCTTGCTTTGGGCTTGAGCACTGAGTATGCAGATGTGATGGCTGGAGTGGTGGCAGCCCCATTACCACCCTGAGGAAGTAACACCAACATTCTGTTAATGGTGGGGTAAAGAGGTGGGTGGTAGCTGGGTCCTTGGTGCCATTGTTGGGCTACCACATTACCTTTGGTTCTGGACACCCCTAGACTTCCTATCTCTTGCATTGTCAGTAAACATTAAACATGAGATGACTTTGTAGTGTAATCCACCTTGTAGTGTAAGGTTTTTCTGTTACTTTAGCCAAACACATTCCAAAGTAATATAGCCTTCAAGTCTCAGTTAAAAGTTCTCAGCTCTCAACTAGTTCTCTAGCAGATGTATGTCTCCATCCCTGTCTCCCTGTCCTTCTCACGTGGCAGTAGCTCTGGGGCTCTGCCTGTTTAGTATGTGGACATGTCTGAAGCAGGCCTCTGTCTCTTCCTCTCTGTGTTCCCATAGCTGCACACAGTGGACCTTCAGCAAATCCCAAGAACCTCCCCTCACTCCCAACCATGAGACTCACTTTGGCCTAAGCCCTGATTCCAGACCCCCGAGGCTTCTACATCCTCATCAGCTGAAGTGTGAGGCCCCTTGTAAACAGAGCTTCTCAGCTGTCAGTTCCTGCCTCATGTGTGCCTTCAAGTGCTGAGCTGTTGATTTATTGTCAGCTCACCCTCTCCTGTGGCGGCAACAGGGAGGCCACGGTGCAGAGAAAGGAAGACATGAGCTGAGTTTCAAAGGAGATGTGGAGATGGCAGTGATAGATACCTCCATTCCAAACTGGGTGAGGTTCTTTACACATTCTGGAAAAGATCTTTTATGTCCGTGTGGGGGAATACAGAAAGGAGATGGTCCCAGGGGTGGGAAGTAAGGGCTCTTGGAATTAGAACTTCATATAATTTTCCAGTGTCATGAAGTAGTATTCTTTTGTGTGTTTTCTTACAGCCATTTAAATTACAAAACTATTCTTAGTTTGTACACTCTAAGAAAGTATAGATGGCAGATCAGATTTGGCTCGTGGATTGTAGTTTGTGGACCCTTATTTTAGAAGATCACAAAGGAGACTGGTGGGCTAACAGAATGAATGGGGAAGAAATGAGGTCAATGAGTGAGTAAGCAGATATCTGCTGTATGAGTTCCTACATCCTCACCTGTTTGGAATTGCAGGACTGTGAGTTATTCTGGGTTGTGGGCAGCCCCCACGATATGGGTTTTATCTGAGCAACATCCGACAACTGGCTTCTAGTCCCAGGGCCACGACTCACTGTGGCCCTTCCTTTCCTCTTCGGACTTCTGTTTTCTCATCTTCAGAATACGTGATGGGACAATGAACTCTGACATGTGTGTCAGTTCTGCGGTGTGTCTTCGGACACATTTCTCCATAGTGGAGTAGCCCATCTGTACCCTGAGCAGTGACCACAGTGCTCTCACTTGGCTGGGAAAATGACACGCTGAAATGAGTTCACGGTCATACAAGTATCTGTCTAGCTCCTTTCCCTCTCTGGCTGCTGAGAGCATGCAGGGCAGAAAGAATCCATGACTGTATGTGACTGTAAGAACCCCAGACTCAGGATACTGTTGCTGCTGATACAGAAAGATCTCTTTTAGGGATGTTTGTGAATCCCAGGTCCTCCTGTCACAGAAGGTCAAGTTCTGGGCAGCTGAAGGAGGGAAGATGTTTCTCTGTTTCCCTCCTACTCTTCCTTCCCTCTTCTGCTGTCCACCCTCACCTCTCTGTCTTCTCTGAGTTGGCTGTAGCTCCCAGAAAGATGATGTGTGGGTGGGGAGAGAGGGATTCCTCTGAGACATGCCCAGTAAGGAGATCTTGTTTTTTCTTCTGGTTTAGTTCAGTTGCTTTTCTTTTGTTTTCTTCCTTCATTGCTTCATTTAAAAACAAAACAAAACCTTTTCTTGTGAATTGGATAAAGATTTCCAAGCACAAGTCTGTTTTCCACTCAACAATTCATACACATTTTGTTTCTTCTCATTGAGGGAGTCCTGGTGTGGCTCTGTGGGTTAATGCGCCAGACTGCAAAGCTGTTTGAACTGCAAGGTCAGCGGTTCAAGATCACCAGCTGCTCCTCGGAAACCCTATACAGGGTCTCTATGGGTCGGAATCAACTCAACGGCACTTAACAACAACATTGGTTATAGTCTTCATAAAGTAACACCATTAATCCCACTTCCTCCCTTTGTTTCCTGTTTCCATTCTTCCTCCTTTCCTAACCCGTCTGCACTCTGTCCATGGGCAGATGCTGCCCTTTGGAACTCAAATGGTTGATTATTCTAAGGAGTGTGAACCTCCCTAGTGTTATGGTTCCTTATATGCCGGACTATTGTTGGCTGAAAAGTGAGACAGCAGTGAGTTCATTTCCAGACCTGAAGAGTAGTGAGTAGCTAAGGGCCATAGTCTTCGGGGTTCACCAGTCTCTAGCCAACCAGTAAGGCTGGTCTTTCTATGATTTTCAGCTTTGTTCCATATTTTTCTCCCACTTTATCAAGGACCACTAGTGTGTCCCCTTTCAGAGTGGTCAGTAGTGGTAGACAGATGTCATCTAGGGTTGTGGAAGCTGCTGTCTGTGTGGTCCATTTGTCTACTGGACTAATTGTTTCCGTGGATCTTAGATCATCTTCACTTTTCTTTGCTATTGATTGCTGTTAAGTGCCGTCGAGTCAGTTCTGACCCATAGCAACCCTGTACAGGGTTTTCGAGGCTGTAAATCTTTACTGGAGCAGAAAGCCTCATCTTTCTCCTGCGGAGCAGCTGGTAATTTTGAACTATGAGCTTAACTACCTTAAGGTTTGCAGCCCGATTCATAACCACTATGCTACCAGAGCTCCTTGATTGGAGAGAGACAAATCATTGAACCTTAGATAGTTGCTCACAAGCTTTTAAGACTCCAGTCACTACTTACCAAAGTAGGATTTTGAATATAGATTTTGTGACCTATGTTATACCAATTGCCCTTGTGGCCCCTGAGACTACGGTCCTGAGCTCTCAGGTTCAATGACTCAGTCCCTTAAGGTGTTTGTTTATGGCTTTAAGACATCTTCATAATCTGGTCTTCTGTATTCTTTTATTATATTCATGGATATATTTGCAGCACAACAAACAATCCAATGCTATCCAATTGATTCCAACTCATAGTAAAGTGAGCCTATATAGAAAAGAGTTTCATTGCACCTTAGAATTTCCGAGACTATAAATCTTGAAGGGAGTATCCAACCTCATCTTTCTCTGTGGAGTGCCTGGTGGATTTTGAATTGCTATCCTTGAGGTTAGCAGCCCAATGCTTAGCCCACAGCACCACCAGGACTCCTATTTGCAGCATGTTATTGTTGTTAAGTGTCATCGAGTTGGTTCTGACTCATAGCGACCATGTATAGGGTTTCCAAGAAGGGGCTGGGGAGTTTGAACAACTGACCTTGCAGTTCAAACCAACCTTGCGGTGCAGTGCTTATCCTACAGTGTCACACCAGGACTTCATTTGCAGCATAGGTAAATATATATGTAGAAATATCCTCTGCCAAAGCTATATATATTCCTCAGTATTGTCTCATGCTCCATCCCACGCCTGTTCAATGTGTGTACCTATCTGTGTGTGCATACTTATATTATTGTTACTATCACTGTTATTGTAGGGTTGTGCATAGAATTCACCTCTGCTGCTTTGAACTCTTGTACTCTGAATGTTTTCCTTTCCTCTATCAATTTTTGTTGATATCCCCATTTTTATACATTGCCTTCCCCTTCACCCAAGTTAGTATGTCTACTTTCTAGTTAGTGATGCACCCTTCCTTTCTCAAACTTCCAACTCAGTAGCCATAAAAGAATGTTTCTTTTTATGTGAAAACCTTATCTTGACTTTTTATTATAGTGTCAAGTGTCAATTATAGTGATTGACTTATTTCACTCCATATAATGTCCTGTAGGTTCATCCTTGTTTTGAGGTATTTCACAGATTCATTGTCATTCTTTACCATTGCATAGTATTCTATTATGTGTATGCACCATACTTTGTTTATCAATTTTTCCATTGATGAGCATTTAGGTTGTTTCCATCATTTTGCAACTGTGAACAGTGTGCATATATCTCTTCATGTCATGATTCTTATTTCTCTAGTACCTAGTTGTGGGATTGCTGTATCAGATCATATGATATTTCTATTTCCAACTTTTTAAGGAAGTGCAATACTGTTTCCTATGGTGGTTGTACCATTTTACAATCCTACCAGCAATGTAGAAAAGTTCCAGACTGTCCACATCCGCAACAGCATTTGTTGCTATTAATACTGGAGTAAGATAATATCTCATTGTTCTGATATGCATCTCTCTAATAGCTAATAACGGAGTACTGGTACAATGCTGCTGGATAATGCATTGGACCCCAAAGTCAATTTGAATCTCAAGGGTGGTGG
>NW_006408660.1:5639833-5641757 GCF_000296735.1 Chrysochloris asiatica
TGCCAAAAAATGTTTCCTAGTCTGAGGGTTCCCTTTTTACTCTTCTGATGCTGATAAGTGTTTAATTTTCAGTAGGTCCCAGTCATCTATCTTGTCTTCTGCTGTTTAGATGTTTTCAGTTATGTTTGAGAGTATATTTTTGCCATGTATTAGGGCCCCTAAGTTTGTCCCTATTTTTCCTTTTATGATCCTTAATAGTTTTGTATTTTGCATTTGGATCTTTCATCCATTTTGAGTTTGTTTTTGTATACAGTGTAAGATACTGTTTCTGTTTCATTTTTCTCTAAATTATGTCTAGTTTTGTCAGTACTACTTACTGAAGCAACTATCCATTTCCCTTTTTATGAGTTTCAGCTCATTGTCAAAGGTCAGCTGTCTACAGGTGGGTGGATTTACTTCTGGGTTCTTGATTCCGTTCCATTGTTCTCTGTGTCTCTTGCTGTATGACTACCAGCTTGCTTTGACTGCTATAACTGTGTAGATATTGAGATCGGAAAGTGTGAACCTCCTACTTTGCTCTTTAGTTGTGCTTTGCTTATCTGGGGTCTGTTCTTTCCATATAAAGTTGGTGATTCATTTTTCCAGCTCTTTCACTGTGTACCAAATGATATCTTCTATCTTCTTTTAATGCTTTCTGCATCATTCAATATTTTGCCCATGTTGTTGTTATTATAAAGTGCCATCAAGTGAGTTCTGACTCATAGCGACCCTATATAGTGTTTCTGAGTTGCTGCTGGTGGGTTTGATTTGTCAGCCTTGCAGTTAGCAGTCCAGTGCTTATCCTAGAGTGCCACACCATAGAAACCTTCAATATTGCAATTCAAGGCTTGAATAGTAGTATTTTATAGTTTTCTTTTATAGGATTTTTGTATCTCTGGTTAGATTTATTCCTGAATATTTTGTCTTTTGAGTGACTGTTGAAAATGGTATTGTTTCTGATCTCCTTTTCAGAGTACTCTTTGTTAGTGTAGCTAAATCCAATTGATTTTTGTGTGTTGATCTTGTACCCTGCTACTTTGATGAATATTTCAATGAGTTTTAGTGAGTTTCTTGCTGAGTCTTTGGAATTTTCTATACATAGGATAATATAATCTGTAAACAGAATTTTATTTCTTCTTTGCCAATTTGGATGCCTTTTCTTTCCCATTTTTGCTTTATTGCTCTGGCTAAGATTCCAGAATAGTACTGATTAGGAAGGTGACAGAGGCATCCTTGTCTGGTGCCCATTCACAAGGGAATATTTTCAGTATCTCTCTGTTGAGATTACTGTTGGCCTCTGGGTTTATATATATGCCTTTAATTATGTAGAGGAATTTCCCTTTTATTCCTATATTCTTGAGCATTTATATAAGGAAGGAGTGTTGGATTTTGTCAAATGACTTCTCTGTGTTAATTGATAAGCTCATATGGTTCTTTCCCTATGTTTTATTCATGGGGTACATTATACTGATTGTTTTTCTTATGATGAAATATCCTTGCATGCCTGGTATGAATTCAGCTTGGTCATGATCTATTCTTTTTGACGTGTTGTTGGATTTTATTAAGAATTTTCTCTACTATGTTCATGGGTCGGAACCGACTCGATGGCACTTAACAACAACAACATGTTTGTTCATGAGGGATAATCTTTTTTATGGTGTATCTGTCTGGTTTGGGTATCAGGATTATGTTTGTGTTATAAAATGAATTCTAGTGTATTTTATCCTCTGTATGTACTGGAATAGTTGGGAGTAGAATTAGTATCAGCTCTTCTCTGAATGGTAGGATTCACTAGTGAAGACATTTGAGCCAAGACTTTTTTTTGTTGCATTTTTTTTAAGGACCTATTCAATGTCTCCTTTTGTTACGGTCTGTTAAAATTTCCTACTTCAGTCAAGGGTAGTTTAGAACAGTAGTGTGTTTCTGGAAATTTGTCCATTTCTTC
>NW_006408660.1:5651554-5652797 GCF_000296735.1 Chrysochloris asiatica
AAGGAGCACTCTGACTGCACTTCTTCCAAAATGGATCTATTCGTTCTTTTGGCGGCCCATGGCACTTTGAATATTCTCCTCCAACACCATAACTCAAAAGCATCAATTCTTCTTCGGTCTTTCTTATTCACTGTCCAGCTTTCGCATGCATATGAGGTGATTGAAAATATCATGGCTTGGGTCAGGCACACCTTAGTCCTCAAGCTGACATCTTTACTCTTCAACACTTTAAAAAGTTCTTGTACAGCAGAGGTATTGTACTTTTCTCTAAATTTTAGAGATTAGTCCCTTTTTTGTGATGTGTTGCTGCAATCATTTTTTTTCCTAGTCTATGGGCTCCCTTTTTACTCTTCTGGCAAAATCTTTTGTTCCACCTAAGTTTCTAATTTTTAGGAGGTCCTGGTAATCTATTTTGTCTTCTACTATTTGTGTGGGCTTTGTATTGTTTGATAGTGTATTTATGCTATGTATTAGAGCCCCTAAGTTTGTCCCTATTGTTTTCATTGATGATCTGTATAGTTCTAGGTTTCACATTTAGGTCTTTAATCCATGTTGAGTTTGTTTTTTGTATATGGTGTGAGGTATGGGTCTTGATTCATTCTTCTAGAAATGGATTTCCAGTTTTGCCAGCACCATTTGTTGAAGAGACCATCTCTCCCCATCTAATGTGTTTGACCCTTTGTCAAAGATCAGCTGACTGTATTTAGATGAGTTTACATCTGGGTCATCAATTCTGTGCCATTCATCTATGTATCTTTTGTTTGTACCAGTACCAGGCTGTTTTAACCACTGTGACTATGAAGTAAATTTTGAGATCAGGGAGTGAGAGTCCTCCAACATTGTTCTTCTTAAGCAATGCTTTGCTTATCCGAGTTCTCTTTCCTTTCCATATAAAGTTCATGTTGATTTTTTCCATCTCTTTAAAGAATGATGTTGGAAACTGGATTGGGCTTGCATTATATCCATATGTATTGCTTTGGGTAACATTGACATTTTTACAATGTTAAGTCTTCCTATCCATAAGCATGACATATTCTTCCATTTTTGTAAATGCCTTTTGGTTTCTTGTAGTAGTACTTTGTAGGTTTTTCGGTATATGTGTTTTATTTCTCTGGTTAGAGTTATTGCTAAGTTATTTCTTTTAGGGGTGGCTCGGGCTGCTAACCTCAAGGTCAGCAATTTGAAACATCAGCTGGTCCATGGGAGAAAGATTTGCAGCCTCGGAAACCCTGTGCAGGGTCAC
>NW_006408660.1:5652897-5660820 GCF_000296735.1 Chrysochloris asiatica
TTTTCAGAGAATCAGCTTCTAGTTTTATTGAAGCTTTCTAATGCATTTCTATTTCCTGTTGCATTTATTTCTGCTTCAATCTTTATTTCTTTTCTTCTGGCAAAAGAAGGCTTCTTTTTTTGCTCTTTTTCTAATTATTGGAAATGCTGGGTTAAAGTATTGATTTGGACTCTTCTTTTTTTGATGTGTGTTTTTAATGCTAAAAATTGTCTTTTGAGCTCTACTTTTGCTGTGTCCTAAAGGTTTGGGCATGTTGTATTTTTCATTCTCATTTGATTCAGAGAATTTAAAAAATTTCTTCTATTGCTCAACAGTTTTTACCAAAACCAAAACCAAACCCACTACCATGAGTTGATCTGGACCCATAGAAACCCTATAGACCAGGGTAGAACTGCTCCATAGGGTTTTCAAGACTGTAAATATTTATGGCAGAAGATAACCTCATCTTTCTCCCATGTAATTGCTGGAGTATTTAAATAGCCGACCTGTGGTTAGCAGGCCAACATTTAACCCATTGTGCCAGTTTGTCGTACTGTGGTAACTTGTGTGTTGCTGTGTTTCTGGAAGACATGCCATCAGTATTTTGATTACCAGGAGGAAAACCGATGGTAGACAGGTTTCAGCTGAGCTTCCAGACTAAGGCAAACTAGGAAGGAGAGACAGATTGCTTTTGAATGCTTACCAACTGAAACCCTTAGGAATAGCAGTGGAACACTGTCAGATAACACCAGAATATACAGAATATTAAAACATGATGAAGAGCACCAGAATACTGTCAGATATAGTGCCAGATGTTGTGTCCCACAGGCTGGAAGGCACTGAAAATATGACTGGGGAAGAGCTGACTCCTTAAAGTAGAGGTGACCATGATGATGTGAATGGGGATCTTCATTTGCTGATAGGGCACAACTCAAATTGAGAAGAAACAGCTGTAAACATCCAAAAATAATTGGAACATAGAATGTGCCAAGTATGAATCTAGGACAATTAGAAGTTGTTAAAAATGAAATGGAGTACATAAAGATCAATACGCTAGGTATTAGTGAGCTGAAATGGACTGGTTTTGGCCATTTGGAATCTGACAAACATATGGTTTACTATGCCAGGAAGACAATTTGAAGAGGAATGACATCACATTCATCATCAAAAAGCATATTTCAAGATCTTGAAGTATAAAGTCCTGGTGTAGTGCTGTGGGTTAAAGCACTGGACTGCAAAGTCGATTTGAACTGTAAGATTGGCAGTTAAAGCTCACCAGCTGCTCCTCAGAAACCCTATGCAGGGCCACTAGGAGTCAGAACCGACCCGATGGCACTTACCAACAGCAACAACAATCTTGAAGTATAATGCTGCCTGTGATAGGATAATATCCATGCCAGGTCAGCTGCTCCTCAGAAACCCTATACAGGGTGGCTATGAGTCGGAGCCACCTTGAAAGTACTTGACAGCAACAACAACAACAACAACAACAACAAAGCCGACCAGTTAATATCCCTGTTGTTCAAATATAAGCACCAACCACTAAAGCCAGTGATGATGAAATAGAATTCGTCCAACTGTTTCAGTTTGTCTTCGTCTGGAACATAGCCTCATCTTTCTCCCATGCAATTGCTGGAGTATTTAAATAGCCGACCTTGATAATTACTGGTGACTGGAATCCTAAGATTGGAAACAAAGAAGAAGGATCAAATAGTTGGAAAGTATGGCCTTAGTGATAGAAATGATGCTGGAAATTGCATGGTAGAATTTTGCAAGACCAATGATTTCTTCATTGCAAATATCTTTTTAAACAATATAAAGAACAACTATACACATGGCCCTTACCAGATGGCATACACACATATCAAATTGACTGCATCTATGGAAAAGAGATAATGGAGAAGCTCCATATCATCAGTCAAAACCAGGTCATGGGCAAACTGTGGACCAGACCATCAACTGCTAATGTGCAAGTTCAGGCTGAAGCTGAAGAAAATGAAAACAAGTCAACAAGAGCCAAATTATGACCTTGAATATATCCCACCTGAATTTAGAGATCATATCAAGAACAGAATCGATGCATTAAAAACATGATATCAAGAACATCATATAGAAAAAAAAAAACATCATATAGGAAGAAAACAAAAGGTTATTAAGAATACAAGACAGAAGAAAAAGAGTAAAATGGATATCAGAAGAAGAGATTTTGAAATTTGCTCTCCAACATATAGATGCTAAAGCAAATGGAAGAAATGAACAGAAAATTTCAAAGGGCAGTTTGAGAAGACAAAATCAAGTATATAATGAAATGTGTAAAGACCTGGAGTTAGGAAATCAAAAGGGAAGAACATTTTCAGCATTTTTCAAACTGAAAGAATTTAACAAAAAACTTCAAGCCTAAATGTGCAATACTGAAGGATTCTATGGCCAAAATATTGAGTGATGTAGAAAGCATCAAAAGAAGATAGAAAAATACACAGAGTCACTGTACATAAAAGTAATGGTCAATATGCAACCATTTCAAGAGGTAGCATATGATCAAGAGCCAATGGTACTGAAGGAAGATGTCCAAGGTGCACTGAAGGCATTGGCAAAGAACAAGTCTCTGGGAATTGATGGAATACAAATTGAAATCTGTCAATAAACTGATGCAGTACTGAAGGTACTCACTCATCTATGCTAAGACATTTGGAAGACAGGTACCCCACATACTGACTGGAAGAGATCCATATTTGTTCCTATTCCAAAGAGAGGTTACCCAATAGAATGTGGAAATCATTGGATAGTATCATTAATATCACATGCAAGTAAAATTTTGCTAAAGATAACTCAAAAATGGCTGCAACAGAACATTAGCAAGGAACTGGCAGAGGTTCAAACTAGATTTATACAAGGATGTGGAATGAGTTGCATCAATGTTAGTATCAGATGGATCTTGGCTAAAAGCAGAGAATGCCAGAAGGATGTTTTTTTCTGTGCTTCATTGACCATTGAAAGTCTTTTGGTCATGTGGATCATGACATTGTGGAGAATGAATATTATGGAACACTTAATTGTTCTCGTGAGGAATCCATACATAGATCATGAGGCAGTTGTTCAAAGAGACACTGAATATTTAAAATCAGGAAAGGTGTGCACCAGGGCTTTATTCTTTCACCATACTTTTGCAATCTGTATGCTGAGAAAATAATCTGAGAAACTGGATTATATGAAGAAGAATTTGGCATCAGGTTTGGAGGAAGACTCATTAACATCTTACTATATTCAGATGATGGAGTCCTGATGTGGCACTGTAGGATAAGCACTCAACTATGAGATCAGTTTGAACCACAAGGTCTTAAGTTCAAAGTCACCAGCCACTTCTCAGAAACCGTGTGCAGGGTTGCTATGGGTTGGAACCAACTTGAAGGCACTTAACAACAACAACCCTGATAAGGCTGCTGCTTGCAAAAGTTCAAAATGGCTTCTCTGTGCCTGACCAGCTGACAATTTGCCATTCCATTTGTCCTCTTATTCACCACTTTTGTTCTGCTTCTTCTCCTAGTTGATATTTGAACCACTTCTCTATTGTTTCCTTTTGAAGCTCAGGGTTCCAGAATGATCGTCTATATCTGCTTCATCTGGTCTCTTATGGCTTCTTTGCAGAAGGTCTGGATAGCCTGTCTGCCTAGTCCACCATCATGCCAGAATTGCTCAGTTGAGTTTCTCTTCATTCTTTGAACATTTGAGAGACCTGAGCTAATTCCCCTGGTCACTTTGTTATTTATGGACTCATGTGGTCCCTCCTCTATTTAACTCTGGCTTTTCTGAGTCCCTGCTCTATCCCCATGTTGTGCCAAGTCCTGTGCTGAAGGCTGGAGGTAATGGGGTTAACTCAGCCACAAGCTCTTCACCTATAAGTCCACCTTCAGTAGAAGAGACAGCAATGGAAACCAGCAACATTTTAACCTACTGGAGTCATCCTAACAGTTTCAAAAGATGCATCATGGAGAGAAGGATTAGGATGTCCTATGGAGTATGCAAAGGGAGACTCTCTGGAGGAAAGGATATCTGAACAGGCTTTAAAAGAAGAATTGGGGTTTTCCAGATGGGGAGTTGGGGTTATCATGGACCAAGGAGATGGTGTATAAAAATTTTCCAAGGAGTGAAAGAGGATAGGCCAAGGGCCAATGGGACTAGAAGTTAGCATCAGATACCTTAATTCCTGAGGATATGAGTGTGCTCATTTCAGTACCTATGCAAGTGTTAAGTGGCATGCATATTTACTTCTCAGAGTCTATGGGTTCTGGTGCTGATCGCAGGCTGCTACAGGCCTTTTCTCTAAGGGATCACCCCTCTTGGACTCAGGTCTGTGATCTAGGCCACATGGTCCTGAGTCCACTGTGTGCAGTGCTGGTGGCTTTATCTCCAGAGGAATCCACAGGAAACACCTTTGTCTCCACACTGCTCATTTGAGGTGTTTAAAATGCCTTAAGCTTCCTGTCCTTGTTTCTATGAACCTGTCACAGTTCTTTCTAGTAAATCAAGACTTCCTGTGAACAGAGTTCCAGCACTTAGTTATCATTTGCATAAGATGAATAAAATAAAAGAGAGATGAATCACCAAAATTGCATGTCACATTGAGCAGAATGTCTCTGATATGATCTCGTTATTAAAACAATCTGCAAGTAGCAGGATGTGGCTGGCAATCCCATAGTTTAATGATTAGGAATGGTGGCCAGTCTGGACTCTTCTACTTTGGGGAATGATAGCCTGTCCATGTGGGACAGTGATTTCAGGGCTCTGATAGAACTCAGCATAAAGTTGTCCCAACACCCAGAGAACCACCAGTTTGTGTCCCAAAATGTCTTTCTCTTTGTTTTTCAGAGTACAAATTGAAGGCTGTTGGAAAGAGTTTGAGACTCTTCAAGTTACAAAATCAGTAATGTTAGCTCTCATTGAGTCAGCTCCGACTCTTGGTGAAACCCACACCCCACCCCACCCCCATACAACAGAATGAAATATTGCTCAGTCTTGCATCCACTGTGAATTTTGAATATCTTCTAACCTGGTGGCTCATCTTCCAGCACTGTACCAGACAGTATTTTATTGTGACTCAGGGTTTTCATAGGCTAATTTTGAAAAAGAGATCACCAGGTCTTTTTCTTAGTCCACCTTAGTCTGGAAGCTCTCCTGAAACTTGGTCACCATAGGTCACCTTGCTGGTGTTTGAAATGCTAATGACAGAACTTTCAGCATCACAGCAATAAGCCTCACACGGTTAGAATAGAATGCAATAAGACCAGCATTAAAACAGCAGGGACTTGGATGAGCCCAGGGCTGGAGAGCAGACTGAACTCCTGACTCTGCTGTGGGATGTAACATGCCATTTAGCCTCTGTCTGCTTTTGCTTTTCTCAACGTGAACACGGGAGTGAAGTGCCACCACTCCCAGCCTCTGGTCCTGGGCTGTAAGACACGGAGGATGAGCTGAGTTCTCAGATAAATTTGTTGGTTTTTTTCTGAGGAATTGTTATTGCCTCTGATGCCATTATGATGCTGCTTGTGAGCTAGATTCTCAGGGCTTCTCCAAACTGTGGGGCAGAGACCCCCAGAATCTGAGTTTTGTCCTGTGGACATATTGGGGATAGAAGCAGCTGAGGCAGGGGTGACTGGAGCCCCTTAGGGGAAGAAGACTGAGGTAGCAGAGCTAAGACTTGGGGGTCTGGCCCTGCCAAAAGCACTATCTGCCTGCCCATGTCATGTCAGCATTTGAGGGTATTTCAGTGGCTCTGGGGGACGTGCCTTCTGGGTTAGGGAGCGATGATGATGCCTGACCCTCTGTGCTTGCCGGGCTGGTCCCAAGTCCAGCCAATTCACCAGCATACGACAGTCTGCCTACCTGACAAGCAGGAGTGTGGAAGCCAAGTGGGGTGGCAGCAAGGACTCTTGAGGCCACAGGACTGGGTCCTGCAGACTTTAGGAATACACACTACCACATGCCACTGGTCTGAGGGACGCTGCCTTTTAGAGTAGCTAGTGCCTGCTGGCCAGTGAACCAAATCATTGAGTGTGTCATCGCTGATGGACTGCTCTTGGCAGCCTGCAGTCTCGAACGAGAAGGAGTCCAGAACTGCCCGTGTGCTTGGTACAGTTCTTCCACAGTATCTGCAGTGGGTGTCATTGACTGTGCTTGCCATTTGTCATTCCCAGGACATATGGAGAAACTGAGGTGCAGGCAGAAGAATGCCCTCATCCACCTTTAGGTCTTTCCTCCTGCCTGGACTGGCCTCCCGAAAGGCCTTTGGGTGCCCATTGTGCACATTATGAAAACAACAGTCTTCTTGTGGCAGGGAAGTCATACTGTATGTGTTCAGTCCACAATATGTCCCTCCTCTGTTTTTCCTTTACCTCTGTCTTCTTAATATCTAATGCATTATATCCATTATATTTACACTTTATAAAGCATAATAAAATAACAACCATCTAGGGACTTAGCACTCAGCTCAAGGACTTGAGCATTATCAGTGATTTGCTACCTGGACTGTGTATCGTGTTCTAGCCTAGGGATCTTCACTATCCTGAGTTTTGTGTTCACTAGTCATTATCTTGCTTATAGGTTTACTAAATATTCCTAAAGGAGCCCTGGTAACATAGTGGATTGTGAGCTGGGCTGCTAGCCACAAGGTTAGCAGTTTGAATCTACCAGGAGCTCCACAGGAGAAAAATGAGGCTTTCAGCCTCGAAACCCTATACAGGGTCTCCATGAGTCAGAACTGACGTGGTGGCACACAACCACCACCACGTATGCCTAAACTATATATTGTCTTGTTTGTTCTTGAACTTTATTTAAAAAATGGCAGCGTGTATATAGATGTCTAAGATTTCTAGTTTTTAAATGGTTTTTAATATTAAATGGTTTTTAAGCTTTGTGTGTGTTGTTGTTAAGGCTGACTTATAGAGACCTAGTGGGTTTGAATCACTGCAATCCAGTGCTTATCCTACAGTGCCACACCAGTAGTTTATTTTCAAAGCTATAAAAACAAATTGTGTAAATATACAATTTACCTTTGTATTCTCCTTTCAATGGATATTTAGGCATTTCTGTTTTGTTTTTTCTATTATTAACAATGGACTGGTATGAAAAGTTTTTGAATGTTCCTTATGAAAAACTAAGACTGGATTTGATGAGTTATAAGATAGGTGAATGGTCAAATGGTCAACCTAACAAAAAATGCCAAAGTGTTTTTCAAAGTAGTTGTATCAGTTTCCACTCCCATCAACTGGCAAAGTTTCCCATTTGATTGACTTTCTCTCAGACCCTTGGGACTATCAGATATCTTCATTTTTGCCCCTCTGCTGGAATACAATGACATCTTTCTGAGATCTTAATTTACAATTCCCACTTTGCTAATGAGAGGGAGAGTCTTTTCATATGTCTATTTGCTGTGCCTAGTTCCTTTTCTTTGAAATGTCTGATTGTTGTTAAGTGCCGTCGAGTCGGTTTTGACCCATAGCGACCCTGAACAGGGTTTCCGAGGCTGTAAATCTTTACGGGAGTAGATCACCTCATCTTTCTCCCGCTGAGCAGCTGGTAGTTTCGAACTGCGGACCTTGCGGTTCGCAGCCCGATTCATAACCACTATGCTACCAGAGCTCTTTTTTTGGTCATTTCTTCTCTTTTTCTTATTGACTTTTGTTGTTGTTGTTAAGTGCCATCGAGTCGGTTCCGACCCATAGCGACACTGTACAGGGTTTCCGAGGGTGTAAATCTTTATGGGAGTAGAAAGCCTCATCTTTCTCCCGTGGAGCGGCTGGTAGTTTCGAACCACTGGCCTTAAGGTTCGCAGCCCAGTTCATAACCACTACGTTACCAGAGCTCCTTAAGTTCTTTATGGATACTGGATACTAATCCTTTCCTGATTGTGCATGTTGCAAATATTTTCTTGCTGGTTGTGGTTAGTTT
>NW_006408660.1:5664655-5671380 GCF_000296735.1 Chrysochloris asiatica
ATTCAAGCTCACCAGCTGCTCCTTGGAAACCGGATACTGGGTTGCTATGGGTCGGAACTGACTCAAAGGCACTTAATAACAACAACAATTACATTGTAAATGATGGAGTCCTGGTGTGGCACTGTGGGTTAATGTGCCAGACTGCAAAGCTGTGTGAACTGCAAGGTCAGTGGTTCAAGCTCACCAGCAGCTCCTCAGAAACCCTATACAGGGTCGTTATGAATTGGAACTGACTCGACAGCACTTAACAAGAACAACATTGTAAGTGGTATTGTTTAAGAGCTGTCTTCATTAAGAGCTGTCTTCATTAGTATAGAGGAGTCCAACTGATTATATCATTTAATTGCTGATTCTTTGGGATTTTCTCTGTATAAGATCGTATCATCTGCAAATAGAGAGGTTTACTTCTTTGCCAATTTATATGCCTTTAATTTATCTTTTTTGCCTTACAACTCTGGCTAAGACTTCCAACGCAATATTGAATAGAAGTGGTGATAAAGGGCATCCTTGTCTTTTTCTCTTTGAAAGGGAAATGCTTCCAATTTTTCTCCATTGAGAGTTATGTTGACTTTTGGATTTGTATATATGCTCTAAATGATGTTGAGGATTTCCCTGCAATTCCTTCTTTGTTGAGTGTTTTATTAAGAATGGGTGTTGTATTTTGTCAAATGCCTTTTTTGCATCAATTGATATGATCCTGTGGTTCTTTTCCTTTTTTTTATTGATATGATGGAGTCCTGGTGTGGCACTGAGGGTTAATGCGCTGAACTGCAAAACCAGAATGAACCACAAGGTTGGCGATTCAAATTCACCAGTCACTCCTTGGAAACCCGGTACAGGGTCACTGTGGGTCAGAATCAATTCGACAGCACCTAACAACTACAACAACATTTATATGATAGATTATGCTGGTGATTTTTCTAGTATTGATCCATCCTTGCATCCCTGGTATGAATCCCACTTCTTCATGTTGTATTATTTTTTTAATATGTTGTTGAATTCTATTGGCTAAGAGTTTTGCATCTATGTTCATGAGTGATATTGGTCTATAATTTTCTTTTTGCTTGATGTTGACATGAGGGATATGCTTGCTTCATAAAATGTATTTAGGAGTTTTCCATCCTTTTCTATGATCTGGAATAGTTTGTGTAAAATAAGATGTCACCTTTTCTTTGAATGTTTAGTAAAATTAACCAGTAAAGCCATCTGGGACTGGCCTTTTGTTGCTGGGAGATTTTTGATGACCTGATCAATTTCTTTTTTTGTTATAGGTCTGTTCAGGTTTTCTACTTCACTCTGTGTTAGTTTAGGTAGGTCATATTTTTCTTAAAATGTATCCATTTGTTTTAGATTTTCAACTTTATTGGAGTACAACTGTTCATAGTACTCTGTTATTATCCTTTTTATTTCCATGGATTCTGTTGTGATGTCACCCATATAATTTCTTATGCATGTTATTTTCATCTTCTCTCTCCTTTCTTTTGTTATATTTGTCGATTGTTTGTCAATTTTATTGATTCTTTGAAAGAAACAACTACTTGCCTTGTTGATTCTTTCTGTTGTTTTTCTGTTTTATAATTCACTGATTTCTACTCTAATCTTTATTTACTTTTTTTCTTCTAGTGACTGTAGGCTTGCTTTGCCAGTCTTCTTCCAATTGTTGGAGATGTTGTGCTAATGTATTGATTTGGACCCTTTCTTCTTTTTGGATGTGTACATTTATTGCTAAAAATTTCCCTTTATGCACTACTTTTGCTGTGTGTCCCAAAGGTTCGGGTATGTTGTGTTTTCGTTCTCATTTGCTTCAAGGCATTTTTATTTCATTTTTTATTTGTTTTTTGTTCTGTTGCCCACTATCTTTTAAGTAGGGTGTTATTCAGTTTCTATGTATTTGATTTTTTCCTCTTGATCTTCCTGTTGTTGATATCTAATTTAATAGCATTGTGATCTGCGAAGATGGTTTGTAGTACTTTGATGCTTTAAAATTTATTGAGAATTGCTTTGTGGCCTAGCATGTGATCTAGTCAGAAGAATATTCCATGTGTGATAGAAAATAACGTGCATTGTTCTGTTGCTGGGTTGAGTGCTCTATATAAATTGATGAGGTCAAGTTCATTCATTATGTTGTTTAGTTCCTCTGTTTCTTTGTTGAGTTTCTTTCTGGTTGGTCTGTCCTTTTATAAAAGTGGTGTATGAAAATCCCCTGTTATTGTAGAGGTGTCTATTTATTTCTTCAGTTCTATTAGAGTTTTTGTATTTTGAGTTTCTTTCATTGGGAGCATATGGTTATATCCTCTTGATCAATTGACCCTTTCACCATGAACTAATGCCCTTCTTTGTCTCGTACGCTGGTTTGTGTCTTACAGTGTATTTTATCAGAAATTAATATTACCTAATGCAACAACAACAACAACAACAACAAGAGTGGTTGCTGAGGCTGCTTATGTACTACTAAATACCTCATGGGATTTGGTCTCCTGGTTTGTAGGTTTAGGGTCATGGTTTCAGGAGACATCCTAGTTACTTGACATAATAATGTGTTTAGTGTTTCTGTTCTACCTAATAGTGTGTTTCATAATGCCTGCAGCCTGAAAAGTTGGCAGGATACACCGCAATTGGTCTCTATTCAACTAGAGCAGCAGAGGAAGGCGAGTCAAGAGGAGGAAACAGAATGTATATAGCTAATTGCCTTCAAGGACAACTGCTTCCTTTTCCATGAGATCAGAGCTGGATGGTGCCCCAGCTACCTCTACTGAACATTTTGATCAAAAAAGAATCCTGATCAAAAAGAAGGAAATACAGAATAGAATTTCAAATTCTCATGAACTCCAGACTTTCTGGAGACATGAAGGTTGGAATAACCCCTAAAATTATTGCCTTGAGTCTGTGTTTAAACCTTAAACAAAAAATATACCTTGTCGTCTTCCTAATACTTAATAATAGTTACGCTTAACTAGCTTAAAAAAAAAAAAGAAGTCTTTATTAAGCATTATTCTCTTTTAAGAACTATCATATGAGATAGAATTGACAACAGCAATTTGAAAGATTAGATAAGGTTTTGTAACAAAAGGAGGGGAGTGGTTGATTTTCAGGAGTGGAGGTCCCTGGAACCATCAAGGGAGAAGAGCAGAGTGTGGGACCCTACCCAGAGAAGCAGTTATGCCAGAGATGGAGGCAGAGACAATGACGTGGAGAGACAGAGTAGCTGGGGACTCTGGACACAGAGAGGGAGAGGAGCTGTGTGCTGATGCCAGGGGACAGGCTTGCGGGATATACCCTTTGGTTGTTTGATGATGCATGGAGGGGACTGTAATCATTGCAATGAAATAATACGATAGGATGAATGTAAAGCTAATGTTCTCCCATGTAAACTATCACATAATTCACAATAAAAACTTTAAAAAAAAACTAGATAGGAACTGTAGAGGGCAATGAGTTTATGTTAATGTGGAAGAAACAACAGAAAGAAGGAAAGTGAGAATGATTGTACACCTCAAACAATGTAATCAATGTCACTGAGTTGTACATGTAGTAACTTGAATTGGTTTTGCCGTGTAAATTCTCAGCAACAACAAAATAAATCTAAAAGTATCACAACACCCTCAGCCCTTTGGTAACTAGTAAGGTACCATCCTGTGTCTTCTCCCCCTTTTCCCTCTCATTGCTACTGTGATTTGGATGTGTTCCGATCCTTCAGAAGAGCAGGTATATGGATGTTTTGTGAGGACAAGAAAATACGAGCACAGAACAGGAGCTGAGATGACTCACTATGCTGTGGTACCTTCTAAAGCAAAGACCCAGATGTTGAGTCAGCTGGAAATTCCTGGGGGGCATGGTCTGTATTTTTTCCTCTTGATGCTCAGTTCAGGCCTTGCTTATGGTAGGGCTAGTGGCTTGAGACTTGGTCACCTGGGGCAAGCAGCAGAGGGATCAAACCCAACAGTCCTTTTCCATCCCCTCAAAGGTTCTGCTTGCTCTACTTGGAGTCCTGGTACGGCGCTGTGGGTTTAATGTGCCAGACTGCAAAGCCGTTCGAACTGCAAGGTCGGCAGTTCAAGCTCACCAGCTGCTCCTTGGAAACCCTATACTTGGAAACACTATGGGTCAGAATCAATTCGATGGCACTTAACAACAACAAGGGCTCTTCTTAATCATTCTGATACCATCCTCTTGAGAACTACTTCTTCTGCTTCTCAGCCCCTGCCTCATCCCTCCATGTCATTGCAGTACTGAAGCACCTGCATTTTCATAGACTCCCTTCTCTCTCCCTGCCAGTGCATGGCCTGGTAGCAAGATGGAGAGTTCTGGGAGTGGCACCGCGTCACCCTGGAGCTGGGAGCACAGAACTGCTTCCTTGGCAGGAAAGTTACCCTCTGCTGTTTGTGGGGTGGGAAGCTGCCAGAGCTTTGGCTTCTTGAATGACATGCTACCAGTTCACCCCTCCACCTGGGATCCTTGACTCCCTGAGTTCTGAAACCTGAAGAGAAGTGATGTCCCCAACCCCTGCCCTGGTCCTTGTCCAGCCCTGTCCACCTCTCGGATGGGGTGTCAGCCTCCAGCCTGGGCCTGCCCACTGGGTCAGTGAGGACAAGAAAGTTCTGTACAAACCCTTAACTGTCACTGAGGCTCAGACTCCTGAGTCACTACGTTTATGGACTTGTCGAAGTGTGTAAGTGGGATTGCTTTTCTAATTTTCTGTATGACTGTATAGAAATCCAACTGATTTTTGTATATTGATCTTGTAATCCGTTACTGTGCTGAATCTTTCTGAGTTCTGATACTTTTCTTACTGAGTCTTTGGGATTTTCTTTGTATAGAATCCTATCTTCTGCAAATAGAGAAAGTTTTACTTCTTCCTTGCCAATTTGGATGCCTTTAATTTCCCTTTCTTGCCTATGGTTCTGGCTAAGACTTACTTTGGGAAGTAGTTTGAAACTACTATAGTTGGTGGTTGTCTGTTGGATTTAGAAACTCAAGTATCACAGAGTCATAAATTACCCTGATCTAGTTTGCTAATCTGGAATTACTGTTCAAAAGTGGCTGTTTATGTAATTGGCTTTGTGAGGGATGGCCTGGTCCCACCTTTGAGGCAGTGCCAAGGAGGGCCTGTCCAGGGTGCCTGGCCATCAAAGGACTGCAGGGACCATGTGGACGAGGCTGCATGTTTGTGCTGTTTGTGGTTTATCCTACTGACACTTTCATGAAAACTCATTCCAAGCAAGGAACAAAGGGTTATGAATTACTGGGGCAGAGTATAAGAGAAGCTCCCTTCTTGGTATTCCAGGCCCTGAGATGACCTGGAATACAGTGCAGGGCAGGGCTTTCCAGTTGCTAATTGGGCCAACTAGTTCAACATACAGCATCTCGTCATCTGAGCTGTGCTAATCTTGACTTCACATTTGTAATGTCAAATTATTTCAAGAAAAACATGACTCGTGTTCTTATCTCTAAACAGAGCTTCAACCCCCTCCCTACTTCTAGGAGTCAGACAATCAACAGAAGCTTGATCCATGCTTTCTGGGGGTGTGGTAGGCACTCAGGTCTGAAGGGAGTCTCTGCTTGTAACACGTGATCATCAACCTCTAGGATTCCCTAAAATTTGCTGGGGAACCAAAACTCATCTAATGTTAAGGACCAGGCTTCATACCAAATTGCACACTTGAAATGCCCAGAAAAATGGTCAAAGGACATTGAACAAAAAGCAAAGAACAGATTGATCACTGAGAGATGGATACATACATGAAGTGGGTACACACACATGATTCTCTCAGCAATTGCCTGGGCTCAATGTGAGGGAACCCAGACCAAACCCAGAGAGCTCCTTGAGTTGGAGAGACAGAGCTGATGTGTACAGAAATGAATACCAGAGAGAAAAAGCAGGAGGCTAGCCGTGGGCACCCTCAAGGGTCTGATACTCTTGCGTGTTCAGCTGAACATTTATCATCATGTATGTAGGAAACCACCAGAGGCCACAGAAGTAACTGTCCTAAGAGAACTAGAGGTAACTCCATTCCTGGTGCTCAAATAGTGCCAAAAAAAGTCTATTCCCACCACGCAGGTTTGCTGGGCATTGGGCAGAGTATCCGCAACACTAAGATTGCTTCAGCAGTGGAAAATGATGAAGCCTAAACGGAGCACTGCTTGGATCTCACCTAGCAATCTTCAAAAGCAAAACCCTAAAGGACCAAACTGTTTCTATATAACTATATCCCAGAGCAAAGCTCAAGAAGATTTATAGGAACACAAAAATATCCAGTAAGGTAAAATTCAGTGTCTGGCCTACAATAAAATATTTCCAGGCATGAAAAGAAGTAAAACGATATGACCCATGGCAAAAATAAAAAATAATCAATCAAAACTGACCCAAAACTGACATTTATGTTAGAATAAGCAGAAAAGGTCATCAAAAGAGTTATTATAGTTATATTTCAGTTGGTTTACAAACTATATAGAGACATGAAAGATACATAAACACACACGCGCTCACACACATTTATATATATTGTTGTTGAGTGCTGTCAAGTTGGTTTGGACTCATAGCTACCCTGTATAGAGTTTCTTTGCTGGAGCAGAAAGCTTCATCTTTCTCCTGAGAAGCTTGAACCACAGACCTTATGGTTTTCTGAACAGTGCTTATCCTACAGAGTGACCACACTCATATATGTTGTTGTTGTTAAGTGCCGTCGAGTCGGTTCCGACCCATAGCGACCCTGTACAGGGTTTCC
>NW_006408660.1:5671480-5673150 GCF_000296735.1 Chrysochloris asiatica
TACCAGAGCTCCTTAAGTTCTTTATGGATACTGGATACTAATCCTTTCCTGATTGTGCATGTTGCAAATATTTTCTTGCTGGTTGTGGTTAGTTTTTTCTTATTCCTTATGCTATCTTAGGAGCTCTGGTTGTGCTTGACTGCTAACCAAAAATTTAGTGGTTCAAACACACCTGTAGTTCTGTGGGAGAAAAGATCTGGTAATCTGCTCCTGTAAACAGTCTTAAAAGCCCTTAGAGGCAGGTCTCCTTGTCCCATGAGGGTCACTATGAATCAGGACTAACTTGACTGTACATAACAACAACATGTTTTTTGGTTAGTAGAAGTTCTTTTTTTTTTTAACTTCTTATTGTGAATTGAGTGAAGGTTTACAGACAAGATCATCAGCTTTACATTCAACACATCATGTACTTTTTCATCTCAATGATTACAGTCCCCTCCATGCAATATCCTGCTTCCTCCCTGTGGTTCTGATTTCTATTCCACTCACCTTCCTAGTCCTTCTCAACTTTGTCTTTAGGAAAGTCTTGCCCTTTTTAAAAAAAAACATTTTATGGTGAATTATGTGATAATTTACTTGGGAGAACATTAGCTTTCATCCTATAGTATATCATTTCATTGCCACGGTTACAATCCCCTCCATGCATCATCAACCAACCAAAGGGTATACTCTGCAATCTGCTACCAGGTCATCAGCACACAGCCCCTCTCCCTCTCTGAGTCTAGAGTTCCCAGCCGCTCCATCTCTCCATGTCATCTTCTCTGCCTCCATCTCTGGCATCACTATTTCTCTGGGTAGGGCCCCACGCTCCACTATTCTCAAGTCTTGCCTTTTTTATTTGAACGATTGACAATTCTATGATGAGCATCCCTTGCTACAGTTTTTATCCTCCTTTCCCCTTCCCCCCCGTAAGTCTATCTGCTACTTGGCTGAAAATTAGGCCACGAGGGTGAATTCCCTTCCAGACCTAAAGGGGTGGTCAAGGGACATAGTCTCATATTCCTTCAGTCTCTTTTATGACCAGTACACCCATTTTTTTTTTTAATTAAATGATTTTGAGTTTTGTTGCACATTTTCTCCCACTCTGGGACTCTCCAATGTGAAACCTCTCAGGGTTGTTGGTAGAGGTAGTCAAGCACTGTCTAATTTTCTGGTCTCAGAGTCTTAGAGACTGATGTTCACATGTCCCATTAGTCCACTGGACTAATTGATTCCAAACCTCTTCAATTCTTATCACTCTTCTTTCTTCCACACATGGAGAGACCAATAGCTACACCTTAGATGGTCATTCATGAGCTTTTTGATTCCCAGATGCTACTCACCAAGCAGAGTGTAGAACATTGTCTTTGTGGACTATGTTATGCAGATTGATCATGGTATCCCCTCAGACCGTGGTCCTGAGCCCCCAGGCCCAGCAACTCATTGCCTTAAGATATTTGATAATAGCCAGGGAGTTTTCATCATTGTGCCTCCTGTATGCTCCACTGCGTTCAGAGTTGTTTTTGCATGAAAGGTAAATACTCATGTACAAATATCCTTTTTCAAACTCTTACATATTTGTGGGATATATAGATATAGATATAGATATAGATATGAGCTCTGGTAGCATAGTGGTTGCGAATTGGGCTGCAAACCTTAAGGTCAGCAGTTCGAAACTACCAGCTGTTCCG
>NW_006408660.1:5675955-5677423 GCF_000296735.1 Chrysochloris asiatica
AAAAAAAAAAAAAAAAACTGAAATGGCTACACTAATATCAGACAAGGAATATTGAAGAGCAAAGAATATTACTTTGGGATAAAGAAGGTCATTCCATATCCATTAAGGGTTAAATTCAAAAAGAGGTCCTAAATAGTTATAAAAAAGTTTTTGAATACATGAGGGAAAAACTGACAGAAAACAAAGAGAAATAAACAAAAACATAATTACAGTTGGTGATTTAAATACCCTTCTTCCAATAATTGAACTCCTGGTGTGGTGCTGTAGGATCAGCACTAGACTGCAGACCACAAGGTCTGCAGTTCAAACCAACCAGCTGCTCCTCGGAAATCCTATACAGGCTTGCTGTGAGTCGGAACTGACTCAATGCCCTTAACAACAACAGCAACAACTTCCAGTAATTGATAGAATAAATAAACAGAAATTAGTTAGAATATAGAAGACTTGAAAAACATCATCAGTTTGATCTCATTGACACGCCACACCCTAAAAACAGATGATATATATTTTCCTCAAATTTACATACTTCATTTACCAAGATGTACTAAATACTGTGGGATAGAACAAAATCCAGGTGTCTTAAGAGTTCAAATCATGCAAAGTATATTTTCTGATCACAGTGGAATTTAATTAAAAATCAGTAACAGAAATATTTCTGGAACCAATCCCCAAATATTTGCAAAATAAATAATGCATTTCTGAATAACCATTACAGTACCGTAAGTCAATTCCAACTCAACAAGCCTATGCAGGGTTTCTGAAAGTATAAATCTTATGGGAGCAGACAGCCTTATCCTTCTCCCATGGAGCAACTTTGTTTGCAATACTTGCACTTTGTTTCTAAGTGTATGGTTTATGATTTTAAAAACTAGTAAAATAGGAAGAAAAAACAAGATGGTAGATCAGGTAGAAGTACAGTGAGGAACTCCGTCAGCAACAACACAGAATACCGGACCAAGCAGGCTCAGAGGATGGTGCCAGAACTCTGAGCCACATATAAAGGAATATTTAGGAGGTTGGAAGGCTTATAGCTAGGGGAGTTTGTAGCAGAAGCAAGAAATTCAGTGCTTTCTAATTCAAGATGTTCAGCTGCTCCCAGAGCCGCCATATTGGGCAAGACCAAGCAAGGGAAGGATCGGAGCAGCCACAGATGCCTGAACACAACTGTGGAGATAAAGGTCTGGACATTCTTTTTTTTTTTTTTTGTATCTGTTCATTGCCTGCGTACCTCCATTCTGGTGACTAGAGGGGGTGCCTGAGTGAGTGGACAACCCACCCCCACCCCTGGAAGGTTCTACTATGCATGCGCACAACTCTCCTCAAAATTTAAAGTGACAGTTTCCACTTAAAACCAAACAGCAGTGCAAAATGGCCACAGTCTGCCCTGAACTGTTTATCCCTAGGAAAAAGACCTGAACGGGGATTGTGGAGCAGGACAGGCAGACTAAAAAGGAAATAAGCCACAAAT
>NW_006408660.1:5678452-5679114 GCF_000296735.1 Chrysochloris asiatica
ACCCAAGAATCCTCTACCCAGCAAAGCTGTCAATCAAATACGATGGTGTAATCAAAACATTCCCAGGATAAACAGAAGCTAAGGGATTTTGCCAAAGCCAACCCTGCTATGAAAAACATCCTAAAGGAAGTTCTGTGGGCTGAGAACTAGCAAGAACAGACAACAACCAGAGAATGACATACGTGGCAGCATCATCCTGAACTCAATTGATAAATGGAAGAGTCAAAAACAGAATAAAATTATAAGAACAGAGGATTTAGGAGGTCAGTCTATGATCAAAACAATTATAATGTGAAAGAAGGTAAATACAGAGAAACAGAGTTCCTGGTGGTGAGAAGGTCAGGTGGATTACAGGATAAAATAGACTGTCTTAAATGGAGGGAAGAACTAATGGAATATAAAGTAACCACAACAATGGGTTTGGGGTGGGGGAGTGGTTAGTTTGGGTTTAGGGGAGGGCACTACAAGAAGGGGGAGGAGGCAGATGAACAAGATAGATAGTGGAACACTGAGACAGGTTTGCATGGCCTAATTGGTGTTGAAGGAGAATACTGAAAGTGCCACGGACTGCCAAAAGAACCAATAGATCTGTTTTCGAAGACGTGCAACCAGAGTGCTCCTTGGAGGCCAAGATGGCTAGGCTTCGTCTCTCATACTTTGGA
>NW_006408660.1:5681329-5693344 GCF_000296735.1 Chrysochloris asiatica
AAGAGCAAAGATGCTAGTATGAGGACTAAGATGCACCTGAGCCATACCATGCATGTGAAAGTTGGATGTTGAATAAGGAAGATCAAATAATTGATATCTTTGAATTATGGTGCTGTCAAACAATATTGCGTTAGTGTGGACTGCCAGAGGATCCAAACCCATCTGTTTTTGAGGCAGTACAACCATGGTGCTCCTTACAAGGAAGAGTGGCAAGACTTCATCTCATTCATGTTGATCTGTTATCAAGAGGGAACAGTCCCTAGAGAAGGATGCCATGCTTGGTAAGGTACAGAGTCAGCAAAAAACAGGAAGACCCTCAACTAGATAAATTGACACAGCGGCTGCAAAAATGAGCTCAAACAACCATAATTATGAAGGTGGCGTAGGACGGGGCAGTGTTTTGTTCTGTTGCACATAAAGTTGTTATGCACTGGATCTGACTTGATAGCACAAGCCAACAACATCAAAAAATATGATCTTAACATGTAATCAATATAAAAAATCATAAGATAAAAAATGAATCCGTGGAGACTGGTAAGTTAAATATATATACAATAAAACCCAGCGTAACCACTAAGAAAACTAAACCAAGCATTATGCTCAAAAACACTGTACATAAAATGGAATTGTAAAAACTTCAAGTAGCCTGCAAGAAGGCACACAAAAAAGACAGTTCCACAAAACAGAGGAAGCAAAAATTAGTTTAAATGTAAATGGTCTCAATACAACAATTAAAAGACAGAGATTGGCAGTGTGAGTTTTCAAACATGGCTCAACTATATGCTATGAAAAAAAAAAACTCACTTCAAATATAACAGCATAGGTTCAAAAAGATATGAATGGAAAAAAAATATATATCATGCAAACAATGAAAAGCAAGAGTACCTTTATTAATATCAAATAAAGTCCAGGACAAATCAAGTTACTGAGCACAAAGAGGGACATTACATAATTATGAAAGAATTCAACCCAACACGCAGTAATTGACAACTATTAAACAGAAAGTCTGCAGCAATATAGAAGAACTAAACAACACTGTCAGTCAACAGATTCTAATGGACACTTATGGAACATTCCACCCAATGACAGCAGAATATACATGATTTTCAAATGTCCATAGAACATTCATAGATCATATGAATAGATCATAGATCATATGGGTCATTAGGAACTATGACGATGGCACAGTGGTTAAATGCTCAGCTGCTAACTGAAAGGTCAGCAGTTTGAAGTCACTCTGAAGGAAAAAGATGTGACATTCTGCTTCTGAGAAAGATTTCGGCTGTTTAGAAACCCTATGGGACATTTCTGCTCTATCCTATTATTGTTCTTATTTAATAGGTGCCATTGAGTCAGTGCCGACTCATAGCAACCCTATGCACAACAGAATGAAACACTGCCTAGCGCTGGAGAAACCTCACAATCATTCCTACTTTTGAGCCCATTGCTGCTGCCACTGTGCCAATCCATCTTGCTTGGTGTCTTCCTCTTTTTCTCTGACTCTCCACTTTACCAAACATGATACCCTTCTCCAGTGACTGGTCCCTCCTGACAATACGTCCAAAGTATAAGAGATGAAGTCTGGTCATCCTGGCTTCCAAGGAGCACTCTGGCTGTACTTCCAACACACATCTTTTGTTCTTTTGACAGCCTATGGTACTTTCAATATTCTCCTCCAACACCATAACTCAAAAGTATCAATTCTTCTATGGTCGTCCTTATTCACTCTCTCTTGTAGGGTCACTGTATGTCAGAATTAACTCAATATCAAAGGGTTTTGTTTTCTATTTTGGTTAAAACAAGCCACAAGAAACATGAAAGAAATGAAATTATACAGAATGTGCTCCTGGACCACAATGGAGTGCAACTAGAAATAAATCAAAGAAATGAGAAAATCTGCAAACACTTGGAAACTAAGCAACACACTGCTAAAGATTCCATAAATCAAAGAAATTTTTTAAAAGAATACATAAAACTGAGTGAAAATGCAACACAGCATATCAAAATGTGTGGGATATGACAGAAACAGTGACTAGAGGGAAATTGAAAGCACTAAATGTTTACATTAGAGACAAGGAAAAGTCTCAAGTCAATAACATAAGTTCTTACCCCCATGAAACCAGAGAAAGAACAAAATAAACCTAAGGCAAGCAGAAAAGAGGAATCAATAAAATTTCGAAAGGAAAATCATAGAGAAAAATCAACAAAACAAAACCTAGTTTTTTGAAAACAACAATAAAATTGATAAACTTATCGAGAGCAGCAAAGATAATGTTGTTAAGTGCCGTCAAGTCGGTTCTGACCTGTAGCAACCCTGTAAAGGGTTTTTCCAAGGAGCGACTGGTGAGCTTGAACTGTCACCTTTGTGACTGTGCAGTCTAGTGCATTAACCCACGGCACAGGAGAGAAAAAAAAAACAAATCCCTAATATCAGGAATGACACATGGGATAAATCTGCAGCTTTTGAAGTATAATAAGGGGATAGATGCATTTACAACAATGACAAAAATAAAAAGTAGCTGCTAAGACTACTTATGCACAACCAAACACTTCATGGGATTTGATTCCTTTGAGTAGAAGTTTAGGTCATGGTTTCATGGGACATCCCAGTTAAGTGGTCTAATAAATAACATGTTTAATGTTTCTGTTCTACCTGCTAGTACCTGGGATGTTAAAAGCTTACAAGTAGCCATTCAAGGCACAGTAATTGGTCTTTATTCATCTGGAACAACAGAAGAAGAGAGCCAAGAATAGGAGGAGGATACAGACTCCTGGTGTTGTGCGATAAGATAAGCACTGGACTGGGAATCATAAAGTCGGTGGTTCAAACCCACCAGCTGCTTCTTGGAAACTATGTACAGGATCGATTTGATGGCACTTAACAACTACACCCTCGGAAACCCTGTACAGGGTCGCTATGGGTCGGAACCGACTCGATGGCACTTAACAACAAAACAACAACAACAACAACAATATGTGATATGTGGCTAATTTCCTCCATGAACAACTGCCTCTTTTGCCATGACACCAGAAGAACTGGGTGTTGCTTAGAACTGCAGGGTTGGCAGTTCAAGCTCACCACTCGCTCCTCGAAAACCCTATACAGGGTCGTAATGGGTGGAAACCCACTCGATGGCACTTAACACACACACACAGACACACACACACACACATATATATATAGTTACATGGCGCTGTAGGATGGGCACTGGACTGCAAACCATGATGTCGGCAGTTCAAATCCACCAACTGCTCCTTGGAAATCCTATACAGGGTTGCTATGAGTCAGAACCAATTCAGCATCTCTTAACAACATTGTACAGTTACGTGGCACTGTAAGATAAGCACTGAACCACAAAGTCAGTTTGAACCACAAGATTGGAAGTTCAGCCTCACCAGCCACTCCTCAGAAACCCTATACAGGGTTGCTAGGAGTCAGAACCGAGTCAATGACACTTAACAACAACAACAACCACAATAAAAAAGAAGGCAAACAAACAAAGCCATTTCAGATGAATCTCAGTGCTGAAAGACAGTTCTAAAGAAACAAACAAAGCCATTTTAAGTGTAATCCAGTGCTGAAAGATACTTCTAAATCGCAGAGCAGAGGGACAAGATGCAGAGTCCAAGGTTGGGAGGCCTCAGAGGAGGTGGCACTGGTGATGCTGGAAGTGGACGTAGGGCCCTGAGGGGGACAGCAGGGTGGCTGTCTAGTATTAGAGTAGCTGCGGTGTCTCAGTTTGGGAATGAGGGTTTTGCCTTGTCGGGAACAGCTGTGAGAACACAGCAGTCGTGGTCAATGGGAATTTATTCTGGTCCCATGGAGACTTCTTATACCAGCAGTAGGCAACCTTGGTCAGTATGGGTCACCTAGAAAATATTTGGGACTTTGTGGATGAGAAGTTCTACTTGATATGCATTCCTAATCTGCATAATCCCAGCCCTAGTCTTTAACTCTGCTCTTGTCTACTAAAGTGCCTTAAGGAATTAGTGAGCTGTGTGCCAATAAAACATCACCCATTCAGCTTGGAATCAATCCCTGACCTCCATACACTGTGATAGTACAGAGTCCTGTGGGCGTGACCCTGCCAACATGCTTGACCTCTGTGGGCCTAATTCTTCTCAGAGGAAGGAGAAAGTGCAAGTTCAGGGCCTACTGGAGTCACAAAGTGTGAAACTGTAAAGACCACGTGGTGAGACTTGGAACCATCTAAAGGACCTAGGCATTTCTCACTCCCAGCCCATCAGTGCCAAGGCAGGGCCAAGAGAAATCAGAAATGCACATTGTGATGTGATCTGTCCAGTTGCTATATGGTGGCCACTGGCTTGGGTCACCTAACCAGTGTGGGTGGTCACCATCCATGGGTCCTGCTCTTTGCAACTCCTCAGCCCCAGGATGTCCCTCCTCCCTACAGTGATGACATTCTTTGATGTCATAAATGTCCTTTCATTAGAAGATGGGATGGATGGACTTCCCCACTGATGTCATGTGTAGTTTGAAATAAACTTCAATGGGCATAAATATGAGACATGAGCCGCTTCGTCCTTCCAACTGTGTGCATCACTGCTTGGTAACAACCTTCCTGGCCGTCTGCACAGAGCCCCCATGTCTCAGAATCCATGTGCAAAGCCTTCTCGGCCGGATTTGATCTTTATCATTTGCTCAGTGGGTGTATGATTTGACATGTAATTGTCTTCCTAGGGAAATTAATTTCCAGGGCTTTGAATAGTCCTTATTAAAATAAAGACAGCAGTAAATTCCAGCCTGTCCTCAAGGGGGATTCAGCACACCTCATATAGAGAGAGTGCATAAACCCATTTCCCAGGAAGTAGAGCCAGCCGGGCCCAGAGTCTCAGCGACTCTGTCCACCAGGACTGGCCTTTGCCCTGGCTGCACTGTGACTGCCTGAGACCTTGCCATCTGCCATCTCAGAATAACCAGTTTAGGGGCACTGGCCTCTACTCGGGGCTACCACCTACCAGAGGCATGAGCTATCTGCTCGCACACAGGCCACCAGCAAGTTTCCTGTGGTACTCAAAGTTCATTTAGCAAATACCTGTATTTCCTGAGCAGGTACTCTGGTTGCTGGAGGCTCAGAGGTCCTAGCCCTGAGTGGCTCTTCCAGAGGGCTGCGTTTTAGGCTTTGTGAGCAACACAACTACTTACCTCTGCCAGTATCATAGCCATAGACCACACATAACTAACGGCATGGCATGTGCCAATAAAACTCACCTTACCAAAACGCACGGGGCCGGATTTGGTAGTCCTTTGCTGGCTCTACTCTAGTCTCAGGTGACCTGGGATAGAATAAAGAGACAGTAATCATGACTGATGACAATGAAGATGATGGTGTTATTCTCTTATGGAATATTGAGGCAAATTGCTTAGGTCTCTCCCACCAGCCATACCTCGGAAACCTTACAGTCGCTATGAGCTGGAACTGACTGGACAGTACTTACCAACACCACCACCTCCCTAAGGAGACTCATGGTCTGTGAGTTGCAGGCTGGAGGTGAGGTTTAAACAGAATCGCCTGTCTCATTTGGCGTTGTGGTGGTGGTTAGCCACTGTTGAGCCTCCACACTTCACAGTGACCTTGTGTACAATGGGACAAAACACTGCCTGGTCCTGTCCCAGCCATCCCCATGACTAGGTGCAGATTGGACTCTCGTGACCACTGGGTTTTCATTGGCTGATTTTTGGAAGTAGATCACCAGGTGTTTCTTCCCAGTTAGCCTTATTCTGTAAACTGCTGAAACCTGGTCAGCAACGCACAAGTCTCCACTTGACAGGTGGTGGCTGGATATAAGTTGCATTGTCCAGGATTGAACCTGGCTGGGTCTCCAACAGGGAGGTTAGCCATTCTGCCACTGAACCACCACAGTCTATTCACTCTGCTGGAGCGCTCTTTAATCTGGGGTCCCCTGGGACCCTATCGGATCTCTGAAGGGGCAAGGTAAGTTCTGTAAGAGAAGAGAGGCCCTGCCTCTTACCATCAATTTTGGAAGGATGCTAGGCCTTTCCCCTTTGCTCTGTGCTCTCTTCAGCTCCACTTCGGGTTGCATCAGAAGTTTTTCTTAATTAAATGTCAGCCTCCTCTCTCTAGACCGTGAGCATCTCCTCCTTGGGGAAGGGAAGAAGAAGAATTAATAGAGCCCTTACCACGTGTGGACGTTGGAACGGGTACACTGAGCCCAGAGAGGTTGTGTGCTTGCCTGAAGGCTGATGGTTTATGAGCAGCTGAGCTGAGTTCTGGATGCTTTCTCCTCCTACTGCTCACCTGCCCTCTGCCTTATCCCTTGTGGAGAAGGTAGGGATTGGGAGAATAAGCTTTGGAGCCAGAGACAGCTGATTCGATTGTACCCCTCTCCTAGGCAAACCTTAGGCCTGTGACCTAACTCCTCCAAACTTTAGTTTCCTTGTCTGTAAACTGGGAACAATGACAGTTACTACTAATAGAGGGTCTGATGAGGCTCCAAGGGCATGGGAGGAGAAGGACTGAGTGCAGAGTGTCTTCATCTTGTCCCTGAGGGGCCTGAAGGTCACAACTGCTGTAGAAGGGCCTGGGAGGGTTGGCAGCAGGCCCACAATGCACCAAGGGAATGCCTTCTAAGGAACACACTGCAGAGGCCAAGAAACCATTTCCAACACCTTCCCCAGGGAGCATAGAGCTTCAAAAGCCCTCTCCTCTCCCCATCCCCAGTGTTTGGCCACCCGCCCCTTGGGTAGGAGGCTATACTCCACTGAATGAGGCTGAAAGAGTTTAGTACTTCACGCTTGCAAAGACATGTCATTCTGTCCTGGAACAAAATAGAGCCAATGCCACGTAACAAAAGCCCCATTTTTTGTTTTTTTTTTTTAACATTTTTATTGTTGTAAAATAAGGAGCTCTGGTAGCGTAGTGGTTCACAAATTGGGCTGCTAACCTCAAGGTAGGCAGTTTGAAAATACCAGGTGTTCACGGGAGAAAGATGAGGCTTTTTGCTCCCTTAAAGATTTACAGCCTCGGAGACCCTGTGCAGGTTCCCTATGAGTCGGAACCGACTCCACAGTACTTAACAACAACAACATTGTAGTAAAATAGTCACAACATAAAATTTGCCATTTTAACCATATATGAGTGGACATTCCAGTGGCCTTAGTTACAGTCACAACACTATTTGCTTAGTCACAAAACTTTTTTATCAGCCTAGTCATGATGGTTTTATGCTTTTATGGAGCAGAGTATCCTGGAGACCACAGCCCATAGACCAAATCTAGTGAGTTGTCTGTGACTGACAGGGGGGCCCTGGTGGTGCAGTGGGTACGTACTCCACTGCTAATCAGAAGATCAGTAAACCCACCAGCCACTGCACCAGAGAAAGATGTGGTGGTCTGCTGATATAAAGCTGATCGTATTTGAAGCCCTATAGAGCAGTTCTACTTTGTCCTGGAAGGTCTCCGTGAGCTGGAATCAACTTGTTTGCAATGGGATGACTGGCAGAGTTGAGTAATTTGGCAGAGACCATCTGGCCAGCAAAGCTAGAAATGCTACTGGTGTCCTGGTGCCCTGATGCAGTGCCCATGCTTTTTGACAGGTGAGGGGCTCCAGAAACTGCCTATAAGAGCCTGCCTTTGGCATTGGCCCACCATGCCAATGGTGGGGATGCCCCTCTACTTCTCTGGGGCCCTACCTGGATGTGATCTCCCAGCCCTCAACATTGTTCCTCCTCAACAGGCACACACACGGTGGGCATTCAGTGAAAGTGGTTTGTTGACCTCTGTTGAGCTGGGAGGGTTTCCAGCTGCCTTTGTCCTAATTCATCCTCCATGGGTGGCAACCAAGTTGAAGAGCTTCAGGGCTTGCTTTCCTTCCCTTGAAAACATTCATTCATTCCCTCAGGGCCCCTCATTCATTACCCAAGAGTCACTCCTCAATCCTTGTTGTTGTTAAGTGCGGTGAATCCCCTGTGTAGGGTTTCTGAGGAGTGGCTGGCTGGTGAGTTTGAACTGCTGACCTTGTGATTAGTAGTCCAGTACTCATCCTACAGTTGCCACCCCAGGAATCCATCCCACAGGGCCCCTCATTTGGTCCTTAAGGGATGCTTATTCCCTAAAGAACTCTTCTTCTCTAAAGGCTCTCCATCTCCATCTAATTGACTGCAGAGAAACCCGATAGGCCAAGGCATGTTCTCAGCAGCCTGGAGGCCTCCAGTTGCATCAGATGTTGTTATTTCACTTGCTGAATTGTGGGAAAGTAGCTCTGGTAGCGTAGTGGTTATGAATCGGGCTGTGAGCCACAAGGTCAGCAGTTCGAAACTACCAGTGGTTCCGTAGGAGAAAGATGAGGCGATCTGCTCCTGTAAAGATTTACAGCCTCGGAAACCCTGTACAGGGTCGCTATGAGTCGGAATCGACTCCACGGCACTTAACAACAACAACAACAACAGGGAGTATATCCAGCCTGGAGGGACGGGGTGGCCAGACTGTGAGAGGGTCAGTGCTGTACTCTGTTAACAGTGGACCTCTACGGTGCTGCTGATCGATATGTCAGAAGACTAAGGGGTGTCCATACAAACTCACATTGTTTACCTGGTAGACCCTCCATGTTGCCACCCCATCAGCAGCAGTCTGGGAGGTATGTCCTCTCACACTCAGTTCCCACTACCTAGAGTGAGTGTGGCCCAGGACAACTCCCACTCCAGGCTCTGGCCCTGAACACTTGTGGGGCAGGGATGCAGCAGCCTCTGTTGGTATAGGGCATATTGTCATCCTTGCTTCACAGAGCTAAGTCAGAGCACAGACAGGCAGGACTTTGCAGAAGACCAAGCTGGGAAGCCGGGAGGGGCGTCCCTGCCCACTAGGCAGTGTCATGGGGTTCAGACTGCAGAGGGAGACTGCAACTCAGTCCCATTCTTGTCAAGACTCTTTTCTGAAGTTGAGGTCTGTAAACACCTGTTAACACTCCGATGGAGAAGGGAGCAGACTTGGCCAGGGTAACAAGGCGGAAAGTATAGGGGGAACACACCTGGTTGATAGGAGGGTAAGCTAAATCAGACCAATTTACATCAGACATAGGGAACCCTTAGATGTTCTGGGTGTTTCAAGACCCAGTTCATAGCACTCCTCAGCTCAAAAAACCAACTGTGACACCCTATGGATAATACAAGGAAATCTGGACCTCACTGTCCTACATTTAAGGCCTCATCACACCACCAGCCTGGAACTTTCTGCTTTTCCCATCTTTTCTTTGCTGATACAGGCCTCTCCTATGCTGAAGCTGGGTGCAGGAACCTGCCCTACCCCAACTGAACCCTCCAGAGCTTGGCACTTGGAACCTTCTTGTTCAAGTCATACATGTACATTATTATTTTTTTTTTAATAAAGTTTTTTTTTTAAGTTTCAAACCCAGGAAAAAATTGAAATCACAACACTAAACCTGCCATTGTTGTCAAGTCGGTGCCAACTCATAGTGATCCTATGATGTTGTTCAGTACCATTCAGTTGGTTCTAACTCATAGGAACCCTGTATAGGGTTTCCAAGGCTTTAAATCTTTGTAAGCAGAAAGCCTCATCTTTCTCCCTTGGTGAAGCTGGCGAACTCAAACTGTGGACCTTCTGGTTCGCAGTCCAGTGCATAGCATATGGAGGACAGAGTGAATTGTCCATAGCATTTCCAAGGCTGTCATCTTCATAGAGGAGCACCAGTGGCTCTGTAGGATAAGCACTGGACTACAAACCACAAGGTTGGGCTCGAGCCCACCAATCTCTCCATGGGAGAAAGTTAGGACTTTCTGCCCCTGCAAAGATTTACAGCCTTCAAGTCCCTGTACAGGACCGCTATGAGTAGGAAGCGACTCGACGGCACCTAACAACAGTAACAATCTTTACAGAAACATCTTCTCCTGCAGCCTGGCTAAGCACTTTACCACCGCACCACCAGGGCTCCTTACAACACAATAATAATTACATATACCACACCTGAAGGAGCTCTGGTAGCATAGTGGTTATAAATTGGGTTGCGAACCTTAAGGTCAACAGTTCAAAACTACCGGCTGTTCTATGGGAAAAAGATGAGGCTTTCTGCTTCCATAAAGATTTACAGCCTCGGAAACCCTGTGCAGGGTCGCTATGAGTCAGAACGAACTCCATGGCACACAGCTACCACCGACCACCACACCATGCCTGGGTCCGCCCCACTATTACGATCTTCTGCATCTGCTACTTGAGTACACCTCTGTGTCTCTCTTGCCAACCTGCAGGCTGTAGACACCATGACACACCATCCCAGGACCCTTGCATACACATCACACACCCAGAAGTCCTCTAGAGAACCATTATTATTGTTAAGTGCCACCGAGTTCGTTCCGAGGAGGGGCTGGTGAGCTTGAACTGCCAATCTTGCCATTCAATTGACCTTGCGGTTCAGTGCTCATCCTACACTGCCACACCAGGACTCCACGAGAACTAACTATACCTAGGGAAAACAACATTAATGCAGTAACTTTATCCACAGCGTAGGAGTATAAGTTAGTCTCTGGACTAACTTAAAGCCTAAAAAGAATAACAATTGAGGTCTTCATGAGACTAAAGTCCCTTTTGGCCAACATTCCCAACCTGACCCCTCACCAAAATGCTGTCACCTGTTTGTCATCTCAGAGCACATGCATACTTTGTTTACCTGGTAGGCCCTCCAGGTTGCCCCCGCCAGTGGTATGGGAGGTGTGCCTCTCACACCCAGCTCCCATTACCACCCAGTCCTGCACTGTGACCCTATGACCCTAGCTGCACCATTTATAGAGTCCTCGTTGTGTCCACTACAACCTGTGATGGGAAGTGCTAGCCCCATCTTACAGATGAGCAGAAAAATCATGTAACTTGTCAAGATCACACAGCAGGTAAGCAGCAGGCAGGGTAGCTCCAGAGTATGCATGTTTAACTGCTCCCTCTTAAATACCATATGAACCCAAAGGAACTGAGTGCACCCACCCCAGCAACTAACTTCACCATCATCAGCTATTTTATCACTAGCACCTTACTAATGGCCAATGCAGAGGGGCAGTAGATCAGGATTCAAATCCATCTCCACTACTTCCTTCTTGGAATCCTGGTGTGGCACTGTGGGTTAATGCGCTGGACTGCAAAGTCAGTTTGAACTGCAGGGTCGGCAGTTCAAGCTCACCAGCCACTCCTTGGAAACCCTATACAGAGTTGCTCTGGGTCAGAACCGACTCTATGGCACTTAACAACAACAACTTCCTCCTAGTTGTGTGACCATGGCCAGTTACTTGCCTCTTGTGAGCCTTAGTTTTCTTCCTGTAACAGGGGAGTCATCAAGGCAAGCAATCAAGTCCCCTCAGGGCAAACTCCCTTCCAAGAATGAAACTCAAAGGGAATACACAAGCAGGCATGAATACGCAAGCAGGCAAAGGGAATACACAAGCAGGCATATAATCTTGCTGGTGACTATGTTGATCTACCAATAAGAGGAAGTGGGGAGAAACAGCAATGAAGCTGTGAGCTAAGTCAGACCACATTCAATAGACTCCTGCCAACCTGGATTGAGACCTGGTTGTTGTTGTTAAGTACTGTCCAGTCGATTCTGACCCATAACGACCCTGTATAGGGTTTCCAAGGAGAAGCTGGTGAGCTTGAACTGCCAACCTTGCAGTTCAAATGGCTCGGCAGTCTGGCACATTAACCCACAGTGCCACACCAGGCCAGCAGTATAGCGAGAACTGGGGACTCCTGAGTCCAAGGACAGGGACATAGCCACAGAGGACTAGAATGGAGAGTGAAGTGTCTAGCTGATATGAAGTGAGGGGAGATGAACAAGAACACCCATACTTGAAGATAGTACCCATTTGACCTAGCTTCAATGGCTGGATGATCAGAACACAACTAGAGAAAGAAAGAAGAGTATAATCCACTACAATTTGATGAACTTGACCTATACTTATGGATGTAGTAGCTCAAAAGAGGGAACAAGACTTTACAGCAAGGATTGTTTCCATCCCCACTGTACACAGGATTGA
>NW_006408660.1:5693741-5703395 GCF_000296735.1 Chrysochloris asiatica
ACAGAGATAGAGGCAGAGACGATGACATGGAGAGATGGGGTGCCTGGGGACTCTAGACTCAAGGAGGGAGAGGGGCTATGTGCTGGCAACTGGGGGGGATGGCTTGCAGAGTGTGCCCTTTGGTTGTTTAAATGGTTGTATATTCCTGAGTGCTTCAGTGTACATCTAAAAAAAAAAAACCCAGAAGGATTGGAGGCAAATACTGTTGAATGCTGATACATGGAGGGGATTGAAATCATTGCAATGAAATGAAATACGACAGGATGAATGTAAAGCTGATGTTCTCCCATGTAAACTATCATCCAATTCACAATAAAAACTTAACTAAAAAAAGAAAGGGTGGGATAGCAGCAGAACCCTCCTTCTCACAGAGGATTAAGTTGAAACCTCACGTGGCAGGTACATGTTGTTGTTGTTAAGTGCCATCAAGTCAGTTCTGACTCATAACGACCCTGTACAGGGTTTCCAAGGCTGTACATTTTTATGGGAGCAGAAAGCCTTATCTTTCTTCCATGGAGTAGCTGGTAGATTTGAACTGCTGACTTTGCAGTTTGCAGCCCAACTCATATAACCCACTACGTTACCAGGGCTCCTAGGCACATTGTAGGAGCCTAATAAGTGAGTATCCAACTCTGCTGAGAGCCATTCCCAGGCCCAGCTGTCTGTGACTGGGTGATGGATGTTCAGCCATCAGAGCCCAAAGCCAGAATGAGTTTAGGATACTCTCATTGGTTTTTAATCACAGCAAGATGAAAGTTGGCAGATTCAGAGGCTGCTTCATTGACAACATTGTCTTGTGTTGCCTCGCCTCAATGGATGTGAATGGTGTCAGCCACCACTACCCATAATCATTCAAGCCCCCTTCCCCTCCTCCAGGCCTGCTGTGCACCAGGTCCGAGCAGGTCCTGCTGAGACTTCTGCTTTGGACACTGGGGAAGGCCTTTGCAGCGGGTTGGGGGATGGACATGCAGGCAGCTGGGATGGGGTGCTCTCATCCTGTCTCCACGTGGTTTTCCACCTGCCCTAGCTCCCCACCCTACCCCTGGAAGTACCAGTCAGTGCTCCAGCTCTGAGTCCCTGAGCAACTCATCCCACAAGTTGCAATTGTACGGGCCGACTTCCTACAGGAACCACAGCATGAGAAGCCATCTGCTGTACAGTGTAACTCAAAGTTACCCAAATCATTTTCACTCAGATGTTACCTCTTTGGGGAAACCTTGTCTCACTGTTCTAGAATGTTCTTTTCATAATTCTACGACAGGATCAGGGCTCTTATTTAGACATTGATTCACTTGTTGGTTGTCTGTCCCTCCCATTCAGAGTGATACTGGTGCTTACCCAGTCTTTAATGCAATCAGTGCCATTCCTGGCCTCTGTATGTGTTGACAGTCCCATGGAGGCCTCATTGTTCAGAGATGGCACAGAGAGGTTAGGGAATTGCCCAAGGTCACACAGCTCATAAGGCGCTAGGGCAGCTGGGCACATATATGCCTCATTGTCTGGTCTGTGCTTGTCCCCTGTGGAACTCTGGTGACAGATGCTCACTAGCATTAATTGAGTTCTCAGTAACATTAGTGAGTGCAGGTCAAAGTGCCAGGCCCAGGAGGAAAGGTGCTAAGTCAGTCACTGCATAAAGACACTGGGAAAAGATGTCAGAAGAGGTGACATCTTTTCAGCCATGCCTTGAAGGTCGAGTTGAGTCCATCTAGCAGCTGATGGAAAGAAGGGTATCCCAGCAGAGGAACGGCATATGCAGAACCTCAGCAAGTTCAAAGAACAACCACCAAGCTTGAGGGCAGAGGACAGAGAGCAGGAGGGTGGTCCAGTTGGCACTCAGCTGTTTCAAGCTGAATGTTAACATCAGGGATGAGGCACCTACCTGTGTTATTTATGAAGGGCTGGAGGTACAGAATCCAGGTGGCCTCCATGAATGTGCGCTTTAAAACACCACCATAAAACTGGCTTGCTAGGGGAGCTGCAGCCTGTGAGCCACTCAGAAAGATGGGGAGGCAGGAAGACCAAGAAGCCCCCACAGCTACTGCCGCTGCCAAAAACCCAGAACCTCCAAGACTTGGAAAAAATCAAGTTCTGGTAGCCCAGAACATTACAGTTCTCTCTCTCGCTTAAGAATCGGGGAAGGGCCAGACTGGGTAGGGATGGTGAGCTCCAGGCTGTGCCAGGGAGAGGAGCTTGCAAGGCCTTAAAGCTGAGGTCCAAATCCACAGCCTAAACCCTAGCTGAAAGGGAGTCTGGAAATAGTGTTCAGCTTTCTGGGCTCTGCTAATTAGGGAGGGAGTGATGTCAAGGAAGCGCTCCCCAATATACCTGACTTGGCACCCTGAGGTGACCTGCCTGCTCTCATCCTGGAGATTGGGCCAGGAATGCCAGGAATGTTTGTTTTGTACCTGCTCTTTGGACTTTTCTTCGTTTTCCTTCCAGAAATTCCTTCCAGAGTCCTTGCATCTATACTCATTACCCCTGAGTCCATCTGTTACTACATAAGCTCTTCAAGACCAGGTTTATTTGCATCTTCCCTCCCAGTGTAACTCTCCAGGCCGGTGACAGTAAGTGCCTGGTATAAATCTCATGATTGTTTGAGGCTGTGGAAATTGGCCCTGGCTGTGCATCTGTCTCAGTCAGCAGCCTAGAAAATGCTGATGATCAGGATGGCAGGCAGGGATTCTGTGCTCAAGAGACAGAAATCAACAGATACAGGGTCAGAGTAGAGGGAGGGATGCTCCCAGGATCCAAGGGTGTGGTGGGAAGAGGGCCATGCCAGAGGACAGAGCTTGGTGAGAATTCACTTCAATGGCTTATGAGTAGGAATGGACAGTCTCTTCAGGACGCCCTTGGTGGAATAACTCTGCTCCACTTGTATGGATTTTTTTAATGACAAAATATCTCAAATGTACCGAGAATAAAATAACAGCCTGAATGTACATAGCACTTTCTATATGCCTGGATTCCTTTTAAGCACTTTACATATAAAACTTTCATCTAAATTTCATAACAACCCCTTGAAGTGGATACAGCTTTTTCAAATGAAGAAATTGTTACATAATTTGTAATGGCAGAGTTGGATTTGAACTCGGATAATCTAGACACTGAGTTCCATACGCCCCCACGCCCCTTCCAGATGAACTGGTGTTTATGTTTGCCTGATTTCTTCCATATCTCTTTCTTTGGATAAGAAAGAGAAAAAGAAATAAAGAGTGAGGGGAGGAGGGGAAGGTACGGCACAGGGCTGCCTCCTGAGGGTTCCATCACACTGTGTTCTGTACACTTGAGAGGCTGGTAGTGTTGGCTGTGTGTTCCCCTCCACACTCTGCTCACTGTGCCTAGAACACTCCTTCCATGATGGCCAAGTCCCATGCTTCACATCCAGAGGGACATGCCAGCCATTTGCCCCTGGATGTGGAACAGGCCACATCATGCCCATTGCCCTGATAGGGGAGGGGGCCACAACCTGTAGATGCCCCCTACCCTACCACCACCAAGCAGCACAGGACCCTGTGTTGTTTGCATAGATTTAGCTAGAATGTCCCCGATGGGGATTATCTTTTCATAACTTGCCCGTTTTAGCTCATTGCTAGGCTTTTAAGCTTTGTTTATGTTAAGAAGACCTCAATCACCCCATGTAATGATGGGTGGGTTTTCTGCCTTGGAACCCCTCAGAGCAGAAGTTATCTACCTTGGGCTAGCTAAAAGGACCCTGATGGATGTTCCTGCCAAGACTGGATCACAACCCTCTCCACACACAGAGTAGACAGAGAGGGGCAACTTGGACATTGGATACCCAAATGGGGAGGGAGGGACTACAAAGGCAAGAAGTAACTGGCTTACAAGCTTTCAAGAGGGAACCTAGAGCTAGGGGGCATGGAAGAAGGCAGAATCACCAGTGAATACTATCCAATTTGTCTAGGTGGAGCTGATGAAATGAAATACAGATGGGTTACCTGCAATACTGTAGTGAATAATGGTTATCAATATGGATTGTGAGTGTTGGAATGCAAAGGGTAGATGTTTTGTAGCAAGGAAGAGAGCGATTATTTCTCCAGTCTAGGAGCGGAGGTCTCTGGGACCACCAACAGATAAGAGCCAAGAACGGGACCCCACCCAGAGAACCGGGGATGCCTGAGATGGAGACAGAGATGATGACATGGAGGGATGAAGCAGCTGGGGACTTTGGATCCAGAGAGGGAGAGGAACTGTGGGCCGAAGACTGAGGGGGGAGGGGGGAGTGTAGAGCACGGGCTTCTAGGATATGCCCTTTGGTCGGAAGACCATGCATGGAGGGCATTGGAGTCATGGCAATGTAATGATATCCGATGGAATGAATATGGAACTGAGGTTCTCTCATGTAAACTATCATATAATTCACAATAAAACATTTAAAAAAAATAAAAAGACTGGATCACAATAGTGGGGAGAAAAATCCCCTTAAAAAGATTGAATTTTTGCAAAATGGGAGAATGGATGTTGGGCAGCTAAAAAATTGCAGAAGTCATTGCAACCTGTGGAAAAGCAAATTGGGTCAGAATGTCTGTGGGTGGCCTGGCCATTTCAGTTGAGGTGTTGTTGTTGTTGTTAGATGCCATCAAGTCAGTACCGACCCATAGCAACCCTATGCACAGCAGAATAAAACACTGCCCAATCCTGGGCCAACCTCACTATTGTTGCCACGCTTGAGTCCATCGATGCAGCCACTTGGCCAATCCATCTTGTTGGGGGGTCTTCCTCTTTTTCTCTGACCCTCCATCTTACCAAACATATCCTTCTCCAGCGACTGGTCCCTCCTGACAATATGTCCTAAGTATGAGAGACAAAATTTGGCCAACTTGGCCTCCAAGGAGCACTCTGGCTGCACTTCTTCCAAAATGGATCTGTTGATTCTTTTGGCAGCCCATTGAACTTTCAGTATTCTCCTCCAACACCATAACTCAAAAGTATCAATTCTTTTACGGTCTTCCTTATTCACTGTCCAGCTTTCGCATGCATATGACATTGAGGTGTTGTTGTTGTTGTTGTTAAGTGCCATCGAGTCGGGTCCGACCCATAGCGACCCTATACAGGGTTTCCGAGGGTGTAAATCCTTACGGGAGTAGAAAGCCTCATCTTTCTCCCACAGAGCGGCTGGTAGTTTCGAACCGCTGACCTTAAGGTTCACAGCCCGATTCGTAACCACTACGCTACCAGAGCTCCTATGACGTTGAGGTGAGGGCTCCCAAAATGTCCTTATTCTTTGCTTCTTGGAATGCTCCTAGATCTAGAAACCCTCATAGACCAAGACAAGGAGCGTTCTCACCTCATCATGTCATCAGGTAACTAACACTGATAATAAACTCAGGGCTTGGTTTAATCATTTGCACTACAGTTACATATATAAGAGATTTGTTTAAAAATTAGAGTTGGGAAAAAGGCAACTATTGATGTGTACTTGTCAGGAGCAAAAGAAAAAGAAGGAAACCAAAGTCTTAGAGAAGAAACGAGTCTTCAGGGCTCAGAGCCTCCTCGGACTACAGCTTCATCTACCCTGAGACCAGAAGAACTAGACGATCCCTGATTACCACTACCCGCTGTTCTGATCAGGGTCACATAGATGAGTTCTGATAGAATGAGAGAACAACACAGAGCAAGAACTCAAATTCTTAACAAGGCCACACTTACTGAACCAGCTGAAATTAGAGGAATCTTTGAGACTATTGTCCTGAGATACTGAAACTATCCCCTGAGCTCACCTTTTAGTGAAATAACAGATTGGTACACAGCAGAGCTCCATTCAAAACCATCTATCTTTAAAGCAAAGATGAAATGATAAGCGGACAGGGAAACTAGAGCACTAGAAACAGAACAACCGGAATGCAGTTCATGAGATTGTTGACACACTGTGAAAAAAATGTAACTAATATCGCTGAACATCTTGTGTAGAAATTGTCAAATGGGAAACTAATTTGCTGTGTAAACCTAAATGTTATTTTAAAAAACACAGGTTTTGGAAAAATAATGAAGTGGAAAGATGCCCATGAAATGATGGTTAGTGAAAAATGTAGAAGACAAAACTATAAACTCTGGTATAACATCAATTATGTAATAATAATTAAAAAAAAAAGTGTAGAAAAGAGACTGAAAGAAATTTCACAAAAAGGTTAAGTGGTAGATTCCAGATTGTTGTTAAGTGCCATTGAGTCGGTTCCTACCCATAGCAGCCCTATATAGGGTTTCCGAGGAGTGGCTAGTGAGCTTGAACTGCCAACCTTGCAGTTCAAATTGACTTTGCAGTCCAGTGCATTAACCCACAGAACCACACCAGGACTCCAGAGTTAAGGGTGGATTTATTTATGAAGAGAGACCACAGGGTATTAGTCAAGAAGCTGGCCAGAGTTGTAGCACAGAGCAGAGAGCAGGAAATCCAGGTTTAGCCATGCAAGGCATGCTGGAACCTCTGTGCATGCTACGGGGAGGGAGAGACTTTTGGAGCCCCAGGCATCTCTGCCAGGTTCTGAGGCAGCTGGCAGCTGGCAAGAACCCTACCAGGGCATCAGACCAATGGCCCAGGGTTTGGATGGGGCATGATTTGAGGGTCAGGCTGTCAGCAGCAGGGTTCCAGGCTGTGCGTGGGGGTCCTGGCAAATGATGCCAACTTCTAGGAGAGCACTCAACTCCATGACTTTAGCAGAAAAGTATAACATAGGCTGTATTTTGAGAAAAATCTTTTCTTGAAATGTGGTTGTTGGAATCAGCCTTGGTCTGAATCCTTAATCTACCACTTACCAAATGTGTGACCTTGGGCAAATGATGTGACCTCTCTGGGCCTCAGGTTCCTCATCTGTAAAATGGGGATGACAGTGCTTACCTAGGAAGATTAACACGTAGGGAGCAGCAGCCATATAGGATGGTGGTCATGGTGATGATGCCTGCTACTTTATTCACCTGAGTGATTTGTTTATGGAGTTTTTTATGGAGTTTATGGAGTGATTTGTTTATTTGTTTATTCATCTGAGTGATTTGTTTATGGAGTCTTTTATGGAGTTTATGGCGTGATTTGTTTATTCATCTGAGTGATTTGTTTATGGAGTCTCTAGACACACAGCTTTCTGTTTCTCTAGCCAGTGTCCTCCACTGCCCCTGGCTGGGTCTTTCTTTCCACTCATCAGCAGCCTCTTGGGCAGATCCTATATCTTTTAGATGCCAGGGAATAGACAGAGGCTCCCAGGTCAACCTCCTGGTCACTTCTCCACATCAAAAATGACGGGGGCCAACCAACCTCATGGCATTTAACGTGTTCACTGTCACTTCTGGTTAGTGTTTTTTTTTTTTTTTTATGTATTAAGCCTTCCCATCAAACCACCAGAGTCTTTTATTATTTTCACCATTCCTGCTAAATCTCTGCATAATTGGTTAGCCATCGTGTGCCATGTAACTGGCATGCTGGCATCTTGTCTCACATAGTTTTGAAATCATGTATTTTGAAGGAAATTAATATTTAGGATTTTAAGATTGTGAACGCCAAGACATTCGAACTTCCAATGTCCAACCAGGATGTTTATTTATTCATTGCGTCTATATTGTGTTTTGAGCATGTACCCCTATCTTTAATGCTGAGGCACTAGTGGTCTGCAGTAGGAGACAAAAATGTGGGCTCATTTGTTCATTCTCTATTCAAAACACAAAGTCCTGGTGCGATGCTGTAGGATAAGCACTCTACCATAAGGTCAGTTTGAACAGCAAGGTTGGCAGTTCAAACTCATCACCTGCTCCTTGGAAATCCTATACAGGACTGTTATGAGTCAGAATCGATTCCATAGCACTTGACAACAACAATTCAAAACACACTCACTCACTCAGTAGTTATTAGTACTGGCTCTACTGAGGAAAGGTCAGTAGCAGCCTAGTGGAAAGAGGTGTGGAGGTAATCCAAGTGTGATGCCCCAGCCTCCCACTTGGCCTTAGTTTCTTTATCTGTAAAATTTCCTGGGGGTTTTGTAGGATTCAGTGAGATAACATACAAACAAGTTAGAACCATGCCTGCCCATAATAAATGCTCATCCATGGAGACTGGTTATTCCAGCCCAGTGCTGGTTTCCAGAATAAGAGGGGAAATTAGGCAGGGTCCTGTACCCCAAGGAACTGCCTTAGGGCAGGGGGAGGCATGGAGGCAGAGACACAGTGGAGTGGACTGTGGAAGCCTGGGGGAGTCTGGGGAGATGGCTATAGGGAGGTTTCTGGAGGAGAGTAGTTGAGTGATTAGGCAGAGATTCACAGGCAGAGATTAGGGGGAGGTTTCAGGCAGTAGGTAGGTATTTATTTCTCTCTCTGGAAGAATCTAGAGAAAGGCAGGCAGCCCATGTGCACAGGGGTTCTGCTCCACAGGACCACCCAGGCTCCCATTCTGTGATTCTGCCACCCGCCCCCCAGGGTGAAGGCTGACCTCCCACCTGCCCCATGGGAAGAGGAGAAAGGAGCTAGAGACGGAGAATTTCAGTCCCATGGCCAGATTCAGCTACAGGGGTCTGGGAAACCATCTTCTGCTAGTGGGGTCAGCCATGCACCCACTAGAGTGTTGGGAAGGGGGCAGCCAGAGAGGACGCACTCGATGGCCTGGCTGGTATCATAGTGATGGTCAGAGTGACCAATGAAGTGGGTGGGCCTTGAGGCTGGGCTGTGAGCAACTGCATCTGGAGAGAAAGGGCCGGAGCAAGGGGGCTTGGAAGAGCAAATGGCTGGGATCTGGACAGTGATGTGTGTGTAGGAGAAAGGGGAGCCACCCAGAATGACATCTGTTCTAGGTGCTGGCCTGACAGCTGCTACCTCACTGGAAAGCTTTAAGACTCCACAAAACAAAAGCACACTTCAGCACAGATTTTAAACTACAGAGAGCTCAGAAATACAAGCAAATGGTGACTGGCAGAACACTCATGTGGAGGCTTGTCACTTGGGTCCCCAAATGGAAACACTCCCGAGATGTCCCCATAGACTAGCCAAGAATGCAGAACTCATTTATTGATTCAGTCATCAGGCATGGGTATATCCTGCAAGTACCATCAGACTCAGGACCCAGGCCCTGCCATTCAGAGCTGACAGGCTCAGAGGGAGTGGTATGATTACTATGGATAGTTTCAGAGCCAAACAGTCTGAGTTCAAATCTCACCTCCACTTCTACTAGCTGTGTGACCCTAGGTAAGTCACTTAACCTCTCTGTACCTTAATTTTCCCATCTTTAAAATGATTGTTGTGAAGATTAAATGAGATGAATTAGTAAAGCTCTTAGAACTATGCCTGACATATAAGAAGTGTCCTAAACATTATGTTGAGTGAAATTAGTCAGACACAAAAGGAGAAATACTGCATAGGACCCACTACTGTAAAAGATTAAGAAAAAGAACCCATACTAAAAGTGAGGGGGGAGGTTCTTTGCTGGGTATCAGGATGTGGGGGGTGGGGTGAGGGTTCTTTGCTGGTTACCTGGATGTGGGGGGTGTGGTGAGGGGAGAGAGGGGAAGGTGGATCAGAGGGTAGGGAATAGACACAGGATAGTTTGGGTGCTAGGGAGGGAGGCAATACACAAGAAGGGGGAGGGGAATGGAAAAACAAAGTGGACGGGAAAATAATTAGGCAGGTTTGCATGGGCTAAGTGGGACAGAGGTAAATAATGAT
>NW_006408660.1:5704772-5763501 GCF_000296735.1 Chrysochloris asiatica
TTATCAGGACTGACTATGAGGGTTGGAAATGTAAAGGTAGATGTTTTGTAGCAAAAGGAGGGGAGTGATTGAATTTTCAGTCTAGGAGCAAAGGTCCCTGGGACCATTAAGGGAGAAGAGTGGAGAACAGGACCCTACCCAGAGAAGCAGTGATGCCAGAGAGGGAGGCAGAGACGATGATGTGGAGAGATGGAGCAGCTGGGGACTTTAAACCCAGAGAGGGAGAGGGGCTTTGTGCTGATGATTGGGGTGCAGGCTTGCAGGGTATACCCTTTGGTTGGTTGATGATGCATGGAGGGGATTGTAACCGTGGCAATGAAATGATATATGATAGGATGAATGTAAAGCTAATGTTCTCCCATGTAAACTATCACATAATTCACAATAAAACATTAAAAAAAAAAAGTGTCCTAAATGTTTTCAGCAGTTTCCTGATAACCTACTCTGTTGCTAGGCACTGAGGATAGGGCAGTTAGTGACTGAGATACCCCCCATCTGTGTCACATGGTGGCTGCAGCTGTTGCCCTCAAGTTGTCCCCCATAGACACCAGAACAAGAAACGGGGTGGTCCTGCGTCATACTCACCATCGCTGGTCTGCTTGCGTCTGCTGCTGCTGCTGCTGCTATGTATTTTGAGCACCTTCTAACCTAAAGGGCTCATCCTCCAGCTCTCTGCCAGTTGCTGTGGAGTGAGGTCTGATTCTTCACTACCCCATGTGTGTCACAGTAGAACTGTGCTCCATGGGATTTTCAATGCCTCATGTTTAGGGAGTAAACTTCCACCCTTTTGGTCAGTCATCCAGGGGCCTGACCCATAGGATTTTCATTGGCTGATTTTCACAAGTAGATCACCAGGCCTTTCTTCCTAATCTGTGTGAGATTGAAAGCCCCACTGGGTGACTCTGCTGGTATTTCAAATACCAACGACATAACTCCCAGCATCACAGCAACACACAACGCACCAACATGCAACAAGCTGACAAACAAGTGGTGGGCACTAAAAAGATAAACCAGGGCTTTGAACCAGAATGAACAAGTGCCAACCCATTCTTGGCTCAGCTGGATCACCTGAAGGCCACTGAGGCAGAGCTTGGGGATGAGGAGGACTGGGCGTACCTACTCTAAGCTTGTAAAAGGTATGGGGCAGCACCACCCAGAGAGGAACCCAGAGCTGAGGTTTGGCCAGAGCTCAGAGTAATCTCAGACCTCGTCACTGGTGGACCACCATCTTGGAAGACTTCCTGGGGTGAAAATCTTGGGAATGGGCTTTGAACCAGAACGAGGAAGTTCGAAGCTCTGGGGTAAATAAGAGAGCAGTGTGGAACATGTAAAGGTCATGCCACATCCCTTTCTAGTTCCCTGCCAATCAGACTTCATTGCATCCTAGCCTCTGGGGCATTGCTGTAAGCTGTGGTTCAGCCGCTTCTGCCAGCTAGGGCATAGGCCACTTCATTGAATTTCCTGGTTCCCAGTTTTCCCTCAGATGGAAGACCCAGTCCCTTTCTTGGAGACTGTGGAGAGGAGCAGGTATCCCAGCTGTGAGGCTGGCTTGTCCTACAACAGAGAACTGTTGATCAGCCGTCACCTTAAAACACACTAGCAGCTCCGCCTCGTGGTTCATGGTCGGCAGAGGCAGCAGGGAGAGGGTGATCTATTGGTGCCTTGGGTGTGTTGGAGGAGGGTTAATTTAAAAGGTGGCTGCGAAATGAATTTCTAGAAACACAAATTGGAAACTGGTGGAAGCTATTGATCAGTTTAATGGTAGCTGGGTGAGCAGACAGCTCTAGCTGAGGGAGGCAGCAGGAGAGCAGGGTGGGGCCTTCTCCCAGCTGACTTGCCCCGCAGAGCCTCCACTCAGTTCATTCCAGTTTGACCCCCTGCAGAGAGTTGGCAGTACCTTCCCAGATAATCAGATGCTACATTTTAACAGGATCATTGGAGGTCTCTAAGTATCACCTGGGTACCTTGTTCAAGTACAGCTTCTGATTCAGTATATCTGAGGTGGCAGCAGAACTCTCAGCAGAGGGTTGAACTGGAATGACCCGGTTCAAAGCCCTGCTTTGTAAGAGCTAGCTTGTGAAGTCTTCTCCCAGGACGAGAATGAGAAGAGACCAACACTGCTCTGTTGATTGATCCCTGGAAGTTCTAAGGGATTATCTCTGAAACATTGTAATTGACAGATAGCTCTCAAATTTCCATCTCCAGCCCCACAGCCCCACCTGCCCAACAATTCCAGATCTGTACCCTCAGCCGCCACTTCCTCATCTGCCCCTGGATGCCCAGCAGACCTCACAGCATGTGGCTGCAACAAGACTCAGGTTCCCTCCCACCTGCCCTGTCTTTGGGTATGTAAGCCAAACACCAGCAGGCAGGCTGGCTCCCCTTCTCTCTCACGCACCTCTGGTCCCTCACCAAAGTCTGGCAGCTCCCCGCAAAATAGATTCAGCCCTGACCACTTCTCTTGTCCAGTTGCCACCTACCCCGGCCATCCTTGCTCACCTTCCTAGAGCCCTCCTGGGGTCCCTGCCTCTCTTCCTCCCTCTCAGAAGTCAAGGAAGCCGTTAAAGCATAAATCAGATTGAATCACTGTGATTAGCAGTCCATGGTACTTTTTAATATTCTTCTCCAATACCATAATTCAAATGTGTCAATTCTCACTGTGGCCGATCAGGCTCCCCACCCCCCTGTCTCCCTCCTTGCCTTGTCTGCCTCAAGATAAGGGGGACCTCCCTGGCATACAAGGCCGTCCCAAAAGGGACAGCCACACTGTTTTTGCATTTTTTCCAGGGCAGTAGGCATTCATTCTCTGGCCCAGGGCCTTTTTAGCTGTTGTGCCCTCTACCTGTAATGCTCTTGCTTTCTGGCTCCTTGTCACTGCTCAGCTCTCAGGTCAAAGCTTGCCTTCTTAGGGAGGTCCTCCCTGACCACCCTTCTCACATCATGTTTCTTCATAGCAGTGACATTGCCAAGTATCTTTCATGTGTATCTGCTTAAGAATTTACTGTTTGTTCCCCCATGCCAACCCCCATGGCAGCAGGAACTGTCTTTTCTACTCACTGCTTAACAGCAACAACAACTCAATCCCCAGGGCCTAGACCAGAATTCAACCAACATTTTTAGAATTGATCAATGAACAAATTGTGAAGCTCTTCTGGAACACAGCTAGAGAGACTTGAGCTGAATTGGTCCAGATCTGATCTTTTCTGGATTCACCAGCACTTGGTAATGCTGACCTGAGACTTAGTGATCCTGGGATCTCTTCATTCCCTGACTCAGCCCCAGGCCCACTTCCAAGAGGTGGTGCTCAAGATGTCCTGGAGGTGGCTTGTGCTGAAAATTCTAACCCTCTGGGTGAGTGGGAAGGAAGTCTGGGGGGTACCAACCCCAGCAGAGAGCAACTATTCCCTCCAAGAGGTTGGGAATTTGGTGAGCATCCACCAGGCAGATGAAGCAAGAAGGAAAAGTATTCTGGGCAGACAGACCAGCCTATGCAAAGGTCTAAACATGGGGTAAGGAAAGAGGAAGCAGCGGCCAAGTCCCTGTCTCAGAGGGAGGGCGTGGTCTTATTTACCGCTCCTCCCACCCCACATGAGAGGTCTGGCAGAGCTTGACTCAAGATTATAGGCACATCTCACTGGGCTTGTTGCATCAGCCTCCTTCCTGGCCCTGCCTCTTCACCCCTTCCTCAGACTAAAAAAAAGCCCAAGTCCTTCCAAGGTCTGAACCACTTGGTCTTGTTACCTTACTTCCCACTCTCCGCATCTCTCGCTCTGCTCCAACCACCCTGGCTTCCTTACTGTCCTACCTCAGGGCCTTTGCACGTGCTGTGTTACCTTCATTGACAGTGCTACTTGTCTGGGGAGAGTGGGTTAGTGGAGTACAAATGGTGAATGCTTCAAGATAAAGGGGACTTCCTGACATAAAAGACTGTCCCAGGAGGGACCTTTTGGGAAAGGCTGGTGGCTCTTCTAACACATAAGGCCAAGGATCTCTCCTATGGATGAAGCCTGGCCGCCTGGCAGGGTGCATGACCTGAGCCTGATTCATTTGCATTGGTAGTTGCAGTGGACTTGATTCTAACTCCTGAGAAGGGACCCTGAGTGTGCAGAGGGTCACCTTAGGGAAGCAGATCACCAGGACTTACTTCTGAGTTGCCTCTGGATGGTTTCAATCTTCTGACTAGGAGTGGAGTGCATACTCGGTTAATGCACATACACACTCGTTTTGGCTTCTGGAAGGTCCATATCCACCCTTGGCCTGAGCAATGTGGGGGGCTCCTAGGGCTGTTCAGTGAGAAGATGCTGCGGCCTTAGTGTTGAGCTGAGCAGAGCTCTCTGCTCTCTTCCTGAGCCTAAAAACAGGTTCCCCAGCTTTGACATGATGTACCGCTTAGTGATTCCCCCATGGAATGCTACCCTACCAATCCCCACGCCCACCTGTGCACCTACTCCAAATATATTCCAGTGTTCCCCAGGTGGAGTCTGACATGACTTCAGCATTCAGAAACTGCTCTTCCCCCACCCCTGTGGAGGCGCCAGGGCTTCCGCTGTCAGACAAGGGACGGACCGAAGTCTAACCACCACCCTCCTCCCGGTCTTTTAGCTCACCTTCTTGGGGACACCCTCCTGATTGCCCCCCATGGTCTGTCCTCTTATTTCAGTTCCTTTTCTCTATTGCATTGCTCACTACCTGACATTATTATAGTTCCTTTTAACAGCTTTATTGACAGATCATTCATATCCCATAAAGCTCACTGTCTTAAAATGCATAATTCAGCGGTGTTTAGTGTCTTCACAGAGTTGTGAAGCCACTGCCACGACCTAAGTTTAGAACATCTTCATCATCCCCAAAAGAAAGCCTGTACTCTCAGCCCTGTCTGTAAATGTCACTGTACCATCTCTGGGCCTTTCACTGAGCATACGGTTGCTTTGAACCACCTGCTTCCTGTGCTAGCTCAGGGCCCTCAGCTCACTGCTATTCCTCTGCCTGTACATTCATTCCAGATAGCTCCACGGCCCTCCTGAGCCCTGTCCAGTCTTGCTCACCTTCTCAAGAATGAGCCTTCCCATGAGCATTTAAATGGGTAACCCCTCTGAATCTCACCTGCTTCCTTCCCTTCACGCCCTACATCCCTTGTTTATTCTGTTCATGGCTTTCCCTGCTCAGCTTTCAGCCCCAGAAGATGGAGACCTTGCCTGTCTTCTCCCCTGCTGTGTTCTCAGTGCCCAGAAAGATGGTTCAGTAAATGTTTGTTGAGTGAAGAAGTGATGGGGTCTTCTGGGGTCCCTTAACCTGTCCAGGCTTAGTCTAGAATAAGGGGAGGCTCTGAGTCTCTTCAGGGCAGGACAGGTGCTGGGCAGGTACTGGGGTTCCATCAACCCAGACATCTGGGGCTGCTCTGGTTCGCCCAGGCTTGGTCTTCAGAAGCCCCCACCATGCTCTGAGGGGCTTAGGCCAGCCAGGGCATGGTGTCCACAGACTTCTGTGCCCATGTGAGATAGAAGACTGTCCTTAAAAAAGGAGCTAGGAATGGGACAAGGGCTCCATCCCTTTCCCAGTGACAAATGTCTGATAATTAATGTTGGGTCTGTACGTTATTAGTCAATTTAAAGTTGAGTGCACAGCCAGAAGAGATTTCAGGGGGAAAAAATGTTCAACCCCACATCCTCCGCGTTCTTACTCATCAATCACCAATTTTGCAAGCAGCTTATTAAAATGTAGAGAAAAGCTTGGTGGAGAAATAAAAGGCCCCTTAAGCGCCCAGAGATGATTCGTCAGGTTTCTGCTGCTTGTCTTTGGGGAGTTGGGGGGAGGATGTAGAGTGGCAGAGTGGAGCGGCCAGGCCCCATCTCAGAGACAACAGAGGCAAAGCAGCTGTGTGAAATCCTTGTGGGACCCTAGTGTGGCAGCCAGGCCAAGTCCAGAACGCATGCTGGGGCTTTAGTGGACAGAGGACCAGAGTCTAGTTGAAATGCAGCCGGGGAAAGAGCGTTGTCTTAGAGTCAGGCAGGTCTGGATTCAAATCCTGCGTCTTTCCCTAACCAGTTATAGAGCCTTAGGCAAGTTGCCTTCCCTCCCTGAGCTTCAGTTTATTTATTTGTGAACCAAGAGTAATCACATCCCTCTATGAATGGGAACTATTTTTCTAGTGATCCAAGGTTCCAGAATAATCCCAGATAGCTAGAACTACCTCAGAGATAAGACAATATTCTGGGTCTGGAGCCAACTGACTTGCCTTGTCAGGACAGCCTTTCAGCACACCAGGAGGCTACTATGCCTTTGCTTATCCTGTTCCCTTTCTGAGAATGTGCTTTCTTAATTTAACTCCCCAGAATCTCCAAAACCCTTGCATTGTCCCTCCTCTGTGGCATCTTCCCAATAATGAATTATCTTCTTAACTTCCATACTCCAAAATTGCTTGATTCTTGTTAGATTCTGAATCCCTTGTGGGCAGGGTTTGTGTCCTATACTGCCTACTATGTAGTTGTTGTTGTTAAGTGCCGTCGAGTCAGTTCCGACCCATAGCAACCCTGATAGGGTTTCCAAGGAGCAACTGGTGAGCTTGAACCAATGACCTTGTAAACAGCTTTGCAGTCTGGCACATTAACCCACAGTGGCCATAATCAATTTGGCCAAATGAATGAGTGAATAGATGAAGAGATTTCACAATGCTGGCTGTGCATCAAGACTGGGACCTAGCCTGGGAGTCTTATCTATGTCTGTCTCCCACTTGCTCTTGTTCTTGCTAAGTGCTATTGAGTCAGTTCCAACCCATAGGAACCCTATATAGGGTTTCGCAAGAGTGGCTGGTGAGCTTGAACTGCCAACCTTGTGGTTCAAACTGACTTTACAGTCTAGCACATGAACCCATAGCGCCACACCAGGACTCCTGATGTACACTAGATGTACAATAAATGTCTGAGTGAATGAGAAGAAAAAGAGGAAACTAGAAAGTTGAGTCCACACTTAGTAAGCACAGGGACAGTGCTTGACACTTTTGCCCACAGGATTCTTTCTTTACTTCTTGCCAACCCATTTAAAAGATGCAGATTCTGAGGCTGAGAGATCCAGGTATGTTGGAGGTTGGGTTGTTGTTGTTAGGTGCCTTAGAGTTGGTTCTGACTTATAGCAACACTATGTATGACAGAATCAAGCCTCGTCTGGTTCTGACCATCCTCATAATAGCTGCTATGTCTGAGCCCATGGCTGCAGCTACTGTATCACTCTATCTTGTTGTGGGCCTTCCTCTTTATCTCAGACCTTCTTTACCAAGCATGATGTCCTTTACTAAGGGACTGGTCCCTTCAGATACCATGCCCAAAGTACATGAGACAGAATCTCACCATCCTTGATTCTAAGAAGCATTGTGGCTGTACTTCTTCCAGGTCAGACTTGTGCATCCTTCTGGCAGTCCATGGTAATTTCAAATATATGTGGAGGATCCAGGATTTAAACCATGGAGCCTGGATGACTCTGAGAACTCTCTTCACCTCATCATGGTGTCTTACAGATAGATGACTGAATGTGCACATGTGTGGATGAATGAATGAGGTCTCATGTGATTCTTGCTGCCCCCTCTGTTAATCTAACTCCAATACCATTGATTCTCCCCCCAACCAGGCCCTCTCTGGCTCTGGGATTTTATTTGAGGGTGGAGGATGAAAACTTGCCCACCATTCCTGTGACTTCCCTTTCCCAGCAGATCTGTGGGATCTTCCACAACCCCCGTCAGCCCCTACCTTCCCCAGTTCTGCAGCCACACAGCTGCTGCCTCTCCCAGTCCCTCCAATCAAACCCCATTGTACACAGCATCTGGAGTACCTCTCAAAATGCCTACCCCAAACGTGAGGATAACACCCTCCTTCTACAGCACTGTGGCCTAAAAGGCTGGTGATTATACTTTGAGCGTCTCAGTCGGGCCTTGGTGGGTGGAAAGAGCCCCAGATGGCTGAGGGTGTGGACAATGGCCACTGAGTGGAAGACGCTGGGTGTGTGCTAACAGGGAATGCATTTCTAACTGTGTCCCTGGTGCAGTGCTCCCCCATCTGAGGGTCAGTTTCCCCAGGATGAGAATGTGTGCTCGGTTCCTTACAAGTTCCCTGGGGGATGCTTCAGGGAAGCTGGGTCAGGCCTGCAAGTGCTGAGGGGCTCTGGGAGGGAGAGAGCCACACAGGGCTAGGCTCGCCTCTGGGGAAGGTAGTGGGTACGTTGATGGTACCTCTCAGATGGCGCTCCTCCATTATTGAGTGGCAGGAAGCAAAGAGGCAAGTTGGGGGAGGGGGGGGGTGGGGGGGGGAGTTCCTCTGAGGGAGTGGGCTTGTCCCTGGCACAGCCCTGGGACAGTGTGATGCAAACTAGTCACTTTACTAGAACAGCCACATCCCTGACCATTCTGCTTTAGTCATCATACATGCTCAGGCCTGATCTTACCACCCGGCCGTAGCTCTGTCTACCCTGCCCTGTTTGAGAAAGAATGAGCAAAATACTAGCTGAGTTGCACTATTTGGACACTGAGAGCCTCAGAAAGAGCCCACTCTGCCTTCCCAGGGATTCACGCCCCTCCTGAGCTACAAGTATCACTACTGCCTGGTGAAGCCCTGTTGTTGTTATGTGCCATCGAGTTGGTACTGACTCATAGTGACTTTATGCACAGCAGAACGAAACATTGCCCGATCCTGGGCCACCCTCACTACTGTTGTTGCCACACTTGAGTCCATCGATGCTGCCACTTGGCCAATCCATCTCGTTGGGGGTCTTCCTCTTCTCCTCTGACCCTCCATCTTACCAAACATGATATCCTTCTCCAGTGACTGGTCCCTCCTGACAATATGTCCAAAGTATGAGAGACGAAGTTTGGCCCTCTTGGTCTCCAAGGAGCACTCTGGCTACACTTCTTCCAAACGGATCTATTGGTTCTTTTGGTAGCCTGTGGCACTTTCAATATTCTCCTCCAACACCATAACTCAAAACCATCAATTCTTCTACAGTCTTCCTTACACCCACACAAAGGAGAAGGCTGAGTCCAACTCAATGCAGGGAGGAAGCTGCCATGTGGTCTCATCTGGAAACCTGGTGAGAGAGTGAGCTCCCTACTACTGGAGGTATGGAAGTCCTGACGGCTACCACCTGGGGTGCTATGGAAGCTACCCAACCCGCAGCAGACAAAAGCTGAAACCACAGGTCTCTGAGCCCCACCAGTCTTGAGAAGTGTGGAATCTGGTGTCTCCCAACCTGAGCCTCTAACTGTGGGATGGAGTCTCCGTTGGATGTGTGTTTGATCCTGTGTTTCTTATCTCTTGCCTCCATAAGTGAAATTGAAGCTGTAGTGTGTGCTCTGGACAGGGCCAGGGAACTAGGAAGCAGACCAGCTATTAAGGCCAGTCAACAATGCAATGTCCTGAGCATCAGGGAGCTGGCTTCTGGCTGGGTTGCCTTGGATATGACCCAATGGTGCTGCTTTTGCAAAATGACCATAGACATGGGGCAGGAAAAAGTGGGGTGGGTAGGTATGAGGAAGAGAGGAGGCTGCCCACAACTTGCTCTGACATCCATCTCAATGGTCCTAGTTGCCCTCCCCTGGCTCCTTCTCATGCAAACCTTGGGGTCAGGGAGACTCTGAACTGCCCTGTACCCATTGAACAGATGAGGCACCTGAGGATCAGGATGAAGTGATGCCCAGGGCCATACAGTGGCAGTCACTCTGCCTTTTGAAGCTAAGTTTTAAAGGGGCTAATGACCTCCTTGGAATCCTGGCGTGGCGTTGCGTTAATGTGCTGGACGGCAAAGTTGGTTTCAACTGCGTGATCAGCAGTTCAAGCTCACCAGCAGATCCTCAGAAACCCTATACAGGGTTGCTGTGGGTGGGAACCAACTTGACAGCACTTAACAACAACAATGGCCTCCTTGGGGATGTGTCCAGTTGCCCTGAGTATAGATCTCTCTAGTCTCTGGATAGCTCAGCCTGCTGGTCCCTCCTGGGAACATATACATAAGGAAAGTAGACAGATTGATCAACAGCCTGGTTATATGGTCAGACAAATTGATGATGGAAAATTGAACCATTAAGGGGACACCCATGGGACACTGTAGGCTAAGCATGGCTGCTAACTGCAAGATCAGAAGTTCAAATCCACCTGCTGCTGTCTGAAACCTTAAACAGGACCACTATGAATCGACACCAACTTGACAGCACACAACAATATATAGGGCATGGACCTATGGAAATGTAGAAAGTGCATTAAGACTAGAACATGGTGAGGACATGAAGAATCTTCTTTAAGGACTGGAAGTCAAAGGGAGCTGGTGGGCACATAGCCCCTGGAATGCTCACTTGTGACCACCTGGGTCCACTCTCTGAGTGGCATGGGAGGGGTGCAGAGTAAATAATTGAACTGAGTTTGGACATGTTCCATTCACACCCATTGACCTAGCTCAAGGGGGCTTGAGATGAGAGAGAGAAAGGGCTGGCTGGTCTGAAGTGCAGGAAGGTCTGTAGACTTCCAAGCCTATGGCTGTTACTCACTGACCAAGCCCACAGGGCCTAGGGATGAACTGACCAGAATCTGAATGAATGATGAGAAAAATGTTTGACACTGTGAGCTGATGTGGATTGTTGCAATTTGATGGCTTGCTCTGGGCTGGATTTGGACACAGATGCTCTGTTCCAACTGGAAATGAATATTCTTCAGATCAAAGCACTTGCTTGTCTTCTTAGAGTATTGATTCAAGAGGAACAGACAATTTAGACATTGGATGTCTAAAATAGGAAAGTGGTTGGCTTGCACCCTTTCATGAGGGTGCTTACACTCAAAACGATGGGGAAGAGAGTGTGGGAGAAGATGCTGATAAGAGGATATGTATGACTCAGCTGTGACTAATGGCCGCTAACAGGGCTAATTAAGACTGGAAAGCTGTAATGTAGAAGCTGTAACTATGAAAGAGTAGACTAACGGGGAGCCAGTGTTTGACTGGAGGACAAGTGGGCTTCAGAAAGTTCGTGAAAAAATGGAATGAAAAGATCATGGAATGTTTCCATGAACTTTTGAAGCCCCTCATACAATAGCTGAACCTTAACGGTTTTGCTATGCTGATACCTCAAGAAAGGATCAGAGTCAAAGCAAAGAAATAATCATCCGAGTTGAATTTTCTCAGAGACCAGAAAGGATAAAACTGACTTTTGGAAAAGCTGACCAGATCAGATGGATACCTGAATGCCTGGGACCAGAGGAATGTCACCATAGTGAAGGACAAATTCTTAATGGCCATATTGGACTGGACAAATGATCAGGAAGGGAAGCTTCCCCTTCCCTCCAAGTATGAAAGAACCATGTTCAGAAAAGCCAGTGGCAGCCTGCCTTGTGATAGATGGTTTTTAAGAGTCTGGCCTTTCTTACCAGGGTCTTGTAACTCCCACCAAAGGACTAGGTTGTTGTTAAGTGCCGTGGAGTTGGTTTCAACTCAGAGCGACCCTGTGTAGGGCTTCTTGGGACTCCTGGTATAGCACTGTAGGATCAGCACTGGACTGCGAACCATAGATAGGCAGTTCAAACCCACTAACTGCCACTTGGAAACCCTATTAGGAGTTGAAACTGACTCAAAAGCATTTAACAGCAACCACAACACAGGGTTTCTAAGGCCGTGAATCATTTGCGGGAGTAGAAGACCTCATCTTTCTCCTTGTGGTTCTAAGTCCATTGCTTATCTTGTCTATGACTCTACCACATTCCCAAAGGATTGGATGTTCCTAAGTGTCTTAGAGTCGGTTCTGACTCATAAAGAACCTGTATAGGGTTTCCAAGAAGCAGTTGGTGAGTATGAACTGCCGACCTTGGGGTTCAAACTGAGCTGTCATTCCAGTGTTTTATCCCACAGCACCACACCAGGACTCCAAGAATTGAATGAGACCTTGCAAATAAGGTTCATGGAACCCTAATGAAGGGATTTTTGCCATCCTGTTAGGCTTACAAGGGAGTGGAAGGCTAGAGCAGAAGGGTCCTAGAAGAAGAGATGATTTGAGCCCATCACTGATTGGATTTAGACCTGAGTTATGTCCCATGCCTTCTGGGTAGGGTTTGTCCTGAGTCAATGCCATCCAAGCCTCAGGGCTGCTCCTTGACAGAGAACAGCTGGAACATGCGTGAGATTCACTGCGAAGCCTATTGCTGGTGTTATACACATTTTTGTTAACAATCAAATGTAGTTGTCAACTTTCCAAAATTGCTTAAACCCCGCTAAAATGTTCTGTACAGGGATTACCTCCCCATTGTCCAGGCCCTGTCTGGGTTGTTATCACTAATTTTCCCAATGGTCTTTTCTGCTTCATCAATATTTGATTCCCATCCAGAAACCCTAGAGATGGAGGCGCTGAAACAGACTCGCTTTGGAGATGGGTCTCAGGATGGGTTCTCTGTTGATGCCATCTCTTTTCCAAGGCCTTGAGGAAGTTGGAGACAGGAGAATACAATCGTTAAGCATTGAGCTTCTAAGAAGGAAAAGACCCAGATTGAAACCCCAGCTCTGCCATTTTCTGACTTTGTGAATCTAAACAAACCATGTAAGCTCTGTTCACCTCAGTTCCCTCATCTGGAAAAGGGGGTGTTGTTGTTGTTAAGTGATGTTGAGTTGGTTCCAACTCATAGCAGCCCTGTATAGGGTTTCCGAGGAGCAGCTGCCAAGTTTGAGTCATCAACCTTGCAGTCCAGCGCATTAACCCACAGTGCCATGATGACATATGTCACAGAGTAGGTGTTTATATGGGTTGGTGAAAGGATGATCCAAAACATGAGCTCAGAACATGAGACCTGGCCTAGAACCCCAATTACTCCAATGAGAGAGTCTAGAAAAATGTTGGTGTCTTCGTCTATAAACATGGGAAGTTACAACCACCTACCTGATGAGGTATATCATAAATCACATGTTGTAACTCACTGAGTACAGTTAATTCTCCATCAACAATGGCTCCCTTCCCTTCAAGTGACCCTAAAAACACCAAATTAAAGCTTGTTGTTGAGTCGATTCTACGTCACAGTGACCCCAGGTGTGTCAGAGTAGAGCCGTGCTCCATAGGGTTTTCAATGACTGATTATTTGTGGAAGTAGAGGGCCAGACCTTTCTTCCGAGGTACCTCTGTGTAGACTCAAACCTTTGACCTTCTAGTTAACAGCTGAGCTGAGCAGGGGCAGTGACAGCACCTTCTCCTAGGGTGAGCTTGAGATAGAAAGATGGGGTAGAGTTCCAGGACAGGCAGATCCAGGCCTGATGAAACTTCAAAACCAAAGAAACTAGCTGCCATCAAGTGGATTTCTACTCATAGGGTTTCCTAATGTATTCTTTTTATAGGAACAGAAAGCTGCATCTTTCTCCCTAACAGCAGCTGGTGGGTTTGAACCATTGATCTTGCAGCTCAATACCTAACCCACAGCACCACCAGCCTGGTGTCTGTTGGTCCATATCACAGCATTCTTAGGGAGACAGGGAGCAGGCCTGAGATGAGGTTGGTCCAGATGCTGAAATGCAGACAAAAGGGTGCAATTCAGAGTCAGCACCTGAGGAGTGAGTCATCTGAGCTGGTGGTCAGAGGGTACTCTCTGAGGTGGTGAAATCAGAGTCAAGAGCAAAATGAGGAAGGGCCAACTATAGGAAGACTTGTTGTTGTTGTTAAGAACCATTGAGTCACTTCTGACCCATAAGCGACCCTGTATAGGGTTTCCGAAGAGCAGCTGGTGGACTTGAACCACCGACCTTGCAGTTCAAACCAACTTTGCGGACCTCTGCATTAACCCACAGCACCACACCAGGACTCTAGGAGAGGGTTTTCCAGGTGGAGGGAACAGCATGAGCAAAAGCCCTAAGGCTGAAGTCCCCTATGTTTGTTGACAGAAAAGCCTATGTGGGGGCCTGAGAAGCATAGCATTGGAGAGAGCTCAGAGGGGTGTACAGGTTGTGTTCAGAGGGTCGTCCTTGGAGGCTGTGAGCTGGTTTTGGAGACCGAAGGAGCAAAACTGTTGGAGCACGAAGGAGTAGAACGAAATTGGATTGCTAGACTGGGAGAGGACATTCTGAGTCAGTAGGCCTGGGGACAAACCTGAAGAAGCAAGCACCAGGGTTTGCTCAGGATTTGCAGACAACCCTTTCCATGCCTTTGTAACAGCTGAACTCTGCCCTCTGCTGAGAATTTTGAGTATTACATCAGTGGCGTACCACTGGCCAACCTAAGAACTTCCTTGAGAACTTCATGGAAACATGAAGTTGGGATATGAGATTCTCAGGACAGGCAGGGACTCCCATGGTCTCCTTATCCTGCCCCTACTAGATCCTTGGTTGCTTAGCTCTCAGGACAGGGAGCTCATTTCTTTTTAAAGGTCGTCTGTTCCATCCTGCACAATGCCTGATCTCAAAAGTTGCTAAACTGACTCCCTCTGGGTCGCAGCCCTGCCCTGGGCCACAGACCTGCCTGCAGGAACTAGGGACATGGACCCCAAGACTACTGCCTGCAAGGACTTCAGAATACCAACCCAACAGGCTGCCCTGCCCTAGGCTGACTCCCTCCTGCTCTTCCAGCCTCCAATTCATCTTGTATGGGAAAGTTCAGGACCAAGCAGAAGATCTGGGATGAAGTTCAAACAGACCCCCATCAAGGATGTGGCTCTTTCAAGCAAATCCCACAGACTTCTCAACTTGGTCTTACAAATGCCATGTTGGAGCCCAAGCCATGTGCATGTCTTCCTGAGTGTCAGAGCCGTAGGGCAGGAAGGGTTGGCAGATGGGTCCATGTCGTGAACAGAGAACCTCCCAGCTGGGACAGGCCTGCTCAGGAGCATCCGGACCCTCCAGGACCTTTCACAGCCCTGGTTTCTGCAGTCGCTGCAAAGAAGGGAGCTGTAAAGATAGGAGACTAGGAAGAACTTGGTGGGAAATATGAAAGCCAAACACTCGGGAGTAAAAAGCCCAAAAATGTTAGCCTGGGTCTGATTCCAGCATCTATCATGTAAGAAGATTTATTCATGCACTCATTAAACCTTTTTTAAAATAACTTGATGTAGTGTTGCAGGACTTGTGGTTGCAAGATTGGCAGTTCAGACCCACCAGCTGCTCCTCAGAAACCTATACAAGGTTGTTATGAGTCAGACTTGATGGCACTTAACAACAACAACAAATGTGCCAGGCACTGCCTAAGTCTTGCAGGTCCATCCGCTAGTGGATGAAACAGATCAAAATCCCCTGTCCTTGTGGAGCCTACACTCTGATGAGGAAGACAGTCAACAGATGACCAACTAAGATGCTTCGGAATGATGGTATCCCTGGATGCTGCAAACGGTTAACACACTCAGTTGCTGTCAGAAAGGCTGGCAGAATGAATGCACTCAGAAGAGTCTCAGAAGAAAGGCCTGGTGATCTGCTTCCAGAAAACCAGCCATTGAAAAACTCCATAGAGAACACAGTTCATTCTGACATACACAAGACCTTCAGGTGTCAGAGTCCTGGTCTGGCTCTGTAGGATAAGCACGCGACCATAAGGTCAGTTGAACCTCAAAGTCAATGGTTCAAACTCACCAGCAGCTCCTCTGAAACTCTATATAAGCTTACTTGCTATGAGTCAGAACCAACTTAATAGCACATAACAACAACAACCATAAAGTACTCTGAAGATAGTAACTCAAGTGGCAGGGTGGAGAATGGGAGGATGCAGGTAGGTATCAGCTGAGCTAAGACCTGAGTAATACAAGAGCCAGTCAGGAGAAAGTCTGCGGGGAGAGCATTCCAGTAGAATTCCAGTAGCTGAGTGTGTCCAGGGAACTGGGACAATCTTGTCTGCGGTAGAAGTCCAGCCCCTGCCATGCTCAGAGCTCAGGTGAGTGTCCATGCCATAGCATGAATCAGTATTTTATTTCTTTTTGTGGTCAGATAATGCTCCGTCTTATGAACGTGCCACATTTTGTTTATTCATCACTTGATGAACATGTGTGCCTTATCTACGTCTTGACTATTCTCACTAATGCTGCTATGAACAGTTGTAAATATGTTTTTATACAGACATTATATTTTAATTCCCTTGAGTATATATATCCCTAAGAGTAGAATTGCAGGGTCATCTTTTTAACATCATGTTTAACATTTTGAGGAATTGCCAAACTGGTTCCCAAAGGAGCAGCACAATTTTTGATTCCCACCAGCAATGAATGAGGGCTCCAATTTCTCTATATCCTTGTCAACACTTGTTATTGTCTGTGTTTTGGATTGTAGCCATCCTCATGGGTTGCTAAGTGGCATCTGATTATGGTTTTAATTTGCAATGATGTTGAGCATATTTTCATGTGTTATTGACCATTTTGTATTATCTTCTTTGGAGAAGTGTCTATTCAGATTATTTGTCCCATATTTGCTTGGTTTGGGAGCAGGGGAAGAAATCCCTACACAAGAAGTCTGCCAAAGAAATTAATAGAGGTTGTTACCTTTACAGATTGTTGTTAGGTTATTGACCCTATTGCACAGTAGAACTAACAAATGCTGCGTCCTACACCGTCCTCACAATTGTTATGTTTGACTCCACTGTTCCTGCCACTGTGTCAGTCCATCTTGTTGGGGGTCTTCCTCTTTTTCTATGACCCTCCACTTTGCCAAGGATGTTGTCCTTCTCCAGGAACTGGTCCCTCCTGGTACTATGTCCGAAGTATGAAAGATGAAATCTCGCCATTCAGACTTCTAAGGAATATTCTTCTTAGGTCAGCTGCCTGACCTTTCCTACTGAGGAACTGCCTCTGTTCATCATTCTGGAAGGGTTTATGATCAGTGTGGGCAGCAACCGTGGATACAAAGGGGCCACATGGAGCCATCAGGGCAGGATGGGGAAGGAGCCTGGGCACTGGGACTGGCCACAGATGTATACCTTGAATTGAAAGGTTACTTAACCATTTCTTCACTCATTTATTCATTCAACAAAATTTTGTTGAGCAACTACTGTATTCCAGGCACGAGGAAACAGCAGTGAACAAAACTGATAGAAATAATTGTCTCGCAGTGCTGACATGATAATAGGGAATAAGCCAAAAAATAGAATACGTAAGTAAAGGTCTACAGTACTTTTTTTAAGTGTACAATTCAGTGGTGGTTAGTACATTCACAAAATTGTGCAACTATCACCTCAGTCAATTTTAGAACATTTTCATCACCCCAAAAAGAACACTCCATACCCATTAGCAGTTAATCCCTCCCTTACCACCACCACCCACCTTCTGTTGCTCTTGTTGTCAAATGCCATGAAGCTGGTTTCAACTCATAGTGAGTGACCCTATATAGGGTGTCTGAGGAGCAACTTGTGGTTTTGAACCGCCGATCTTGTAGTTCAAAGTCCAGTGCTTATCCTATAGCACCACATCAGACACTAATCTACTTTCTGTCTCTAAGGATTTTCCTTAGACGTGTGTTACCTTGAATTTACTTAATATGTCTTTTCTATCCAATGTCTTAATTCCCACCAAGTGATTGGTTGTTGTTGTTAAGCACCATCGAGTTGATTCTGACCCGTAGCGACCCTGTAGAGGGTTTCCAAGGAGAAGCTGATAAGCTTGAACCACTGACTTGCAATTCAAACGACTTTCCAGTCTGGCGCATTAGCCCACAGCAGTGGGATCATGCAAATTAGGTGTTCAGGACTCTTAAAGCTTGGATTGGTTAGTTTTGCCATCCAGCTAGGTTTAAAAGGAGCCATCTCAGAAATGGGAACAGACAATCTCAAAACCATCAAGAAGGAAGAACATGAGTGGAACATGAGATCCCTACCTAGAAAAATGGTGATAGCAGAGACAACAGCAGAGGTGGCCTGGAGAGATAGAGCAGCTGTGGGCTCTAGGCCCATGGACTGAGTGCCTACAGGCAGGAGACTGGCTTGTAGAATGTGCCCTTTGGGCATTCACCGACTGGCAGAAATAGCTTGGTAACACTTCCCGAGCAGGGCAGAGGTCAGGAGGCCACATGGCTGAGAAGCAGAAGACAAGAGTGAGGCGTGCCTGCAGCATGGCAGACAAGAGGTGTTCCTAACTGCCGAACTGCTGCATCCTGAGTTTTTCTGATTCTGAATTGTACCCTGTTCACTTCCGTAATAAACCCCATAGTCGTCAGTGTTGTTATGAGTTCAGTGTGGCCATTGCATTGGATTATCAAACCCAAATGTGAAGCAGAGAATGCTGTGGGAGGGATAGTTGGTGTCAGAACAGGGTAAAGAAAATTGTAGGGTGGAGGCATGTCTAACCTCCACCCCATTAGAGTTGACATTGGCTGATTTTGAGTTTGATTCTCTTTCCCTCTTGTGAAGACTGGGGAAGTCAAACATGACTCCCACATGGTTCTTGCAGGACATTTCATATAAATGATATCATACAATATGTGGCCTTTGTGACTGACTTTGTTCAGTACAATGTTCTCAAAGTCCATCCGTGTTGTACCATGTACCAGAACTTTGTTATTTTCATTGTCAACTAATATTCCATTGTGTGTATGTATTACGTTTGACATATCCATTTATCTGTTGGTGGACACTTGGATTGCTCCACTTTGAAGATAGATATTTTTTGAGGATGACAGGGGCTAAGGAGAAAAGCAAAGTGAGGGTGGAGTGGGTAATATGTGCATATTGGGGAGGGGTTGCCCAGAAAAGCCTCACCTCACTGAGGATAGGACACAGAGTATCAGCTGAGTCAAAGCAGTTCTTCCATGGTACACACCAGGATGGACGGCCAACCCTGTCACTTGTTGTTGTTAAGTACCATGGAGTCGGTTCTGACTCACAGTGACCCTACACAGCGCTTCCGAGGCTGTACATCTTTATGGGAGCAGAACACCTCATTTTTCTCCTGTGGAACCGCTGGTAGTTTCGAACTGCTGACCTTGAGGTTTGCAGCCCAATTCGTAACCACTATGCTACCAGAGCTCCTTGTCACTAAACACTGGAATATATTCATGGCCATAAATTAAAGACCACTCAGCCATCCCAGGATCCTCAGTGCAAGAGTTTTACTCAGTAGGACAGGACCGGTGTTTCTGAATCGTTATGGCCAGTGTCTATCATTCAGCATTTTGAATCGATCTCTGGACCAAAAACACAGCATGTGCTTTAGCAAGCTGTAAAATAGAAGGGTCCGTGTGCTGGGGCAAAGTGAGGAAGGAGATAGGGTAGGAGGCAGGTGTGGAGGAGAAACATGAATCAGGGCCTTGTGGGTCATTGCAAGACTTTGGCTTTTCCTCTGAGGGAGGTGGGAGCCAGAGAGGGTTCGTTCTTCCAGAGGAGGGATAGGGATTGGATTGGTCTGGCTGCTGTATGTCCAGACTGGAGTGGACAGGGCAGAATCCAAGAAGCAGGAAGGTGGGAGAGGAAGATACAGGGTGGAGCTGTGAGATAGGAAGCAGGAAGAAGGGCTGGCTCCCGATGGGAAAGAAAAGGTAAGTGGAAGATGAGGCTGCCCTTCAGACATGACGTGCCTGCTGAGGTATATTAGCATGTGGGTGGTCTAGCAGACTGTGGGCTGGAAGACATTCTCAAGGGGCAGGTGAGGTAGAGGAGTGAAGGAGACTTTGTGTCCCCAGCCCCACAGTTGCTGCATTCCACAGTTGCTCACTCAGGATGTGTTGAGTGAATGAGTGAGTGGAGCCAGCTGCCCCCTTGCCCTGGGGTGAGCCGTCCACAGGACAGACACACACACTCAGGCCTGTGCTTCATCAGCCTTAGCAGAAGAAAAGAATGTGGTGAGGCACCAAAAGGGTTGGGGTAGTCATTTAGATAGGATAGGGGGCAGTGCTTGCTCACGTGGTGTGTTTTAAGCACATGATCCTGACTCTCCAGTTAGGCTATGAAAGAAGTCTCCCTTTAAAATGCACACAAGTTAAACAAAGTATTGACTCCCACATGAGGTGGGTGTTATCACCTCCAGTTAACACGCTGATGAGCAAACTCAGGGACTTGCTTCCAGACCTCCTGACCTTTCCCACAAAGACCCCTTTTCTCCCACAAAAGCCCCAAGGCGATTCCCTGAGTTATGTTTTCTTGATGTTTCTCTTCCTCTTGGTGGGCGAATTTGGGAGCTCCCCAAAACAGCTAGGGAACTTTCCAGATGCAAATATCCCATCCGGTCCATTAACTAAAATTGCAGTAAATAAACTATAATCACAAGCCTATTATTAGCGTGGATGCCAGAGTAATTACTCGGTGCAGATTTAGACTGTCGAAAGAATATTTGTCTGGGATGGGATTTGTACCAAACCTGCAGAGGGTGAGGTATATGGAAATAATTAGAAAAGCTACGTAGTGCTACCCATGTTCCTGTTGAACCAGCTGGGGGTGGCCACAGGAGTATGATTTGAGATCATTTATTTATTCATTCGGAGTCCTGGTGTGGCGCTGTGGGTTAATGCGCTGGACCGTAAAGCTGGTCTGAATCTCAAGGTCAGCAGTTCAAGCTCACCAGTCGCTCCTCAGAAACCCTATACAGGGTCACTATGGGTCAGAACCAACTAAACGGCACTTAACAATAATAATAACATTTATTCACTCAATTGGTGAGCATTTCTTAGGCATCTACTGTGTGCCAGGCACCATTTGGTGAACTGAGAGATGCTGTAATAATCAAGACAGATGGTGGCCTGCCCTTAGGGTCCAGCATTCTCTTATAGGAAGATAGATGTTGAAAGATAAACAGTTAAACAGGAAGATTTAAAATGCTCTGAGGGAAATAAGATGGGTGGGAGACAACTCAGGAAAAAGCCCCCCAAGCCAGGCAGAGATCTGGGGGGCAAGGCATACAAACAGAAGGGTCTACAGGTGCAGGTTTGGTATGATGCAGGGTGGGTGAAGGGGCAAGTACTAGGAACTAAGTAGGTGGTGGTAGAGTTTGGGGGCTGGACATGTGCAGGACAGCCTACTGCAATTTGTAGAGCAAGGTAGCCCAAGCTGGAGTGCAGAAAGAGCCTCCTGGCCCTCCCAGCAAAGACTCCCCTGGCTCCTGGCCTGAGGATGGCTCTGCACCAGGGATGGTCCCACCTGGAGACAACGAGAGGCCTTCCAAGGCTGATGATGTGGCCAGCACATAGCTGTAATCCTCACCACAGCCATTTCCCCATTTCTAGGGTATGGACTAAGCCTCAGAGACAGGCATCACAGCTGTGAATAGTGGTGTCAGGATCTGAACTCAGGGCAGAGTCCATGCCTGTGTGCCCCCCACCTCAGACTAAGCAAGGCTGTGTCTCTCTGGCCTGGCAGGCCCAGGACACAGTCAGCAACCAGACCAGCCTGGCTGACCTCTGAGGAAGGTACACACTGACAGGCACCCAAAGCCACTCTGCCTTAGGAGAGGGCTGGGAGGAGGCCAGCAGGAAGAGCTCAGCAGGCACCTCATACATTCCAGAGCCCAGCTGAGCCAACTTCTATCCCTCTTCTGTAGAACGGGCTAATCATATATACTTGGGTCAAAAGGCATGAGGGGCTCACTTTGGAAATGAATACAAAATGCTGTGAACACTATGATGTTGTTGTTGTTAAGGGCTGTCAAGTGAGTTCTGACCCTGTACAGGATTTCCAAAGAGCAGCTGGTGGGTTTGAACTGCTGACCTTGAGGTTATCAGTCCCGAGCTTATCCTACAGTGCCACACAAGGACTCCATGAACACTATTATACGGGCTATTAAGATGGGGTTGTTGTCAGCTACAGGCACTGTCTTCTAGGGAGGACTCACTCTGTAATAATCTGGCAGGCCACCATCTGTCTTGATTATCACAGCCAGGCCTGGCCAGCTGGGAATTGCACTGTAAGGGTCACCTTGGCAAAATCCTGTTTTTCTGGTCATTTCCACACTGCCCACCTTGCAGCAGCATCTCAGGGTTGAAATGGATATTGAAGTTGGCCCTATAAGTTGCTGCATTTGTCTCTCTCACAAAGTTCCTGCCTACAAGTGGTCCCTTAGTTTGCACACTTCCAAGGATGGTATTCTCACTATCTCACCCGGCAGCCTTGATGGAGAACTTTTCTCCTCGCAGGCCTGGAGTCCACTCCTACCTGGAGGAGCTGTGCTGAGTGCTGCCCTGGGGCACCCATTTTCATTGGCACGAGCCTTCTAAAAGTGTCTGCTAGGTATAGATCCACAAGTCACCCTGGAGGAGACCAAGTATTAAATACATTCTTGGGTCAATATACAAAAATCAATTGAACTCCTCTACACTCTCTGAAAATGAAATTAGGAAATAATATCATTTATAATAGCCACCCATAAGAAGAAGTACTTAAGAATAAATCTAATCAGAGAAACAAAAATCCTATACAAAAACTTCAAAACACTACTACAAGAAACCAAGAGACTTAGAAAAATGGAAGAATATACCATGCTCATGGATAGAAAGACTTTTAATGTTGTAGAAATATCAACAATATCCAAAGCAATCTATAGATATAATGCAATCCAAATCTAGATTTCAATGTCATTCTTTAAAGAGAGAAAAACTGATCACTTTCTTTATATGGAAAGAGGTCTTGGATAAGCAAAACATTGCTTAAGAAGAAGAACAAAATTGGAGACCTCTCACTCCCTGATCTCAAAATCTACTACATAGCCATAGTGGTCAAAACAGTCTAGTACTGGTACAACAAAAGGTATATGCATCAAAGGAACAGTATTGAGAACCCAGAAGTAAATCCATCCACATACAGTCAATTGATCTTTGACAAAGGGTCAAAGTATGTTAAATGGGGAAGAGATAGTCTCTTCAACAAATGGTGCTGGCAAAACTGAAATCCATTTGCAGAAGAATGAAACAAGACCCATAGTTCACACTATATGCAAAAACAAGCTCAATGTGAATTAAACATTAAATGTAAAACCTAGAACTACAAAGACCATCAATGAAAAAAATAAAGACAAACATAAGGGCTCTGATACATGGCGTACGTACACTACCAAACATAACTTAAAACATATAAACAGTAGAAGACAAAATAGATGACTGGGATCTCCTAAAAATTAGACACTTGCGTGCATCAAAAGATTTTGCCAAAAGAGTAAAAGGCGAGTCCACAGTCGGGGGGAAAAAGTTTTTGTAAACACATCAGACAAGGGACTAATCTCTAAAATGTATAGAAAAGCTACACCTCTACAAGAAAAAGGCAAACCACTCAATTAAACAATGGGCAGAGGACACGAACATTTTTAAGAACAACATAATATCCCATCATATGCAGAAATCATCTAAGTTTAGCCCGTTTCCAGTATAGGACATTTGCCTTAATATCTGTGTGTGGTTTCAATTAGTTTGTTATTGTTATAAATAATGTTGTGATGAACGTATTTGAGCATAACATTTGACTCTTATTTTGGATGCTTTTTGGTTGAGAAATGTGTTCTTGCATCATCGAAGGTTTCAGTCCTGATTTGCTGCGGCAGGACAGGATAGATGGTCAATCCCCAGGACAGGGTCTAGAATTAAATGCCTGGTGTGGTGCTGTGGAATCAGCACTGGACTGAAAACCACAAGGTAAGCAATTCAAACCCACCAGCTGCTCCTTGGAAACCCTATACAGTGTTGCTATGAGTTGAAACTGACTAAACATCACTTAATAACAGCAACAACTCCCCAGAAGGGTAGGATTGGGAAGGAAGACAGACCATCCTGAGGTTGTCAGCCAGCAAGGCTTTGCACACTGCGGCAGATATTGGAAAAGTATGAGAGTAGGCAGTGCTGGAGAAGGATACCTGTGCGCGTGAGTACTTGCTGAGAAGGCCAGTGGACTCTCGGGGAGGAGAGCACAGGAAGAAGTAGTGATGATGCTCAGCAGAAACAGGTGAGCCCCAGGCTAGAGTCAGGGGCAGAGCACCCGATCTCATGGGCATGGAGAGGAGAGAATGAACCCTGGAGGGCATCTCCAGTCCGGGCTCTGTGGCCTATGAGGAGTCCGAGTCAGGGTCATTTAGGGTGTGGCATTCTCAAGCAGGACGGGAACTAGCAGCTGGAGACAGAGTGAGCAGTGGCATTATGTCTGAATAAACAGAGTCCTGGTGTGATGCTGTAGGATAAACACTGGACTACTAACCCCAAGGTCAGCAACTTAAACCCACCAGCCACTCCTTAGAAACCCTATACAGGGTCGCTATGAGTTGAAACTGCCTTGATGGCACTCAACAACAACAAAAACAGAGAGGGGCAGGTGACTTACCCAAGTTCACCAAGACATGTGGAGCTAACTTTAAATCCAGAGCTGCCAGCCACAGAGCACATTACCCTATGCTGATTTCTCCACCACAGAACTGTTGACACTTCAGGCTGGACAATTTGTGATGGGACTGTCCTAGGCACTGTAGGATCTTTAGCACCATCCTTGGTTTCGTCTCACAGTAACAACAACAAATGTCTTTGTTGTTGTTACATGCCATGGAGTTGGTTCCAACTCACAGTAACCCTATGCACAACAGGACGACACACTACCTGGTCCTGCTTCATTCTCACAATTATGTTTGAGTCCAAGGTTGCTGCACTGTGCCAATCCATCTCATTGGGGGGGGGGAAGTCTTCTTTTTTTTGTTGTTGCTAACCCTTCACTTTAACAAGCATGATGGCCTTCCTTCTTCAGGATAATGTGGTCACTCATGATAACATATCCAAAGTATAAGAGATAGAATGTCACCATCCTGGCTTTTAAGGAGCATTCTGGTTATACTTCTTCCAACACAGGTTTGTTTGTTCTTCCGGCAGTCCATGGTACTTTTCAATATTCTTCTACAACACCATGCATAACTCAAATGCACCAATTCTTCTACGGTCTTTCTTATTCTCTGTCCAAATTTCACATGCATATGAAGCTATTGAAAATACCATGGCTTGGGTCAGGTACACCTTAGTCCTCAAACTGACATCTTTGCTCTTCAACACTTTAAAGAAGTCTTGTGCCCAATGCAATACCTCATATGATTTCTTGACTGCTGCTTTCATGAGTGTTGCTTGTGGATCCAAGCAAAATGAAGTCTTTGACAACTTCAGTCTTTACTCTGTTTATCATGATGTTATTTATTGGTCCTGTTGTGAGAATTTTTGTTTTCTTTACATTGAGTTGCAATCCATACTGAAACTGTTTCATTGGTATTTTAAGCCCTCTTCACTTCCAGCAAGCAAGGTAATATTATCTGTGTATCGCAGGTTGTTAATGAGCCTTCATCCAATCCTAATGCCACCTTTTTTACTTCATATAATCCAGCTTCTCAGATTATTTGCTCAGCATATAGATTGAACAAGTATAGTGAAAGGATACATCACTGGCAAATACCGTTCCTGATTTTAAACCATTCAGGATCCCATTGTTTTGTTTTAACAACTGCCTCTTGGTCTCTATACAGGTTCATCGTGAGAACAATTAAATGTTCTAGAGTACCCATTCTTTGCAACGTTATCCATAATTTGTCATGATCCACAGCAGAATGTCTTTGAAATAAAGCACAAATAAACATCTTTCTGGTGTTTTCTGCTTTTCACCAAGATCTATCAGATGTAAGTAATGATATCCCTCGTTCCACGTCCTCTTCTGAATCTGGCTTGAATTTCTGGCAACTCCCTGTCAGTGTTTTGCTGCAACTGTTTTTGAATTATCTTCAGCAGAATTTTACTTGCATGTCTTAGTAATGGTATTGTTCGATGGTTTCCACATTCCACTGAGTCACCTTTCTTTGGAATGGCACAAATATAGATCTTTTCCAACTGGTTGATCAAGTAACTGACTTCCAAATTTCTACACATAGATGAGTGAGTGCCTCCATCAATTTGTTGAAAGATTTCAATTTGTATTCCATCAGTTCCTGGAGCCTTGTTTTTCACCAATGGCTTGAATGCAACTTGGACTTCTTCTTTTAGTATCATTGGTCCTTGATCATATGCTACCTCTTGAAATGGTTGAACATTGACTAACTCTTTTTGGTACTGCGACTCTGTGTATACCTTCCATATTCTTTTGCTGCTTCCTGCATCATTCAGTATTTTGCCCCTGTTTCTGTTTTGTGTTGTTGAGTTTATTCCAACTCATAGTGACAACGTGTAGGGTTTCAGAGAACAATTGACTGGTGGGTTTGAACTACCAACTTTTTGGCTACCATCTTAGGACTTATCCTACAGTGTCACACCTGAGCTTTTTTTTTTAACCCATAGAACCCTTCAGTATTTGAAGACAAGGCTTAAATTTTTCTTTAGTCTTTCAGTTTGAGAAATTGTGAGTGTGTTCTTCCCTTTTGGTTTTTCTAACTCCAGGTCTTTGCACATTTCATTATAATACTTGTCTTTTTCTTCTCAATCTGCTCTTTGACATTTTCTGGTTAGCTCCTCGACTTTCTCATTTCTTCTAGTCACTTTAGCTTCTCTAAGCTCAAGAGTAAGGTTCAGTCTCTTCAGGCATCCATTTTGGTCTTTTCTTTTTTCCTGTCTTTTTAGTGATCTTTCGCTTTCTTCCTGTATGGTGCCATCTCACAACTCTTCTGGTCTTTGGTCATCATTGTCTGATGCATCGAATTTGTTCTTGAGATGATCTCTAAATTCAGGTGGGATTCCTGGTGAGGCACTGTAGGATCATCACTAGACTGCAAACTACAAGCTCGGCAGTTCAGATCCTCGAGCTGCTCCTAGGAAACCCTATACGGGGTCGCTATGAGTCAGAACTGACTCGACAGCATTTTAAAACAACAAAAATACTCAAGGTCATATTTTGGCTTCTTTGGACTTGCTTTAATTTTCTTCAGCTTCAGCCTATACTTGCATCTGAGCAACTGATGGTCTGTTCCACAGTCAGTTCCTAGCCCTGATGATATTGAGCTTCTCCATCATTTCTTCCCATAGATGTAGTCAATTTGATTCCTGTGTATTCCATGCAGCGAGGTGTATAGTTGCCATTTATGTTGTTTCAAAACTGTGTTTGCCTTAAGTAAGTTGTTGATCTTGCCAAATTCTGTCATGCAGTCTCCAGCATCACTTCTATCACCAAGGTCATACAGTCTAACTATTTATTCTTCCTATTTATTCCCAGCTATCACAATTTAGTCTCCAGTAATTCTCAGTGCATCTTGATTGTCTGTTTGATCAATTTCAGACTGAAGAAGTTGGTAGAATTCTTCAATGTCATCATCATTGACTTTAGTGATTGGTGCATAAATTTGAATCATAGTGGGATTAACGGATCTTCCTTATAGACATATGGATATTATCCTATCACAGACAGCATTGTACTTCAAGATAGATCTTCAACTGTTCGTTTTGATGATGAATATCATGCTAGTCCTCTTCAGTTTGTCATTCCTGGCATAGTAAACCATATGAATGTCTGATTCTAAATACTGGTCCATTTCAGCTCACTAATGCTTAATGCATAGTTTTTCATGTTCCATTTCATTTTTAATGGCTTCCAATTTTCCTAGATTCATTCTCTGTTTCTAGACATTGCCAAATGTCCTCTGGTTAAGAATCAATGGTCTTATACCTACTCTGGCCTCACTGAGTTGTTGGTGTTGGGGGCAGGCTGAGTGGTGAGCCCTTGAGTCTGCTAAGAGGTGATGAAAGCTGTGTTCAGAGGAATGGGAGCTGACCTCAGGCCAAACTTGAACTCCCATGAGCAACTGGGAAGGGAGGCCTGTGGTTCCCAGAATCACCTTTCAGTCAACATTAAGCCCAGTCTATAAGCCCTGGTCCCACTTCTTCACCATTCCCTTATCCTTGAACCCTGACCTGGACTCCCACCCATCAACTCTCCCAGACTGCTTCATTAAGGCCATTCAGAATCTCCCAGAGACCACTGAGCAGTTGTCGTTGGTCCCTGTCATGTGGCTCTCCCTGTCCTCAACCCTGGTCCTCTCATCTCCTTCTCTGCCTTTTGCTAAATTTGCTCTTCCCTCTGTTGTCACTGTCTCCAGGTCTCCATCCTGACCTTCCTTCCTCCCACCCTGCCACCTACATAACTAACTCCTGAACCTAAGCCCCAGTCAGACCCTCACCCACAACCTCTAGTACTCTCTCCTTGGGGATTTCTCAACATATCCCAAAGGGGAGAGTGTCAGTTTTCCTTCACCTACACCTCTGCTTGTGGCAATGCCAGGGATCTCAAATCCCACCCATATTTCTTCCCCAAGCACCTCTTTTATGCCAGCCCTAGCCCCATGCATACTCCCTCCAGAATCAAGTTCCCTAACCTCTCCTCTGACCAGCTTCTGATCTCTTCTACTCCTAACCAACCCCCATGAAGGGGTCTACTTAGTCACAAATCTAACCATGTTTCTTCTCTGTTCAAAACCTCTGGAACTCCAGAGTATCCTCAGGAAGAAGCCCACACCCTTTAGTAGATTGGGCCTCTGTGTCTTATCTCCCACCTGTTGCATATGCAGGTGGTGCTGCTTGGCAAGCTTACCCTTCAAGACACAGCTCCAGCAAATTGTGAAACTTCCATTTTACATTTGGTATCTCTTTTCCCCAAAGAATGTGTCCCTCCCCCTCCTTTGTACTCAGTACTCTTTGTACACTTCTTTTGAAACAATCACCTAATATGGTAATTGTTAGATTATCATTCAATATTATGATTAATATTCACTCAATATTATTATCATTAGAAGGCATTTTGGTCACATAAATAAACTGAGTACACACATAGTGGATCACATAACCTTAAAGCTTCATGCCTTGTAAGTTTCAGATATGGTTGGATCTAGAGGCCCCAGTAAGAACATTCAAAATCCACCTCTCTCCTGCTCTCAGTTTGGCTCCCTCTGCATAGGCCTCTCTGTGAAGCAGGCTGTCTCCTTACAGGGCTAATATCAAGCCCTAGCTCATTATTCCCAGATTCAAGTGCAGTGGATAAGCCCTTCTTTTTCTCAAGGATGCTACAGCTGTCCTGGGTCTGCTTCTCATTGGCCAAGCTTGAGTTGTGTCTGTTCCTGATCCCCTATTGAGCCCAGGGATGAGGTGCTCAGATTGCCCAGACCTGAGTTGCCCATAGAGTCAGCCCTTCCTGAGCCTTGGGCTTCCAGGAGGAAGCTGGACAGGGAAACTGTGGGTTGTCTCCCACAGGAGTCAGGATATACTTGTTTCCTTCCTGCTGGCAGGCACTATGGTGTTCACATCTTCATACCTTTGTTGACTAGACAGGGACTGACTCAGAGAGAGTATGAATTGGCATTTTGTGAGTGGAAACCCAAAGAGAGGGAGCATTTGTACTGCACTGTGGTCCACTAGCAGGCAGTGTATAGTCCTTATAGATTCCGGCTAGACCAATCCCTAAAAATTATGTAAAGTGGCAAAAGGTCTTCAGGAGGCTGCCTGCTTTGTACTGGTCACAGAGGCCTTCTCCACCATGCTTTCAAGGAGCAGCACAAATTACCAGAGACAGACACAAGCATGCATGCACATACGACCCTCCATCAGAGAAGGGGTGGAAACCACCAGGGAAAGTGGGTTTCCTGGGAGATAAAAGGGCACTTGTCAGCCCAACAGTGACCAAAAGCAGCCCCATGACCTTCCCTGTTTGTCACACAGTTCCCCTGTCCAACCTGAGCACGCAGTGGACCATCCTATCCTGGCTGCCTGCACTGACTTCGTCCATATGAATGTTTGTTGGCAGAGGGAGCAACGAGCGCATCCTATACTCAACTTACAATGGGAACAGAAAGTTTTGTTTTGAAACAAAAATTAGTTACGTTTGAAGAAAAATATTAGGCAGGAGTTAACACAGGAAGACATGGATACACAACCCAGATGTGAGAAGTGCCACTTGCTGTCACTTGACCCTTACACCCTAGGAGGGAGGGGCGTTGACCTGCCCCACGTAAGGGGCAGAGGGAAAACTCATATTCAGACTCCTAATTCTGTGAACTTCTTAGTGACCTCAACTCAAAAAAGAACCAAACCAGTTGCCATCAAGTGGGTTCTGGCCCATGTGTGTGCAGAGTAGAACTTCTCCTAAGAGTTTACTTCAAGGCTGTTCACTCTCAGAAGCACATCAACCAGGTCTGTCTTCCAAGGTGCCTCTGGGTGGGTTGAAACTTCCAACTTTTGGATTAGTAAAATCCTGGTGTGGTACAGTGGGATAAAGCACTGGACTGCAAGGTCAGTTTGAACCACAGGGTTGGTGGTTTGAACTCACCAGTTGCTCTTTGGAAACCCTCCACAGGGTAGCTATGAGTCTGAACCGACTTGACGGCACTTCACAACAACAGCAAGTGGAGCACTTACTCTTTGCACTGGTCCAACCTCTTCACATGCATTTCCTTATTTAATCCTCACCTGGGGATGGTGGGTGTGCCACTGTGAATCTCAGCATGTAGAAGAGAAGGCTGAGGTTGTGCACCCTGCCCAAAGTCACACAGCTGGTGGTACAGGGGACCATTCAAACCTAGGTAGCTGATTCTGAAGTCCTGTTCTTACCGGGTCACACTACCTAAAGAGAAGGTGAATGGCATAGGAGGTTGGGTGAGGGGACCCTGTAGCCCCAGGGTGCTTTCACTCTGAAGACCCTTCATCTCTGGCTGTCATGGTCTGTGACTGCTCTGACCATCCTGGTTTGCACTTGTTCCCTCCTCAGTGTGAGCAGTACTCAGAGACACAGGTCCCAGCAGAAGTTAAAACATGCCCGTCAGTGCTGGAATCAAACAGCGGCAGTCTTCTATACTTTCTCCACCCTACTCCCATCCCACCCCAACAGCACAGCTCAGACATAGAGCCAGCTTCTATGGGTGTGCTAGCAGCCCCCCAACCCCATGTCATCACAGCCTCAGTGGACTCTGAGGACCTGAGCTGTCTTTGGCACACTCGGCAACAAGTCTGACACAGTGGCCAGTGGGGACCAATGCCAGCCCTGAATTCCACATTTCAATTGGTCAGGGCTCCAACAGAGCACTCTAAAGCAGGAGCCACTTCATTTAAGTGACCTGCGGTCAGACCCAGGACCAGGGACAGGCCACCTTGGTGATGTTAGGTGTGCTTCAGAGGGACTATTGCCAGACTCCCAGGAGCCCATCCACATCTCAAAAGATCACTGCTGAGCCTGCTTTCTCCCATCTGGCTGCCTGCTCAGGAGGGCCAAGGGCGGACAAGAAGTTTGGGAGTGCTGTCTACAGGTTTATAAGTCCCCTCATCTCTTTAGGATCTGTGATTAGAAAAGCCTGTGATTTGGAAACTTATCATGAAAGACTCTGGGTTAGCGGTTCCATGTTTCAGTCATTCAAACATAATATTGAATAAGAAACAAGAGCTGCAGAAAAAGATTTCTATGAAGTTGAAAAACACACCTTAGTGTCTATATCATTGGTGAATACAGCTCTATGTAGAAACAGCATAGAAAAGACACACCAAAGGTATGGGAAGAGGGCAGAGTGGATGAAGGAACTGGGGGCTTCCCTCATATTGTTCATGCTCTACAGTGGTTGTGGAGAATGCATTTAATTTTACCCAATGTAAGGCATTTGTCATTGACTATGGAGAAATAACCCTTAAACTGACTTGGTCTGGAAGTTTCAGGCTACAGCTGAGGATATTCGTACTTTAATGTGAGGCTCATTTTAGCTTAATGTCTCTCTATATCACGATCTATGGAAGTCATGTCCATGGAAATCGTGTCCATAGAGATAAAGTGTAAGGAGACCGTGTCCACAGAGGTCATGTCCATGGAGATAAGGTGTAAGGAGACCATGTCCATGGAGGTCATGTCCATAGAGGTCGCGTCCATGGAGACCATGCCCATGGAGGTCGTGTCCATGGAGGCCGTGTCCATGGAGATAAGGTGTAAGGAGACCATGTCCATGGGGGTCGTGTCCATGGAGACCGTGTCCATGGAGACCGTGTCCATGGAGATAAGGTGTAAGGAGACTGTGTCCTTGGAGACCGTGTCCATGGAGATTGTGTCTGTGAAGATCGTATTTGTGGAGATCATGTCTTGGGATGTCATGTCTAGAGAGGTCATGTCTATGGAGATCATGTATAGGAAAAGTCATGCACTTTAGGTATTTCTGCAGAGAATGGAAAGGGGAGTAGGGTTGTTGAGTGGTTGATCAAAAAGTACTCATTATTTTTAAGAGAAATAGATTTTCATGTTATTTATGTAACTAAGATTTACCTTTAAAATGTAAGGCTTAAATAAAAAGAAAATAAAATTCTGGAATTTGGAGGATTTGTGAATGTGTGATACAGAGGACCAAAACTTTTATGCTTTGTTGTTGTTGTTAAGTACTACTGAGTCTGTTCTGACTCATAGTGACACTGAACAGGGTTTCTGAGGTGTGACAGGTGGGTTTGAACTGCCGACCTAGCTTATCATACAGTGCCACTCCACAATGACAACAGTTGGTGACCTGAAGAACAGAGGAATAGGGCAGGCTTTATATGAAGACATTCTATTCTTAATGCTCCACTGGCTCCCAGCCTGATGTCTCTGCAGATCGTGTGCTCCAACCTCTTCTGACCTTCCTCTACCCAAACTCTGTTGTGTTTCTTTCACTTTAGGAACAGATAGGGCAGAGTGGAGGTTGCTGCTCTCTGTGTAGGTGTCTGCCTGGCATCCTGCATGCTGGGATTTTCTAGTAGGTGGGTTGTGGGGGCTGGGGGTGGAGAATCCTTGATGTCAAATATTTCCAGCCCCCCCCCCTTTGACAGCTGCTTTCTCTTGCCAATCCAGGTTACTTAGAGTGATGTGATGAGATAGGGGCAGGGGTGAGCACAGGCATCTCCAGAGCAACCAGGGTGGGACTGCCAGGATGAAGGGCTGTCATGACTGAATACCTGAGCCCCCATGGATTCCTGCTGTGCCCCAGCCCAGGCTTCCAGAGGAGATAGGTGGGCCAGCAGTCAAGTCAGGTGACAGCAATTGTCAGGCAGCTTTCTACCCTCTCCCCACCTGAAGCATCTGATTACAGCTGGGAACCTTAAAGGGAATCTGGAAAAATAGGAGGATGACCTGGACCCAAGTCCTATGGCACCACTTCCTGTGTGGAGTTGGACCTGCAGATGCATCTGGAAAGTAGGACTAATAAATTCACGTAGTAGTGGTGAGGGTTTGGGCTGCGATGTAAAGGAAGCCCAAGCTTCTGCTTGGCCCCTCAGCCCAGGTTACACCCCTTGGCTGGTGTCCTCTGTTACTTTCTGAAGGGATAAACATATGTTCTAAAGGGAGAGACCAGAGTTGGGGTCTCAGCTCCATGATAATTGGGCCTTTCCTGTGTCTGACCCTGTGCTGGACACTGGGCATCAGAGAGTAAAGAAACCCAGGGATGTTGTCAGCTCTTCTTAATGTTCCTTGAATGAATGAATCTTGACATTTGTTTCTGAATGCTGGGGCCTTTGCCATTTGCCCTATTTTGAAATAATAACATAAAATACAAGAAAAAAAAAAACACTTTTATAAGGTCTTATAAGTTTGTTGTTGTGAAGTGCCATCAAGTCGATTTCGACCCATAGTGATCCTGTATAGGATTTCCGAGGAGCAGCTAGTGAGCTTGAACTGCCAACCTTGCAGTTTAAACGGCTTTGTAGTCTGGTGCATTAACCCACAGTGCCACACCAGAACTCCAAGTTTATAAGGGGGTAAATTCCTAGAACAATGGATTTACAGGTGGCTGTCCTGGACCCCCGGGCAGCTGCATTTTGTTGTAGTTAAGTGCCGTTGAGTCGGTTCTGACCCATAGCGACCCTGTACAGGGTTTCCGAGGGTGTAAATCTTTACGGGAGTAGAAAGCCTCATCTTTCTCCCGCGGAGCGGCTGGTAGTTTCGAACCGCTGACCTTAAGGCTCGCAGTCCGCAAGAAGCCTAGGGATAGGCCTCTGGCAGCCCACTTCACCTCTCTAACCCTCAGTTTCCTCCTCAGTTCCATTCTCAGTGAGAATGGCAAAGTGATCACCACTTTGAGGAGATCCTAAGGGGAGTTGCTAAAGCTCAGGTTTAGGAGGCTTAAGTTGAGACAGCACTATAAGCTTAGACTCTAGAGCCAGATGTCCCTGCTGTACCACGTATCACCACTGGGTGGACTTGGGCAAGCTGCAGAACCTCTGGGCTTTAGTTTTCTTCTCTAGAAAGTGGGGTGACAGTATTTTATTTTGTTAAGGTTCTCAACAGTTCTATAATGCACAAAATTATTATATATACTTGCACATATTATATATATTTGTACATACAAGAAGGCTTGAAAAAGTTAGTGGGAAAATGGCGTTTAAAGATAATAGATTTTTTTCCACGAGCTTTTTGAAGTCCCCTTGTATATGTGTGCACAAAGATAGGCATATATGTCTATATCCCTGTATCTGTGTCTTCATCCTAGATAGGTTTGGGGTTCTTGATTTACAGATGAGAAGACAGAGACTCTGAATAGTTTAGCACTAGCTAGGGAGAGATCCATGTATGAGAGAAAAGTGAATCTGGGAGGGAATGAATGGATGGCTTCCTTCTCAACTTTCACCCTCCCTGAGGTGACTCCGCTGCTCTAGCTATATACTAAGCTTTTACTGCCTCAGGACCTTGACACTGACATTTCCCTCTGCCTAATGCTCCTCCCTAGATCTTTCATTATTCAGGTCTCAGTCCTCTGTCCTCAGAGAAGTCTGTCCTGACCACCCACCTAATGCATATTCTCTCTCCCTTCCCTCTTTTCTCCTCTCTTTTCTTTTATCACCATAGAAAAATAATAGATTTGATTACATACATAGCGCTCCTGCCCCCCCCCCCCAAAAAAAAAACCACATAAACTAGATGTGAGCAGATCACTGAGTTGCCAATCTGAAAGCAGTGTCTGGGTGTGCAGGGGTGCTGAATGAACAAGTGAATGAATGGGCACCACAGACAAATTCTCCCTTAGCCTCAGCCTAACGACCTTCAGGGCCCTCCAGTAGCCTTGCAACATTGCTATTATGATCCTCTTTTACAGTAGTGTACGTGAAGACTACCAGAAGGGGAGTTGCGTGCCCAAGATCTCAAAACCTTAGATGGTAGAGCCAGGATTGGTACATGTTGGCCTGACTCTAGGACGCGGGCCTGTGCATTCAGGAGCGCCAATGCCTCGGTGCCAAAGGCGCACAAGCCACCCTGGAAAGCAGTGTCATTGCAGGCTCCAGGACAGCGCGCCTATTTTAGCAACAGATTTCTAGGTTTACAGCCGGAGCCAGGAAGGGGCCGGCGCGGCCTCAGCGCTCTCTGATCAACCAGTCTGCACCCAGCATTCTTGACGACTGTGTGGCTTTACTGCTAGGGCGCCGCGGGGCAGCCGCGCCTGATGCTGCAGTTGCCATGGCGACGAGCGCCTCTACGGCGATTGGTCCAGCGCGGCCGCACTACGTTGTTCCTTGGGCGCCTGTGGAGGCTCTACAAGCCCGCACCTCCTCCGGATGCTGGGAGAGCAAACCGGGTGCAGATTCGCACCCAGCCCTTCCCTCCTCCTCCCTGCGCCCCTCATCCCGGATGTACAGAAGGAAAAATACTGAGGTGGTCCCAGGTAGCAGCAAGGCAGACGCCCTGGCCCCACCTGGCAACCATGGTGACTCGACGTCCTCGCAGGCCCCTGGGCACAGTCTGAGGCTTACGTGCTAAGGACCCGCCGCTGCCACCCTCCGCCTGCTTCTTCCCCAGCCTCCACGGATGCTTTTGCCACCCCCAGGAATGTGACTCGCGCCCCCCACCCTCGATTTCATCTTATTCATTTGATTTCCTTCCACTTCTCCCTGAGCATCTTGCTCCTCCTATAACCACGTTGAACCTCCCCAGCTGGGGAGAGAACGAGAAAGGAAAACTGACCTCAGACAGGATGGCTTGCAGAAGACGCTATTTGTGAGTATGCCTAGCAGGTTTATGCCTAGAGTTAAGGTCAGAGGGGAATCCAACTGTGTGGGACTTGGAGCTGGCATGAGGGGCTTGGGTAGGTCAGGGTGCCCCGGTGGCTTGCAGAGGGAGCTGGCCACCAGACAAGCATGACAGGCGTTTGTCCCCTGCAGCGGAGGGGAGGATGAGAACAAGGCCATTAGTCAGCAGCTCTCCAGGCTGTGAAATTCCCCGGGGGATGTGGAGGGCAGACAGGTGCTCCTCCATACATATACTAGTTTCTCAGAGCTGCAGCTACCATTTGGCTTTTGGTATAGTCCACAGTGTTTCTGTTTAGAAACAGCTGTGGTGCCCAGCACTGCAGTGACTGACACTTTGGCCATGCTGATGTGGGTAGGATGATGTGTCCCTCTGGGCAGGAGAACAGAGGGCAACTGTGTCCGATGTGCTGCCCAGGTGTTCTGTGGGCTGGTGACAGGTTGCTTGTCTGCTGGGCCCAATGCCAGTGGCTGCTCCAGTCTGCATGGGGCGGTACCATCACGAAGCCTGGGTATTTATGGAAACTGAAGCCTGGGCCTGGCTAAACCAGACTTTCTGGGGGGCAGTGGGATTGGAATGCTAGCTTCTTTCAAAGATTTCTAGGGCTCTGCATTGTGTTCTTCTGGGGTACATGACCTTTGCTCCCTGGCCTTACAGAACTCCTCCTCAGGGACCCCAGGCCAAGAGGATTGAGGCCCAGTTTCACACCTCCACCTGCTTAGGCAACTTGCCCAGTACCTGAGTTGTATGGGGCTGTTCTGAGACTTCATACCTTGCTTGATTATGGAGCAGGACTGGGCCAGGACAAGGAAGGAGAACCTGGAGCAGTATGCCTGGTGGGCGGGGGACACATCTGGGGCTACCCCAGAGCCTCACCACGTGCTGGAGCCCTTGAACATACTATGGCAAGGCTGGTGGAGCCCCTAGTTAGGTGGCCCCCAGACCCCTCCAATGAAGGGTAGTCCATCGCTGCTGGAGCATAAAGGAAAATAAACATACCTCTCACTGAATCAGCAGCCCCAGATAGGAGTTGGTGACAGGTGGGAGGCCTCTGGGGCTCGGCTGTGGTTTACACTTGCCTTTTTAGTGGAAGAGCCCACAGGTTGATTTGTTGATGTGAGCAGAGCACACAGCAGTTCTCGCTCCCAGTGACAAGGCCCTAACTGTATTTTTAGAAACACATAGTTTATCCTTTCTTGCCATAGAGCTGCGATTAGGTTTTCCCAAGGCTGCTGTCTTCTCCCCACCACACCTTTGCCCTTCAAGGAGCCTGGTGTCAGAAAGACTCAACTGTCAGGGGCAGTAAAACCCTCGTGGTAAGGGGCTCTGTTAGGATTCAATGCAGTGGTCTGTGGTAGAGCACTTGGCCGGTGTTCCTTTACTACAGGATAATGTAATCCTCATGACAGACTTGTCTGGGCAAACCCTAAGACCACCACCTTGTCACTGTTGTTGCTACGTGTCATCGAGTCGGTTCCAACTCATAGCAACCCTATATAGGGTTTCCAAGGAGGAAACTAAGGCCAAGCAAGGTTCTCCTGAAACCATGGAGTACCCTAACCCAGAATTAGGGATTTCAGTCCAGGATCTACACTGAAACCCATGGATTGTGTGAGTGTGTGTGTCTAGGGTAGGTCTCAAGTATCAGGCATCTGTTCTCAGATTTCCAGATGATGCCACTACTTACCACAGTACCCTTTCCCAAGCTCATCTGATAGTGACTCCCCAGGGATAAAGGGATAAATCTAGTACCCCTAGAATCTGCTCACTGGACTGGAAACCCAGGAACCTGCTGTTAGCAGCACCTGGCCTCTGGCAGGCTTGCTGGTCAGTGGACTAAGCCACGCTTGCCTGCTTATCTGGAAGAGAGGCTGGGCTAGGCACTGTTGTTGGGGACCCAGGCCCTAACCTCCCCTTTCACTCTTTTCCAGCTTTTGCAGGCTCAGAAAGGGTGCCAAGTGACATCAGAATTCCAGAATCAGAGTGGGAGAGGGGTGACTGGGAGGAACCATTGCTCTGTTTTTATAGGAGAATTTTGAGACTCTGAGACTGGCTGGGGCAGCACAGTAGGTGCCCACCCTATCACTGCCGCAGATCCTGTGCTTGTCCACACATCTGCTCACACCTTCTTGTCACCAGCATTCCATGTAGAAAGGTGACGAGGTTTGAGTACTTCTGGGTCTTTATCTTTCATGGCGGCTGAAACGTCAAGCACAGAGCATCATTGCTGACATCAGAGCTGCTCTGTTTGGCTTCAAAGCATCATCCTCTTGCCCAGCTCCCAGAGTCTCACCAACTGCCATAGATGCAGCATTACTGACCCTTTTATTGAAAAGGACATCAAGGCTCTGAGTAGGGTCAGACTTGACTAAGATCAGACAGCTATTTGGCAGTGATGCATTTGGCAACAGTGCCACACACCAAGCCTGCATGAACTTGCCCTCTCTCCCTCCCCCAACACCACTGCATGCATGATCACCACTCCTCCAGCCTTCCTGCCTCCTAGCCCCACTGGGTATCTGCTTTAACTGCCCCTCAGAATGGAGTACTATGGGACCCAGACTGTCGGGGAAAGGAGGACAGGTCCTAGCCTGGGCTGTCACTGGTGGGATGGCATAGTGACCAACTGAAAGATACCCAGAGCAGGGGAGGATTTGCTCATTGATGAAGGAAATCATGAGGCCTCCAAGAATCCATTCCCTAGACTTGCTAACCATCCAGGTTGTTCCTGTGCCGGCAGCTTAATTAATGGAGTGTTAATTAAGGTCAGCCCCCCTGTCAGACTGTAACTACTACAGCATCTTTATTATCACTTCATATGGTAACCACCGTTCTGAAGGGCACACCTGTCCTGGAGGTTGAGCTATGTATGTGACAAATCACAGAGCGTCATGAGATGTATCTCAGTGTGTGGGAGCCTTCCTCCTCCCATGCCCACCACTCATCCATTCACTCTTGGCCTGTGTGGTCCTCTCTCTCCCTCCCTGCATGTCTTCACCCAGACATCACCATCCCAGTCTCTGCTGCAGACTCCACCCTGACTCTCCCTGGGTGCCTTTTAGCTTCTTATCTGTCTTCTTCACACTGCTTTCATCCCACCTGTTGCTGAATATTTTAAATTTATTGTAGTAAAATATATGTGACATAAATGTTACCATTTTAACCATTAAGATAAACACTGAACTGTATACCACAAGGTTGGTAGTTCAAGCCCACCAGCTACTCCTCAGGGGAAAGATGAGGCTTTCTGCTCCAGCAAAGATTTAAAGCCTTGGAGATCTTATACAGGGTCACTATGAGTCAGAACCAATTCAACGGCATTTAACAACATCAAGGGTACATTTTAGTAGCATTGATTGAAGTCACTGCTTTTACCCATCACCACTATATATTTCCAAAACTTTTCACCACCCCCCAATAGAAACTGTGTTTTTAAATCAGCGGTTCTTTATTTCTTTCTGTCTCCAGCTTCTGGTAACCATTACTCTACATTCTGTCTCTTTGCATTTTGCCTATTCTAGATGTTTTGCTTGTTTACTGGTTTGTCATCTTTGCCACAAGAATGTCAGCTTGGCCAGGATTGAGGCTGTGAGAGCCACTGCTGTGTCCAGTGCTGGCCCTGCTGTCATTGTACAGTACACCATGGCTGAATGGGTGACCCCCTGTGTCAGGTACTGCCCTAAGGAATGACCACAGAGCTGAGTCTTCTAAAGTTTCTGTCTTCTAGACACCAACAGGCCAGGAGAGAGACATGCCAAATGTGATAGAAAGGTGCCCCAGGAACCAGGAGTGGCTCCCTCAGCCTTGTTCAATGAGCTTCCTCATGAAATTGAAGGGGAATTGTGGGTGGTCATTCAATTGGACCTTTATAGTAATCCTAGAAGGTGAGGATATGATTATGCCCATTGAACAGACTATGCAACTGAGTCACAGAACAACTTGCTCCAGGTAACACTTAACAGAGCCTCGATGTGACACAATCACGCCACAAGTCCAACTCTTAACTTTATTTTACTGAAGATATTTTGCTGAATGTAACCCAATCTGACCTGAGTCTTGGGTATGGAGGGGTAAGGAAGTAAGAGATGAGGCTGGAAGTATGAGCAGAACTCAGTGTCTGTGAGGAATGCTTGGAAGGATTCTAGGAGACATGGTTAGATGGCTGGTCTGAAAAGAAGTTGGTGGGAGTGAGGGGAATCAGAAAATGTGTCCCCCAATTCTTTTCTCACGTCCATCGCAGAGCACATTTGCTTCTGAGAGCAAATGGTATCCAGACCTTGGACCCCCTTACGTGTACTCAACGCTCAGGAAAATTGTTGGGAGGACAGGGGCCAGCAGCCAGGTGGTGTGGCTTCATCCTGGGAGCTGCTAGGCAGCCATAGCATAGTCTAAACCGGCTGACTCCATGATCTGGGCTGAGAAAGCCCTCCACATGTTAACACAGGTTTCGCCTGGTCTAGTGCCCAGATGCACAAGGACCCAGAGTTTTGTCTTGAAGATGTCACCAAAGATGGTATGGTCAGTTTTGGAGACAGAGAGACTCATCCCCCTCTGCTACACCCTTTACCTGGGTATTCCAGAACTCTCCCACATGCTGCATCAGGCAGTCATGTGAGGATAGATGTGTTGTTAACTCCTGTCCCAGGAAACTGAGGCCCAAAGCGGGCTCGTTAGTGAAGAGCCAAGATGGCCCATGTGTGACGTCAGAATGCTCAGGCCCCAGGTGCCTGGAGTCATGGTTCCAAAATGGCCCTGTTCCTAGGTCAGCCTGCTCGCTGACTCCAGTTCTCCTTCCCTTCAGCCCTAAGAAGAGGCGGCTGCCCTGTGTCTCTGGCCAGCAGGCAGTGGAGTAAAAAAGGGAAGGGAAGCGGAGGAGCAGTGTTTCTGCCCCTGACCCCTCACCCTGTCCTGCGATGGAGTATCTTCCTCCTCTCCCTCCACAGCTGTTTTTATCCTACCATCCGCCACCTTGTTTTCCACGCTGATGGTGCTTTGTCTGGTGGTGACTGGAAGCCAAGTACCTGGCTACTGGATGGATGAGGCTCTTGTCACTGCCGGTGGGGGCCCAGAAACATTGTTGCTGGACAGACAGACTTGGACTCTAGTACTGATAAGTCTGCCCCGCCTCATGCTGGCTCCTCACTCTTTCCCTCTTTCCTGTACACCCAGGAGACTCCAAAGACACTTTTATCTCCCTGTAACCTCACTGCAGAGTCCTGGTGTGATGCTGTAGGAAAGCACTGGACTGCTAGCCACAAGGTTGGTGGTTCAATCCTACCAACTACTCCTCAGAAACCCTATGCAAGGCCACTATGAGTCGGAACCAACTCACTGGCTCTTAAAAACAACATCGCTGCAGGACAAAGGGGTAACAACACTCTGAGTCTTGCCCCTTGGGTACTCACACCCCAGAGGAAGGAGGTTCTGCTCCAGTCGGGCCCCTTGCTTTACTGTGTAGCCCTGGGCAAGGCATTTGCTCTCTCTGAGCCCATGTCCTCCTCTGAGAGCAGAGCAGCAGGGCCAACATTTCCTCCTCCTTGGTTTTGCAGGGACACCACACAGGAGGCTGGGGGAAAGGAGCCCCCGACATCATAGATCACTGTGGGCAGGTGGGACGGTTGCTCGCTCACACCCTCATCGCTCCACCCACAGTGGTTACTGGCTCTACCTGTCCACAAGCTAGAGCAGGAAGGCCATGCCGAAGCCTTGCAGCTGGGGAAGAACATCAAGAGGGTGGGGTTCTGGGCTCCGTGAGTGCCTGGTACACACTCCCTGCCTCTTCACTCTTCTCTGTGGACCCTGCTGACTCACCGACCCTTCTCTTATCCTCTCCTGACCCCACACCACATCATGTAGTGCCTGGTCCTATCCTCCACACTTTTGCCCTATAGCTCCTCAACCAGACCCAAGACCCGGCACAAGCCCCTTTCTGAACTCCCCCAGGCAAAACTGGCATCACTCTCTGCACTCTCACCTCACTTTGGTTACCAGCCTCCTGTATTGTCTGTCTCTTCCCAGACTGGGCCCTGCCTTGTTTTCCAGCCTCCATCCCAAGGCTGGCCTGCAGAGAGCACCAGTCATCCTCTCTAAGCCAAGGCAGAGCTGAGTGATGACGTTCACTTTCCTTCAGCTGACCCCTGACATAGACTCATGGGCGGGTTGAGTCTTACTCAAGGACACTCACAGATGCTTCCACTGCCTTCAGGGCAGGCTGGGTCTGGGATTCACATCCAGAACTCTGGGCCCTTGGGGTGCCTTGGAGACACAATGCCTGGACACAGGAGGTGCTCAACATATTCTTAGTCATGCGAATAATATCTGTCTATATATCCTTTATAAGGAGCTCTGGTAGCGTAGTGGTTACGAATCGGGCTGCGAACCTTAAGGTCAGCGGTTCGAAACTACCAGCTGCTCCGCAGGAGAAAGATGAGGCTTTCTACTCCCGTAAAGATTTACACCCTCGGAAACCCTATACAGGGTCGCTATGGGTCGGAACTGACTCGATGGCACATAACAACATATATCCTTTATAGGAGTTCTGGTAGCATAGTGGTTACGAATTGGGCTGCAAACCTTAGGGTCAGCAGTTCGAAACTACCAGCAGTTCCACGGGAGAAAGATGAGGCTTTCTGCTCCTATAAAGATTTACAGCCTTGGAAACCCTGTACAGGGTCGCTATGAGTCGAAACCGACTCCACGGCACATTACAACAACAACACGACACACACACAGACACACACACACATGAGTAACACAGGGGGTCTGACAGGGATGGTGGGCTGGATCAGCCTCAGTGCCCTGACTGTGACCCTGACTGGATGTTGCTCTTGTGGTTTTACAGGATGTTCCCATGGGGGTGACTGGGTAAACATAGAGAGCATCTCTCTCTCTCTGTGTTGTCTCATACAATTGCATGTGAATCTATGATTGTCTCAAAATAAAACGTTTAATTTTTTTAAAGGCTGGGGTGTTCACTTCAGCACATGTGCTAAAATTGGTATGGCACCATGTTCAGCAGGGTCCCTGAGCAGAGATGACATGCAAATTCACAAAGCATTTCATATTGTTAAGAAAAGTGGCTGAAATGACCATGTTTTGTTGTCTATGTTTCACCACCGTAAAAATTAAAATCTATACATAACACAGTAAGATCCCACATTTTCTCTCAAGAATATTTGCAAATATCTGTAAAGGTAAACAGTTCACATACAGAAACATTGGCGCAGGAGTTAAGTACTCAACTGCTATACCAAAGGTTGACAGTTGAAAACCACCAGCTGCACCTCAGGGGACAGATGTGCTTACTTGAAGATGTACAGCCTCAGAAAGTCTATGCGACAGTCTACTCTGTCTTTAGGGTCACTGAGGGTCACAATAGACACAGAGGTATAGTGGGTTTGGTTTCTAGAATGTACTCTAAAACAATTGTAGATTTTTTAAAATCAACTTTTCACAGATCAAAAACGGCCATTGGGTCTGAAGAACTGAGGTGCCTGGGGGACAGAAAGGTTCACAACTCTACCCATCTGTGGCTTCAGTTTCTGAGACTTAACTGTCTTCCTGTCCTTAGGCCCCTAGACCACTTACTTCTCCCTGAGGCTGAACCAGGGACATTTGGACCAGTATTCCTCCAAAAGGAAGCACAAGCTGCAGCTGGGGCCTACTGGGCTCCGCTGTGTAAACAGGAACCTTGACTATCTGAGTGTGAGGCCCTGCACTGCCAACAGGCCCCAGCGGGCAGTTGGCTTCTAGAGCAGGGTCTGACCTTCCTTCTAACAGACCTCCCTCCCAAGCCTTGGGCTGCCAGCCCAGCTGCCCACCGAGTTAGTTTAAGTGCCTGCACACTCTCTGCCCAGTGCCGTCATGTTTTCCACCAGTTTCTCACTGCCCCTCAGTACGCCCTTCGCTGCCTGCCACCGCAGCAGCTGGGGAAGAGACAACTGAGCATTCCTTAAAATGCCATTTTGAGGACAAAAATGAAAAACAGTGCCTAAAACGGAAAGGTTAGGGAAACAAGTATGTTTCCTGATTTTGTTATCCTGCAAATTGGCTGTTGAGTGAATTGGCTTCTGGCAAATTGACTTGCCACAGGCTGAGGGAGAGTCAGGGCTCGCTGGGGCAAGGGGGCAAGGGGTCAGGACCAAGACAGTGCAGGGGTCAGAGGGTCAGAGTTCAAATGTGGTGTGGTGTTGGCTTGGGGCCTACCATGGATCTCTGGGGGAATTGGATGAGCCCCCAGGAAGAAGTTCTGACTAAGTTACCAGATGTCTAGGGAGGAGCTCAGGGAACAGGGCTTTGGGAATGACTGGGCCAGAGATGACCTGTCCCCTTTTGTCTCTTGACATTTGTCCAGTGAAACCGGAACTTACTGGGCCTGGACCATTGCTCTGACCTAAAGGATGAAATGCTGCATTGTGAAAGGGCCATGATCTGAGCATGGTTAATTGCAGGATGTTTTATAGGCTCCGGCAGCTTCATTCCTCGCCATGTTCACTCCCAGCATCTGTTTGGACTGGATAATAGGCCAAGTTGGGCATTTCTAATCACAGTCCTTACTGAAACTTGCAGCCCTAACTGAGCCCTCCAATAACGCAGACGCTTTTCCTATCGTTTGCTCTCCATTATCAAATGCAAGGAATAGGCTCCTGTTTTAACCTAGTAGGGCAGCCTCCTAAGCCCTCAGATCTTCTATCCTGAATCCCTGACCATCTGCTTGGAGCCCGGGGCTGCTGGGTGACTCAGTTGCCCAAGACTCCGCAGTGGCGCAGGGCCAAGATATTGGGCTAATTGAGGCCTTCCTGCACCTCCCCCACCTGAGGGCCCAGCCCTCCAAGGAGCTGCTCAGATGAGCCATGTGACTCAGGGCGCATTATTGGCTTATGGGAACCTCCGTTCCATCTCTGTAAAATAGACTGATAATTCCAACTTTGTCCGATGCCATGAGAATTCAATGAGACAGAGTTTTCAGACTTCTGTCCCCTTTCTCCTCTGGGTTCTTGCTGCAGAAGCTGGGCTCCCGGTCCTGCTGGGACGCAGAAACATGCACATCTGGGGAAGGACTGGAGTGGAAGAGGGTATTAATCAAGAGCCTTTGTCACTTGGATTGTAAATGATGGAAACTCAAATCAAAGAGATTTTAATGGTTGTTGCAAGCTGCCACCTCTTCAGTCTGACTCATGGCGATCCCCTGCGTAACTGGATTAGACTGTGGTGATCCGGTAATGGTACTAGCAGTAAAAACCCAGGTTCTGCCTTCAGCAGGCCTGGATCCAGGGGCTCTTGACTTGCTTTTCTCTTAGGGAGTTTTCCCTCAGCAACCTTGGCCTACTCCTTTGAGTTCCACTGGGCAGAGGAGTCAGAGTACCAATTGGCCACCCCTGGAGGTGGGGTGATGGAGTCAAAACCACCTGAGTGATTAGGAATTTAGGAGGAATTTCATATGTGTGCATTGCAGGGAGGCAGGGGAGTGGAGAAACTGAGGCTGGAGACAAGCCAATGAGTATAACTAGAGTTCAAGGGCACCATGGATCAGTTTGGGCGTGTGACCAGAACCTATTCAGACATCAGAAAGGCAAGGCCAACTTCCTCCTGACCAGGTGCTGGCTCCCAGTCCAAGCTCAGGACTTGAACTCAGGTTTTTTTGTGTTCAGGAGTCTGTCATCATGTGTGGAGAGGGGTTGCAGGGTTGGCTATGTGTGCCTGGGTGGGCTCCCAGCACTCAGATAGATTCCTGGGCCCCCCACTTCAGTGCAATTCCTCCCTAATTGGCTTAGCTCTTTCTCTTTGCCAGCTGGAGTCTATAAATGAGAACCCTTTTCCTTGCTAGTTCATCTTTCTTTTTTCCCAGCGGTATGTATTAAGACAAAAAGAAAAAGTTTCCCAGGGCATTTAGCATTACCTGGGAAAATTCATCATTTATTTCCCATGGGCCTCAAGTCCTTTTTCCAGCTCCTGGGGAGAGGAATCCTTGCCAGCCGTGCATGCTTCCCTAGAGAGGAGCAGTGTGGGCAGAAGCTGAGCCCAGGATCCTGAGGCACGGTCACTGCCACTACCAGCTGCATGCCTCATCTCCCCATCTATCAACAGGGCTCCTCCTGACTTCATAAGGACAAAAAGAAATGACTTGAAAGAGACCTGTGCTAGAGAAAGCTGACATCAACTCCTTTCCAGAGCCCATCAGGTAGTCAGACCTAGTTGCGTGTGTGTCTGGTCCTGAGGGTTGCTGGCGGTACCGACCCAGTCTCCATGTGACCCCTCTCGAGCAAGGAATTTCTGTTCACACAGCTACTACTTCCTCCTGGAGCTTAGGGGCTGGGGGGATGCCAACCCTAGAAGTGCACATTGCTTTGGCCAGACACACAGCTCTTTCCTTCTCAATGCCTTAGGGCTCCTAAACCAGACAGGCTTTGCCTCTGTCCTGCCTCATCCTGTCAGATCTCAAAGAGCCCGAGGCCCGGACTCGGGAAGGAGTTTTTCCAAAGACTACCCAGCCCATCCTTAGAAAGCCAAGTGTGGAGTTGGGCTTGGGGACAGAAGGGGCTGTTCACTCACCCTCTCTCCTTAGAGTCCTGTTTGTCTTCACTGATACAGGGTAAGTGGCAAGTCCTCAGTATTCTGGGACACACCCTGGCAGAGAACTCTGACTGTTACTGTCCCTGTTCCCACCTCTCCACTCTTGCTCTCACCCCTAACCCTCCAGCCATACCAGCCTCTGTGCTGTGCTCAGACAACCTGGTCCCTCCTCCAGATCTTTGCCCTGGGATGTTCTTCTCCCAGAGCCAGCGCCTTGGGGAGTTCTGCAGCCCAGCATCCTGGTGTCTTATCATAATGTGTGGCTTTCCTGCCATGACCCATGGTCCTGTGGTGATTGTCCTCCATCTGCCCACTACACACACCCCTAGAGGACTGGCCAGGGGACAGTGGCTGCTCAGTAAACATCTATGCACTGACTGAGGAACAGGGAGCCTGGAGCTGAGTTTTCATGAAAGATGGAGCCTGGCAGAGCAGATACTCAGTAAGTGCTCACCAGGTGAGCCCATGTTATCTCCTTTGACCTGAAACATGTTCTTCCATTCAAATACATTGTCCAGGCTGGCTGGGGAGCGACATGATGGGAATAGCCAGAGATGGTCTTATGAGGGTGGTGTTGGAAGCAAAGGTACTGAGGGTTCTGGCTTGAGGCCTGGGTGGGTGACAGTTCTGTCGCTAAAATGGGCCTGAGGTAGAGACTGTTAGTGTGAGTGGTACCTATAGACACCCAAGTGGAGGAGCCCAGAAGCATATAGCTTGGTGTGTCCATGTTGGATGAGGGCAGTCTGAGGACAGACTGGGTATTGGTGCCAGAAGTGAAGGGAGCTCAGAAAGAAGTGACCTTCCCAGAAGATCCTGGGCCAGGAGGCTGGCTGGGTCCTTCCCCTCTCACACCCAGTGTAGACCTTGCCCCCTCCCATCTACCCACTCGACCTGTGCTCAGGCAGCTGTAGTCTGTAGCCTGCCCCATGGGCTGCAGGCACTGAGGCCGTCTGCTGAGGCTGCAGCCATCTTTGGAGAAAGGGCTCTGTGTCCCTGGTAAGGACGAGACGCATGGGAACAGTATGTTGTGATGGTATCTTGTGCCCGGAGATGGTAGCTTAACAGTGGCGGCTGGCAGGCTGAGCATCTTCCCTCTCGGTGCTGGAAGGGCAGCTTGGGCTCCCTGTTCAAACAGAGACCACCCCCCCACCCCCCTTACCCCAGTCTTGAGGAACTCTGCCTCCAACCCTGCTGAAGCATAGGCTTGGCCTGTCCTGACAAACACCAGAAGCGTTCCCATACAGCTGTCTGGTGCACTCAGGGATCCTTCAGACAGCTTCATCAGCCCAGAACCTGCCCCAGTCTGGTCGGTTCTGTGGGACTTCTATGTGACAGCTGTGTGACAACCCAGAAGTTGTCAAGAAGAACAGAGGTAATGGACCCAGAGCACCTGACACACAGTGGGCAGGCACAGAAACTCCTGTCAGCATACAGAAAGATGAGGCTTTCTACTCCTGTAAAGATTTATAGCCTCAGAAACCCTATACAGGGTAGCTATGAGTCGGAACCGACTCCACAGCACATAAACAACCACCACCCACCATCAGTCCTAAAAAATATTTTTTTAATGCAGATTCAGGTATAAGCAAATACAGGTAGTGCATGCATATGAATATACTTTGGCTTTCTTTGGGCTCCCGGCACTTGGTGGTTACTGGGCACACAGTGACCTTCACCGTTGTTGATGTTTCTGAGCCTCAGTTTCCACATGAAGCTTCTGTAAAGGTGCCTAGCCCAAGGTAGTCCCACAGCACGCTTCTGTTTTAAACTTGTACTTAACTAGACTAGTGAACACTCCCAGTAGACAAGAAGGGGTTTCAAATGTAAGTGTAAAGATCTGTCTGCTTCTGGGCCTTCAGCTGAAGGGATCCTGGGAGCAGATTCTCCTCCGGCATGGCTGCTGAGCACAGAACATAGAGAAGTGGCCCTGGGGTCACAGTCCAGCTCACCCACACTCCCTGAGTACCACTGCCCTGGACTCTTGTCCTCTGTGCAGCCTGAGGGTCAACCAGGATGGTCCAGCCACTTGCAGGGATGGGTGTGCTCTGCACGAGAGTGAGAAACATGGGGATGTGTGTGTGCTGTATGCGATGGTGAGAATGGATTGTGTGTGAGAAGAGATGGTGAGTGTGTTTGTATTTGTGTTATGTGTAATGGTGAAAGTGTGTTGTGTTCTTGAGAGGCAGATGATAAGTATGTGTGTATCATCTGTGAATGTGTGCCTTATATGTGTGAGTGGATGTGTGTCTAATGTGTGGGTTGTGTCCAAGAGACTTGACAGGAGTGTGTGTGTGTGGTACATGCACATGTATTTTGTGTGTGCATATGTTGTGGGGAGTTGTGTGTGGTATGTGTCTTGTATGTGTACTCGTCTGACCATGTGTAGTCCGCATGAGACTGAGAAGGTGTGTTGATGGGGTGAGAGGAGTTGTAGGTGGTTGTCATGGCAACACAGGGCCCCGTCTCCATGTGTCTAGGAGCTGCTCACCATGCCTTCCCCATGGTTCCAAAGTCAGAAAGGCAGGCCAGTGAGGGTCCCCTGTCATGGAGGAGACTGTCTCTCATACCCACCCAGAAAAGGGCTGTTGAGCTGGGGCCACCTCCTTTCACCTGGACTCGTCTTGAAACGTTGTCACGTTACTACTTCTGAGGTTGTGTCCTAATGAGAAAGAGATAGGACAAAACGCAGGTGTCTATGAGGAAAGAGTGGTTCAATGTAGACAGTGAAGGGAACAGAACACAGTTGGACATGAGACCAAAAATGCTTGCTGGGTCCGTTGTCAAGGGGGAGCAAGGGCAGTGGGTCTACAACAAGACTTTTTGTGTATACGACAAGAAAGCCAAAGTATATTCATATGCATGCACTACTTGTGTTTGCTTATACTTGAATCTGCATTTAAAAAAATATTTTGTTAGGACTTATGGTGGTGATGGTTATTTATGTGCTGTGGAGTCGGTTCCAATGCATAGCAACCCTGCGTAGGGTTTCGGAAGCTGTAAATCTTTACGGGAGCAGAAAGCCTCATCTTTCTCCTGCAGAACAGCTGATAATATTGAACTGCTGACTGTGAGGTTAGCAGCCTGACTCGTACCCACTATGCTACCAGAGCTCCTTTAATACTCATAGACCCTTACAATGGGTGAGGGCCTGGGGAGAGGAAGAAATGGGTGGAAAGGGAAACTCTTCACTAGGTAGCCTTTTTATTTGTTTTACTTTTGAACCTGAGAATTCATTAAAATTTTAAACTGTGTGACCTACTGTGTTTGGGGCACACTGGATTGTTCTTAAAGCATCCCAAGGGATTCCCCCACCGTAACCAATGAGAGAACACCTTCAGAGACTTCTCGTCTAAGGAAATCATCCATTCTAATGTTGGGTGGGATCCAAATGTTCTCCTTAGGGGTAGGGCAGCTGCCTGGGCTGACTAGACAGTGGAGGGGAATAAGGGGGCTTATAATTATAATTATAATTGATTACAGGGGACCCTAGAGCTGAGGCGCAGAGGACAGGCCAGGATCTCAGTGGAACCACCCCATAGACAGGTCTCTGCCTCTCTGAGCCTCAGTTTCCTCATCCATAAAATGGGAATGAGGCAGTCCTGAGGATTCAGTGAGCCCATATAAGAGCCTGACACACAGTAGGGGGAGTCAGAGCATCCAGAAAGGATCCTCCAGTGGGTTTGTGGGAAGCTACATGCTCCATGTCCCCTGAGATGGACCAGTGCCAGATGGCTGCTGCTGGACAGAATTTGAGGAGTCATCCACATGCTGCCCCCTGTCTATTTCTCTGCCTGTGAGTGGAACTAAGGTCTCTTCTACTCTCTGCCCATCCTGAATTGGTACTATGAATAAACAGGACATGGCATCCCAGACTCAGGTCTAGAGGCTCTGGACCACTGGCTCAACCAATTCCAAGCTGCACACAAAGCCAACACCACCAACCGACCCCCAGTCCAGAAGCATTCACTCTCCAGGAAAGCAGGACATACTCTGACCAACCACCCTGAACTCTGGACACCTTTGAGTGACGCCTTAGGAAGGGAACCCCTGGTGAGCCTTGGCAGTCACAGAAGAAGCCTGGTTGTGTAGGGCAGGTCTTGGTGGAGGCTCTTGGCAGGTTCAGAGGGCCATGTGAGCCTTCCTTTCCAAGCCAGTCCTTTTTAGCACAGCAGACCCCTGGCTTCACCCCCACTCTGCACCGTGCAGGAGCCCTTGCCTGCACCAAGCTGATATCAGTACAGTGCTTGACCTATATGGCTTCTTTTCCTCACTCAGACTTTGGCTCCAAGGTCACCTCTTCCAGAGGCTGTTCTTAACCAGGTTAGTGAGGGTGACCCTACCATCTACCCTGCCCCATGGGCCTGGTTTTACGCTGTACTGTTTAAAACTCAGGGTTGGCCGTTCGAGCCCACCAGTCACTCTGTGGGAGGTAGATAAGGTTTCTTAGGTCCTGCTAAGACTTTAAAAGCCTCGGAAACACTATACAGGGTTGCTATGAGTCGGAACCCCCTTGATGACACTTAACACACACACATTTAAACCTAGCTTGTTTATGTACTTACATGTTGTTGTTGTTTTTTTGTTTCTGCACCCACCGTGGACAGTGGTTGTCTGTTTTGTACGCTGTTGTTTTCCCTGTGATGATACCTCAGGGATTTCATCTGTGAACACGGATAAGAATATTTCATGTTGCAAGTGCATGTAGAGTAAAATGGGTTTGTGTGAAGCTCCTATAGGGTCTGGCATGAAGTGGGAGACTCATAAATAGTAGGTATAGGAAAACTAAGTTCCCTGGTTGTCCCCCCGAGACTGTAGCAGTTGGACTGAACATTAGTCCTTGCCTTGCTGCCCAGGGTTCTCTTTCCATTCCCCCTGCTGTGAGGAATTTTCCAGGCATGGGCTGTGCTCCTGGGCAGGGCAGCCTGGCAGAGCGGAAGGTGCAGAAGCCAGCCTCGACAATCGCTTCACTGTGCTAATGGAGCGCCCTAGCTGGCAAGCAGAGCTGTGACTGGCCCAGAGCCAGGACAGGAGAGCAGACAGTGGGTAGTCTTCTTAGAGGAGGCTCAAGGCAGGGCCTGGGGCCTGGGGCCTGGGGCCTGGGCAGGACAGAGCGGGTGTCTGTGAACACAGCACACCTCTAGTCCATCACTCTAGTGATCTAGTCCTTCCATTTGCTTGTGAGGCAGGAAATTCAGATCCATTTTACAGATGAGGAAACTGAGGCTCAAGCAAGTCCCATTGCCAGGTGAAAATACAGTTGTCTTGATTTGGGTTTCAGTCCTGACCCCGCTGCAGTATGATGTAGATCAGACAACCCCATCTCTCTAGGCAGCCTGACATCAAGGAGAGGCCTCCTGGACTCAAATTCTGGGCCTACTTCTTGACCTCTGTGTTGCCACGTCAGAGGCCCCTCAGAGAGGAGCCTCTGCTTAGTGAGAGTACACTGGGAATGCAGAGGGGTAAGCCCTCCACTTCTTTCCCCGCTCTCAGTTCTGGCCTAAGCTATAGCTTCAGGAGCCCAAAGAACAGCCACATGCTCAAGGACTCTGCTGGAAGGCCCATCCTTTTGGGTTGGCTTCTCTGAGTGCCCACCACCACAAAAACATCCCCACCCTGTGACCTAGCAATTCCAGGAATGGGTCCTAAAAGAAGAACTGTTCTGTGTACAAAAACCTTATTGACGAGACATGGCCCTCAGCCTTGTTTATAAAGGTAGGTGGGAAAAATGAAGCCAAACCAAATATCCATTATGGGGAAAACAAGGAGGTACATACTGGTACTCTGAGCAGCCCTGAGAAGGGGAGTGGAAGGATGTTAATACCAAAGACAGTGTTGGCATGGAGTATAGTACATTACAGAATCAAGGATATTTTTGAGCCACTAAAAAACATACACACAAATACAGGGACACATTTAGAAGGCCTGCCTAGAACAAGCCCTCGAATATTTACTCTGGTTGTTCCTGCTGAATTAGGATGGGCTAATTGTAATTTCCTCGTTGTACTTTAGCTATTATTTTCTAGCATGGCTACAGTGAACACGTATTACGTATTTAATAAGAGGGAGGGGTCAATGTAATGCAGAAATGATTTGGAAGCCTCCCTAAACCAAAACCAAACCAGCTGCAATCAAGTCAAGCCTGACTCATAGCAAGCAGCCCCCTGTGTACAGAGTAGAGCTGTGCTCCGTAGGGTTTTTAATAACCCCCAGACTGTTCTTCCAAGACACATATGGGTGGACTTGAACCACCAACCTTTGGGTCAGAAGTCAAGCGTATTAACTGTTGATGCCACCCAGAGACTGGCTTGTTGTTTGTTGTTAATTGCCATTGAGTGGGAAGATGAAGTAAATGCCTATGAACATCTGAGGCCTCTTGTCTCCCCAGGTCTGCTCCCACTCCTTCTTAGGGACAAAGCAAGGCCTTCTCCTGATCTAGTACACAGCCTCTTAGAACCCCCATGGAGGCTTGGCCCATCTCTCTGGTGCTCTAGTTGGTCTTTACAGAAAACACAGAATGCAATAGAAGAATCTTGCAGTGGTGAACATGTTCTTTTAGAAAACTTTCTAAGCTCAGAAATTATTATATATTACCCTAACTGGGTCCTTTTAGATGATGAGCAGACACATACTGAGGGAAATCTTGTTACTGCTGAGTCTGATCTGATTTGTACTGATCCCATGAAGCATTGCTGGTCCTGATCCATCTTCAAGATCATAGATCTGCACTACGTGAGTCCATTGTTTCAGCCACTGTACTTGGGAGTGTCTTCCAGCTCTGGGGCTCACCTTCCAGAATTCAGTCAAGCAATACTCTCAAATGGTCCATAGAGTTTACATTGACTAATTTTAAAAAATAGAACACCAAGCCTTTCTTCATAGTACACCTAAGTTTTGAAGGGCCACTAAAACCTGTCCACTATTGGTGAACCTACTGGTCAAAGGCTTCCCTTTGCTTGGATCAACCATCAACACTCATGGAAGCAGCAATCAAGAACTCAAACGATGTATTTCATTAGACAAATCTGCTGCACGTGACCTCTTTAAGAGTTCAAGAGCAAAGATGCCAATTTGAGGACTAAGGTGCACCTGACCCAAGCCATAGTATTTTCTATAGTCTCATATGCATGTGAAAGCTGGACATTGAATAAGGAAGACCATAAAATAATAGATGCGTTTGACTTATGGTATTGGAGAGAAATATTAAAAGTACCATGGGCTGCCAAAAGCTGTGTTGGAAGAAGTACAGACAGAATATTCCTTAAAAACAAGGATGATGCAACTTCATCTATCATACTTCAGACTTATTACCAGAAGAGACTAACCCCTGGAAAATGGCATAATGCTAGGGAAAGTGGAGGGCCAGCAAAAAAGAAGGCCCCCAATGAGATGAATTGGTACAATGGCAGCAGCAGTGGTCTCATGCTTAACAATTGTGCAGATGGCACAGGACTGGGTAGTGTTTCATTCTGTTGTACATAAGGACTCTTTAGGTCAGAATTGACTCAACAACACCAAGCAACAATGACTGGTATTTGAAATGCTAGCTTTCAGCATCACAGCAACATACAAGCCACCATAATATGGCAGATTGACAGATGGATGGTGGGAAGAATACATACAGATTTCAAATAAGCATATGAAGAGATGCTCAACATTACTAGTCATGTTGTTGTTACATGTCATCTAGTTGGTTCCAACTCATAGCAACCCTGTAAAGGGTTTCTAAGGAGTGGCTTGAAGTCCATTGTTTATCCTACAATGCCACAATTAGCTATGAGTGAAAATTAAAACCACAATGGTATTACATATCTACCAGAATGGCTAAAATAAAATTTAAAATGACAACATCAAATGCTGGTGAGATTGTGGAAAAATTGGATTACTCATACATTGCTGGTGAGAATGAAAAATGGTATTCCCACTTAGGAAAACAACTTGGCAGTTTCTTTTAAAGTTAAGTGTAGACTAGCCATTGTTGTTGTTATTAAGTTCCGTTGAGTCAGTTCTGACTCATAGTGACCCTTATAGGGTTTCCGAGGAGCAGCTGAGTTATGGTGTCAGAGGAGAATATTCAAAGCACCATGGACTGCCAGAAGAACAAGCAAATCTCTGTGTTGAAAGAAGTACAGACAGAGTACTCCTCAGATGCATGGATGAGGAGTGAGACTTCATCTCTCAAACTTAAGACTTATTTGAACTTTGCAATTCAAACAGACCTTGTAGTCCAGTGCTTTATCCTACAGTGCCACACCAGGAGTTCACAATTGTACAGTTGGGCATTTATCCCAGAAATATAGACTTATGTTCACATAAACTTGAACAAGAATGTCTATGTTGTTGTTGTTAAGTGCTGTCAAGGCAATTCCGACCCATAGCGGCCCTGTATAGGGTTTCTGAGGAGCAGCTGGTGAGCTTGAACTGCCAACCTTGGAGTTCAAATGGCCTTGCAGTCTGGCGCATTAACCCACAGCACCACACCAGGACACCAAGAATGTCTATTTGTTGTTGTGAAGTGCTGTCGAGTCGATTCCGACCCATAGTGACCGTGTATAGGGTTTCCAAGGAGCAGCTGGTGAGCTTGAACCACCGACCTTGCAGTTCAAATGGCTTTGCAGTCTGGCTCATTAACCCACAATGCCACAAGCAGTAGCTTTATTCATAATACCCCAAACTGGAAATAGCCCATATGTCTTTCAATGGGTGCTTGATTGAATTTACTGTGAAATATCCATGCATGGAATTCTGGTGTGACACTGTAGGACAAGCACTCGACTGCTATAACTGCAAGGTTGGAAGTTCAGACCCACTAGCTACTTCTCAGAAGCCTATTCAGGGACACTATGACTCAGAAGCAACTCAATGGCACAACAATAACAACAGCCTCCCACACACTGAAGTATAACTCAATAAGAAAGGAGCAAACTATTGACGCATACAACAACCTGTATATTTCTTAAAGTAATGATGCTGAATGAAGAAACCCAATCTCAAAAGGTTTCATACTGGATGATTCCTTTTGTATAACAAAGTGATGAAATTATGGAGATGGAGAACAGATTGGTAGTTGCCAGAGGTTAGGGATTGCAGGAGACAGAGATTGGTATGGCCAACAAGGAGTCTTGCAATGGAAGGAACAGTTCTGTATCTTAACCGTGGTGGTGATAAGGTTACACACATACACGTGAGTGCTTGTTTCACTGTTGGAACTGAAGCTCTGAGGATTGTACCAACATCTGATTGTGTACTAACTATAGTTGCACAAGATTTAATCACTAAAGGAGTACATGGACCTTCCTATGCTTTTCCTCTTTATGTGTGTGTGTGCAACTTAATGTGAATCTGTAGCTATTTCAAAATTAAAATAAAAAACCACAAGGTACAAGAATGACATACCAGTGCTGCTTTTGGTGGCAGGGCTGTGGAAGGGAGAGCAGGCACCATGTTGGGCTCGAAGGTGGCAAGAAGCCCCTGAAACAACCCAAGAAATAAAACAAGGAAATGGATGAGGAAGATAAGGCTTTCAAGCAGAAACAAAAAAAAAAAAGAGCAATAGAAACTTGAAGAGCTAAAAGTGAACACTGCGGGGAAGGTCCCCCTGGTCACAGATGGAATTTAAAAATCTGGTAAAAAAAAATAACCTATTCTTTTTGGCTGTGGCAATGGTGACCCTTGATTCCATTTCTATTTAAACATTTGAATTCCCTGCTGGAACATCTCTTGCCACCTAAAGTTAGATTGAAGTGTTGTCTTGGAGCCTTTTGTACATTTAAGAATAAACTTTAAAAATAAAAAGAAGAAGAAAAGAAATCCTACAATGGTCCACCTCTTTAGTACTATCTTAGCTGTGTGGTCAGTAAACCCAGGCCAGAATCCTGCCAGAGCTGCTCTTTAGTTTTTGTTATGCCCAGAATTCTGTACCACCTGGAATTAAAGCAACCCATTTGAAATAACTAATAATCATAATAACATACCAGAGGTTCTGATTTAGTTGATCTGTGTCAGAGTCCAAATTAATACTAAGATACCAGAAATAAACAATACATTGAAAAGGCAAAGGAATAGTTTTGAATCAATGGAAGTCAGAAATAGTGAACTTGAAGATAAATCTCTCAATACTAGTAAGCTAGAAGAACAAACAAAAATAAAGAATTTTAAAAATCTGAAAGAAGCCTCAGATTCATATGAGACAAAATGAAGAGGAATTACTTATGGGAATTTGGAATTATATAACAGAAAGCGACAAAGAAAAGCACAGAAAAGACAGTTGAAGAGCTGCTGGGACTAAATTTCCCTAACATCATAAAAGATGAGAAGACAGGCATTCAAGAAGGTGAATGAACCCCAAATAGGATAGTCCCCAAAAGAAAGTCACCACCACATATCATAATCAAACTCTCCAAAAGCAGCTCAGGGAAAATGAAATTTTGCCTACAAAGGAAAACCATTAAAATGAAGATCTGATTTTTCAGCAGAAGCAGTACAGGTATGAAGGCAATGGGGAGACATATACAAAACTCTGAAAGAATCATATACCCAGCAAAAGAGTCACTCAAATACAACAGCAAAATTAGAACATTTCCAAATAAATGGAAATTAAAGGAATTTGTAAAAACCAGACTAACATTACAAAAAATACTAAAGGGAACCAACAAGAGCAGACAACAACCAGAGATTGACATACACGACAACACCACCCAGAATGCAGTTCAGATATAGAAATATCCAAATTAAACAAAACTGTTGTTGTTGTTAAGTGCTGTTGAGTCAGTTTCGACTCATAGCAACCTTGTATAGGTTTTCTTGTTGAACAACCTTGTGTGTTCAACAACCTGTAATATGCAACTGGCACTGCCTTTCTTACTGAAAGAGAAGAGGACTTAAAATACTGATGAAAATCAAAGACCACAGCCTTCCAAAGGGTTATACCTCAATGTAAAGAAAACCAAAATTCTCACCACTGGACTGATAAACAACATAACAATAAACAGAGAAAAGATTGAAGTTGTCAAAAACTTAATTTTTCTCCGATCACCCATCAACACTCATGGAAGCAGCAGTCAAGAAATCAAATGATATTTTGCATTAGGCAAACCTGCTGCGCAAGACCTCTTTAAAGTGTTGAAGATCAAAGATGTCAGTTTGAGGATGTTGCTTGACCCAAGCCATACATTTCCAATAACTTTACATGCATGTAAAGTTTGACAGTGATAAGGAAAACTGTAGCAGAATTGATGCATTTGGATGGTGGAGTTGGAGGACAATATTAAAAGTACCAAGGATTGCCAAAAGAACAAACCAATCTGTTTTAGAAGTACAGCCAGAATGCTCCCTGGAAGCCAGGATGGCCAGACTTTGTCTCTCTTACTTCAGATATACTTTTAGTTGGGACCAGTCCTTGGAAAAGGATATCATGTTTGGTAAAATGGGGGTTGGGGAAAAAGAGGATGGATTGGCACAGTGGCAGCAGTGATGGGCTCAAATGTAGCAATGATTGTGAGGTTGGCATAGGACCTAGCAGTGTTTTGTTCTGTTGTACATAGGGTCGCTATGAGTCAGTACCAACTCGATGGCACCTAACATCAACAACAGCCCAAAGCAATCTATAGATATAACACAATCCCAATCCAGATTCCAACATCATTCTTTAAAAAGATAGGGGGGAAATGATCACAAACTTTATATGGAAAGGAAAGAGACCTTGGATAAGCAAAGCACTGCTTAAGAAGAACAATGTTAGACGCCTTTCATTCCCTGATCTCAAAATTTCCTACACAGCCATAGTGGTCAAAACAGCCTGGTACTGGTACAATGAAAGATACATAGGTCAATGGAACAGAGATGAGAACCCAGAAGTAAATCCCTCCACATACAGTCAACTGATATTTGACAAAGGGCTGAAACATTGAATGGGGAAGAGATAGTCTCTTCAACAAATGTTGCTGGCAAAACTGGAAATCAATATTCAGAAGAATGAAACAAGATCCATACCTCACACCATATACAAAAATAAAGTCAATATGGATTAAAGACCTAAATGTAAATCCTGGAACTGTAAAGAACATCAATGAAAAACTAGGGACCAACTTAAGGGCTCTAATCTATGGCATAAATATACTATCAAACATTACAAAAACACACAAACAGTGGAAGACAAAACAGATGACTGGAACCTCTTAAAAATTAGATACTCTGTGCATTTAAAGATTTCACCTAAAGAGTAAAGATGGAACCCACAGACTTGGAGAAAAATGTTTTGCAATGACATATCAGACATGGGACTAATATAAAAAATTTATGTAAAACTGCAACACTGCTACAAGAAAAAGATAAACAACT
>NW_006408660.1:5764106-5768865 GCF_000296735.1 Chrysochloris asiatica
AAAAAAAAAAAAAATTCATACTAAAAGAATTATCTTTGATGGTTACCAGGAGTGGGAGGGAAGGGAGAGTAATTCACTGGCTAGAGGGTAGACACGTGTTAACTCAGGTGATGAGGAGGGCAATATACAAGAAAAGGGAGGGTGGCAGAAGAATAATGAAGATGGGTGAATACACAAGGAGCTATGCGCTGAAGGGGACAGAGATGAAAGGTGATATATACACAACCTTTGAACAACAGTGTTCTTTACATAGATACATGGATCGAGACATATGCTGAATGGGTATGGAAGGAAGAGTGGAATATACATGTTTTCATATATCCCACAAATATATAAGAGTTTGAGGAAAGAGAATGTTTGTACATGAGTATTTACCTGTCCTGCAAACACAATTATAAATGTGGTAGAGCATACAGCAGGTAAAATAATGAAAAGTTCCTAGATATCATCAGATATCTTAAGGCAACGAGTTGATGGTCCTGGGGACTCACGACCATAATCTCACAAAGACAATGCTGTACATCCTGCTTGGATGTACAGTAGTGTCTGTGATCTTGAAAGCTCATGAGGGGCCATCTAAGGTGCAGCTATTGGTCTCTCCATGTGTGGAAGTAAGAAGAGTAATATGAACTGAAGAGGCTTGGCATCAGTTAGTCCAATGGACTAATGGAACATCAGTCTCCATGACTCTGAGACCATACTAGAAAAACGAGATGATGCCCGGCTCTGAAAGGGATCGCATTAGAGGGTTTTGGATAGAGTGGGAGAAAATGTGGACCAAAACTCAAAATTATTTTTAAAAAATCAACTTGGTGTGGTGCTATGGGATAATGCACTGGACCTCAAGGTCTGTTTGAACTTCAGGGTCGGCGGTTCAAATTCACAAACTGCTCCTTGGAAACCCTATACTATGAATTGGAACCAACTCGATGGCACTTAACAACAACTGGTCAGAAAGAGACTGGAGAAACCTGAGTATGGCCCTCCACCACCCTTTTGCCCATTTTCAGCCAAGCAGAAGAGAGGTATATAGGAGGAACAACCACACTAGTAGGGTATGCACACCATGGAATTGTCAATCGTTCAAAATCAAAAGGGCAAAAAAAAAAAAAAAGGGCAACATTTTCCTAAGGACAAAGTTGAGAAGGGATAGGAAGGTGGGTGGAATGTAAATAGGAACTGCTGGAAGGAAATGGGGTAACTGTTATTGCAGGGCAGGATTGCAATCATTGAGATGAAACAAAGTGTATGATTTGTTGAATTTAAAACTAATTTTGTCTATAAACTTTCACTCAATTCACAATAAAAAGTTTGTTTGTTTTTTTAAAATTACCCAGTATATATCCAAGGATAGAGACATGGAGCACTCCTTTGTGTAGCAGAGGAAAACTGAGGCCGAGAGGGGAAGGGAGGGGATGACCAGCTCCATCGGATGCAAAGGCCTAGGTTTTTTCTGTTGCTGCAGACTGGGACTGGAGGCTGGTGCTCAACCAGTCTGTGTTCATTTCAGTGTTAATTTTAGGTGAATTATTATGTACACACAGAAAAGCACAAACTTCAGTGTGCAGCTTGTTGAGTTATCGACTGAATACACTTTTTTTTTTTTTTTAACATTGATTCCTTGTCATGGACATGAAAAAAAGGAAATACAAATATTTTCAAATTATTCTGTATCAAAAAGGAGATCTGGTAGTATATGGTTATGAGTTGGGCTGCGAACCTCAAGGTCAGCAGTTCAAAACTACCAGCTGTTCCATGGGAGAAAGAGGAGGCTTTCTGCTCCTGTAAAGATTTACAGCCTCGGAAACATACAGGGTCCCTATGAGTCAGAACTGACTCCGTGGCAACACATAACCAACCAACCATGTATCAAAAGAATGAAAAGTACTCGGTAACGAAATACACTCTTGTTACTGGCCTCCAGATTAAAAACAAATTATGACTAGCCCCAGGAGTCCAGTAGGGCCTTGCCAATCACAATTGACTCCTCAGTGAGCCCACTCCTGATTTCTTTCTTCTTTTAACGTTTGGTTGTTAATTAGTTGAATGTTTACAGAGCAAGTCAGTTTTCCATTCTACAATTCATGCCCATTTTGATTCATACCTTTGATTATAATCCCCACAATGTAACATCCTTCATCCAACTTCGTCCCTGTGTTTCTTGTTTCCATTCCTCCTTCCTTCCTAACCTGGGTCACTTTGAGTTGGAACTGACTCAATGGCAATTAACAACACCCCTAGTAACAATCAAAGGATGTTTATTTTTGTGTGAAAACCTGTTCTTGACTTTTTTAAATAGTGGTCTCTTACAATATTTGTCCTTTTGTGATTGACTAATTTTATTCAACATATAGGTTTAGGTTGTGTTCCTCCCCCCGCCCCCCCATTCATTGGTCCATTGGTCATACTGTGGTGGCTTGCATGTTGCTGGGATGCTGGAAACTTTGTCACTGGTGTTTCAAACATCAGCATGGTCATTGTAGTTGGCAGGTTTCCTCTGAGCATCCAGACTGGGAACTGACTAGGAAAAAGGAAGAAGTGGTCCACTTTTGAGGGACTAGCCATTAAAACTGTGTGAATAGCAAAGGAACATTGTCTGATTTAGTGCCAGAAAATAAGCATCTCTGGTTGAAAGGCACTCAAAATACAACTGAGGAAGAACTGACCCAATATAGAGTTTAATGACATGGATGGTACAAGCTTTGAAAACCTCCATTTGCTGATGGAATATGATTCAAAATGAGAAGAAACAGCTGCAAACATTCATAAATAATCAAAACATGGAAGGTACAAAGTATAAGTCTAAGAAACGGAAGCCCTCAAAAAGGAAATGGAATGCTATCTCAGACATTAGTGAGCTAAAATAGATAAGTATTGAGTATTTTGCACAGGACAGTCATTTTTCACTCTGCCAGGAATGACAAATTAAAGAGGAATGGCATCACATTCATCATCAAAAAGAATATTCCAAGATCTATCTTGAAGTACAATGCTGTCTATGATAGGATAATAGCTATACACCTGCAAGAAAGACCAGTTAATACAACTGTTGTTCAAATTTACCCACTAGTCACCTAAGTCAATGATGAAGAAACTGAAGAATTCTACCAACTTCTCAGTCTGAAAATGATCAAACACGCAATCAAGATGCGTTGATAATTACTGGTTACTGGAGATCACTTGATGGAATTTTGCAATTTTAATTTCTTTATTGCAAATAACTTTTTTCAACAACATAAATAGTGACTATACATGTGTACCTTAACAGATGGAACACAGGAGCCAAACTGAATACATACGTGTGAAGAGATTATGGAAAAAGGCCAGAAGCCGACTGTGGAACAGATCATCAGTGGCTCATATGCAAGTTCAGGCTGAAGTTGAAGATAACTAAAACAAGTCCACAAAAACCAAAATTTGACTTTGAGAATATCCCACCTGAATTTCGAGACCATCTCAAGGACAGACTTGACCCATTGAATACTAATGACCAAGGACTAAAGGACTTGTGGAACATCAAAAACATCATACATGAAGAAAGCCAAAGGTCATTAAAAAGACAAGACAGAAAGAAAAGTCCATAGTAGTAGTCAGAAGAGACTCTGAATCTTGCTCTTGAACTTAAGTAGCTAAAATGAATGGGAGAAATAATGAAGTAAAAAGAGCTAAACAGAGAATTTCAAAGGGCAGCTTGAGAAGGCAAAGTAAAGTATTATAGTAAAATGTACAGAGACTTGGAGTTAGAAAACCAAAAGAGAAAAACAAGCTCAGCATTTCTCAAGCTGAAAGAGCTGAAGAATAAATTCAGGACATGATTTGCAATATTGGAGGAATAAACAGGCAAAATATTAAATGTTGCAAGAAGCATAAAAGAAAGATGGAAAGAATACACAGTCACTGTGTCAAAAAGAATTGGTCGATGTTCAACCATTCCAGGAAGTAACATATGATCAAGAAGTACCACTGTACTAAAGGAAGAAGTCCAAACTGCACTTTACACTGAAGGCAGTGGAAAACAGGGCTCCAGGAATTGATGGAATACAGATTGAAATGTTTCAACAAACTGATGCAGCGTTGGAACTACTCACTAGTCTATGCCAACAAGCGTGGACGGCAACTACTTTAACCTGCTGGAAAAGATTAATATGTGTGCCCATTCCAAAAAAAGGTGACCCATCAGAATACAGAAATTATTGATCAAGATCACACACAAATAAAATTTTGCTGAAGGTATGTCAAAATGGTCACAGTGGCACATCACCAGGGAACTGCCAAGAATTTAACCAGATTCAGAAGAAGAGGTGGAACAAGGATATCATTGCTGACATCAGATGGATCTTGGCTGAAAGCAGAGCATTCCAGAAAGATGTTTGCTTGTGCTTTATCGACTATGCAAAGGCATTCGACTATGTAGATCACAATAAACTATGGATAATATTTCAAAGAGTGAGAGTACCAGAACATTTCATTTTGCTCGTGCAGAACCTGTACATAGACCAAGAGGCAGTCATTTGAACAGAACAAGGGGACACTGCATGGTTTAAAATCAGGAAAGGGCAGTATCCTTTCATCATAATTTTCAATCTGTAGGCAGAACAAATAATTAGAGGAGCTATGGTAGCATAGTGGTTACGAATCGGGCTGCGAACCTTAAGGTTAGCGGTTCAAAACTACCAGCCGCTCCGCGGGAGAAAGATGAGGCTTTCTACTCCCGTAAGGATTTACACCCTCGGAAACCCTGTACAGGGTCGCTATGGGT
>NW_006408660.1:5769326-5775285 GCF_000296735.1 Chrysochloris asiatica
CATATGCATATGAATAAGGAAGACAGAAAATTGGATGTGTTTGATTGTGGTATTGGCAAAGAATATTGAAAGTACCATGGATTTACAGAAAAACAGATCTGTCTTGGAAGAGTACAGCCAGAAATGCTCCTGAGAATCAAGGATGAGGAGACTTTTTCTCTCGTACTTTGGACATGTTATCAGATGGGAACAGTCCCTGGAAAAGGACATCATGCTTGATGAAGGTAAAGTGTCATGGAAAATGAGGAAAGCCCCCAAAAGATGGATTGACACAGTGGGTACAACAATAGGCTTAAACATAACAACAATTGTGAGAATGTTGCAGGACTGAACAGTGTTTCGTTTCGTTGTGCATAGGGTCACTCGCAACAACAATAACTAATAAGCACAAAAATTTCTTCATGTGATTTTTGGTTGCCTGAATTCTTTGAAATGTCTGTTCATGTCCTCTGCCCATTTTTAAATGTAAACTGTGTTAACTGAAGACCGGTTAGTGGTGCCATCACTAGCGAAGCTGTGACGCGTCTCCCATTTTTAAATTGGATTTTTTGTTTGTTTTTGTCATTGATTTATTGAAGTTTTGTATAAATTTTAGAAAAACTATTCCCAATCTGTGGGTTGTTTTCACTCTTTTGGTGAAGTCTTTTGAAGTGCCAATTTGCCTATTTAAAAATTGTTTTGTTGTTGTTGTTGTTTTTACCAGATTAGAAGTAAAATTTAATCTAAGTTTCTTTCTTTGCGTAGTGTCTCAACCTGTACTTTACATGCAGATGGGGAAGCTTAAGTGAATAAACTCTTCCACAGAAACTCCCCCCAGTAACCTAATCACCTGATATAAGTAAGTGGTAGGCCATCTTCAACCCTAGACTGTTTAAACAAATTGTAGTAAACACACACATCTCCCACAGATTTATTGTTCTGAAAGGAATGAATTTGTGAGGAAAGGAAAAATGAGGCAGGGAAATAGTATGGAATAGAACATAAATACAAATGTAAGCCGTTTTGCTAATTATGTTATAACCACAACTAACTAGTAGGAGAAGACCCTGTACAAAACAACACAATGAAAGGTCAAAGATGGAGGTATTCCCTTAGCAAGGTTGAAGGTTTCAATCTCTGGTATTTGGAATTGAGGCTGCAGTCCCTGGTTGGATGGATCACTGGGTGTGTGGGCACAGTCCCTGCTTTAACCAGATTTGAACAGAAGAATGGCCACTTGGCCCTGGCAGAAGTAGATGGAGTGCTTAGTTTTATGTGTTACATAACTACCAAAGTTTCTCCCCACGATGCAGTGCCAGGGGAGGTTGTACTTCTTGTCAAACTCCTTCTTGATGTGGGCCGCAATGTCTTTCTGGATGTTGTATTTCTCCAGCGCCTGCATAGCGCACTCCACCCAGTCCTGTTGCATCGCCTGCGACATGTCAACATTTTTGATCACGACCTTTCGTTCACACGTGGTTCCCGGGGAGCACACAAGGGCCGACTGAGGCAGTCTCCTGGGGGAGGGGTTAGAGCAGCTGAAGCCCGGTTAGTGGTGCCATCGCTAGCGAAACCGTGACGCATCTCCCATTTTTAAATTGGGTTTTGTCTTTGGGTTTTTTGTTTATTTGTTTTTGTCATTGATATATTGAAATTTTCTATAAAGTTTAGAAAAACTATTCCCAATCTGTAGGTTTTGTTTTCACTCTTTTGGTGAAATCTTTTGATGTGCTTATTTGCCTAATTTTTAAGAAGCCCTAGTAATTTAGTTTGGCATCTACTGTCTGTGCATTTTTTGCTATGTTGATAGTGTATTTGTGCCCCTACGTAGTGGATACCTGGTGTGGCACTGTAGGATAAGCGCTGGATGCAAACCACAAGGTCAGCGGTTCAGACCCACCAGCTGCTTCTCAGAAATCCTGTATAGAGTCTCTATGATTTGAAATTGACTCAACAGCACTTAACAACAATAGCAAATGGTAATAGGACCCCTAAGTTTGTTCCTATTTTTTTCTTAGATAGTCTATATAATTTTAGGTTCTACATTTAGTTATTAGATCCATTCTGAGTTTGTTTTTGTAAATGTTGTGAGATATTGACCCTGTTTCATTTTTCTGCAAATATTCAGTTTTGCCAGCACCACATGATGAGTTTTGGTCCTTTGTCCACAGGTCAATTGATTCACTTCTGGCTTCTCAATTCTGTTCCACTGATTTATGTGTATTTTATTATACGTCATCAGGCTGTTTTGACTGTTGTCTTAGGTTGAGTTCTCTAGAGAAGCAAAACATTTATATGTATGTGTATATGTATAGCTAGTTCGGCAGGTCAGGCAGCAGGCTTTTGGTAAGATGGCAGACTACCGATGACTCCCAAGAACCCCATGCAATACAGCAGATTTCTGGTTCAAGTCCAAAGAGCCAGAGATCTGATGAGGAGCCAAATGCAGGATCCAGACCCAGCAAAAAGCAAGAAGCTTTGCCCTAGTGTCCAATATATTAGAAGCTGGTTATATTCCCGAGGAAACTTCTTTTCAGTTGGCCAGCTGCTCATAGTAGATCTCATCATGGATTCAGATTACATTATATCATAGCTCATAGTGGCAGATTACTACATCTTAATTGCTGCAGCATTGGGGGGTGGGGTGTAGACCAGCTTCCCAATAGGGGTCAGTGCAAGGGGTAGTGGGGAACAGGGATAGGGCAAGTGGTCTGGGACAGAGTTCCTGCTGACCTAGAAGATGACTGAGGCAAGGTGCTGGATCCTAGAAGGAGTTCCTGCTGGCCTTGGAGGACACAGGACACAGGGTGTCCAGTGATGGACAGAGTTTCTGCTGACCTAGAGTGTAGCTTAGGGTAGTACAGCTGGTCTCAGAAGGAGTTCCTGCCAACCTGAATACTGCTGGGGCAGGATGCCAGTCTGGTGCTGCATTCTACTGGCCTCAGGAAGTGGAGAGCATGTGCCTTCAAATGCAGGGTGGTATGCAGCCGGTGCCCAGATGAGGGTGAGCCCTCGACCTCAGGCAGAGCAGGGGGTGTGCAGGTTGGCAGGAAGAGGGCTGTCAACAGCTGTCAGGTGGGTGTGAATGGGGGATGGCCACACTGCTGGTCACCAGGAAGTTGTGGGGGACAAGAGGAGGATTACACCTTTCTGGTCACCGTACTTAGTGTGAGTGCTGGTGCGGCCTAGGTTAGCAGAGCCAATTTTCAAGTTGACCCAGTATACCTTACTCACTTGGGCATGGATAAGACTAAAAGGGTCAACACCCTTAAAGTACTGAGACCAGTGCCTTCACATAAGAACATTTTCATCAGGGAAGTGGGGAAAGAAGAAGAAAAGAGAGAGAAAAAGAAGAAAGGAGGAAGGGAAAAGTTTGCATGGTGTAGGGACAGGTCTGTCTCTGGGGTGTGTCATGTGTTATAGCAGATGTTCCTCAGATGAGCAGGGGCAGGCTGCTAATTTTAAGGCATGACCCTCCCACCAAGACCAAGAACTGACCAGTCCCCTCTTAGGAAGTCACCTTTAGGCCTTAAGTGTGCAATACACAGTGTGTGTCACCAGACCTAGCAAATAGCTGCTATAAAACAGTGGCAGTGGCAGTAATAGCATCAGAACCTGTCTAACTTCAGGGGGGATGATGCAAATCAACATCAGCGCAAGGCTGATTCTCATGAGGTGAAGAACATACCTGCCTCCATTCTCTAACATTTTTTACCAATTCTGACACCAGCTGTCCATACTCCAGCACTCTCTACTTCTCTTCTATTATAATGGCCACAGAACTCACTGAGTACACTAACAGTTAAGTGATTTGTTAAGGAAACAACAGGGTCCAACTGGAGATCAGGATTAACAGGTTACATATAGCTTGGCTTTAGAAACAGGGTCAGAAGCGAGAAGCATGTAGGCAGTCTCTCTTCTTCAGTGCAGGATAACTCTCTCAGCTGCTCTTGGCTCTGTGGTCTTCCTCTCGGCCCTCTGATGGCAGGCCTCCTCTCAGACCCTTCGGGAAAGGCTCCTCTTGGTTCTGCTGTCTTGTCATCACTGACTCTGCAGCAGGACCCCTTCTAGGCTTGTCATCGCCAACACTATCACTGGGCTCCTCTGTCTTCAGTGTTACAGTTCTTGACCCTTGTTGTAACTCTTTTAGGAGATTCCTTTCTCCCTTTCTCTCTCTTCTCTCTTATCTTTCCTCCTTTCTGCTTTATCCTGTTTCCTGTCTTCCTATTTGTGTCTGAAAAGCATCTATGGGGTTGGCTCCTTATATACACAAACTTGTCTCCAGTTTCAAGGTCTGGTCCTCCCACAAAGGCTAGGAACTGGCCTATTGGTAGGCCACAGATGCTTCATTTACATAGTATGCTACTCATACTTCATTTGCATAGTCTGTTTCCAATTCCTGTAAGGTACACACTAATCACAGGGCAGGCTGAAGCTCAGGATCAGACAAAAAACATCAAACTAAGTTGTTTACAATTTGTTTATTCAGAAAATGTCAGTTAACCTGAACAAAAGTAGCAAATCGTCTGGAGAAGAAAGCTAGGGCAAATGTAACTCCTCAGGGATTAAGGGGGAAATACTTGAGCTACATTTTACAAAAGAACCAAGGCCAAAATTGTTTCACCATTGTTGTTGTTATTAAGTGCCATTGAGTCGGGTCCGACCCATAGCGACCCTGTACAGGGTTTCCAAGGGTGTAAATCTTTACGGGAGTAGAAAGCCTCATCTTTCTCCCGCGGAGCAGCTGGTAGTTTCGAACTGCTGACCTTAAGGTTCGCAGCCCGATTCGTAACCACTACACTACCAGAGCTCCTTAGAGCCTGTCTTTTAGGGCTGGTGTACTGTGGGGTACAGTGGGCTGGGGCCTTAGTGAGGCCTCCACCTCTGCCCTAAGATGTTCAACAAGTAGCATATGCTGGGGACCTCCAGGACACACCTACTGTATCAATATTATCTGAGCACTGACCCTTAGTGGGAGGCAGATAGTGAGTAAGCAAATGAATAAATGCATCAGCTCCTTTTATGGGTGCTTTGAAAGAAATTAATGGCGTGTGGGGATAGAACACATTGAGGGCAGGGGTGGAGTTGTTATAGACAGTCAGGGAAGGCTTTCTGGATTGAAACCTGAATGTCGAATGTGGTGATCAGGGGCAAAGCATTCAAACAAAGGGCATGGAGGGTGCAAAGACCCTGGGGTGGAATGAGCTTGGCATGTTCCAGGAACAGCATGACAACCAGGGTGGTGGGGGTGGTAAGGGTGAGAAGACAGTGGGAAGACAGGCTGGATCACATATGGGAAGGGGTTATCTGTGGCAAGAGAAGTCAGTGGTCCGAGCTCTGAGCTGGGACACTCCTGTGTGACCTTGGACAACTTGTTGCTACCTCTGAACCTTGGCTTTCCCATCTGAACAGGGAACAGATTGGACTTGATGTTGCTAGAACCATCTGAACTGAAAATGTAGGGTGGACGGGGCAACTGACTGTCAAGAGAGGAAGCATATAGTTTCTTGCATGCGGGGGCCAAGTGCCTCTTCTTGCCCTGGAAGCACACAGCATGGCCTGGCATGGTGTGGCCCCAAGGGGTTGTGAGGGACCACCAGTAATAATACTGTTTCATTTTCGTCACTCCAGGAGCTCACTGGAGTCTGGAAGCAGCCTGTCCACTGACCTCTACATGCCTGGCTAACCTCTGAGTCTGCTGGGCCCACCCTTCCCAACAGCACCCAGACAGGCCCCCAGGACACGAGCAGGGAAGTTAGCCCCTCGACTTTGGCCTAAATTCCCCCAGTAATCAGAGATACTGTGACAGGTGTCCTAAGAACAAGGGACAGCTAGAAGTGGTCTCCCCAAGGGCCAGGGCTGTAACCAGCAGTTCCCATGGTAACCAAGACTGCAGCCCCAGGAAAAAGCCCAGTGGTTTTTATTGGTTTCCAGGCTGCCCTGGTGGAGGGCGGAATGTCTTGTGTATGTTTTCTCGTCC
>NW_006408660.1:5775595-5784604 GCF_000296735.1 Chrysochloris asiatica
AGCCCTGTAGCTGCACTGGTTAAGGGGGAGTTGGACCTCATGTTGAGGCTGCAGCCCAGGTTACTCAGAGTACTTGGAGTGGCAAAGGCCGCAGGAAGAGCCACAGGGATGGCCATCTGGGGACTGTTCCCGAGCCAGGTTGAAGCTGGACAGCACACACACTCTTCTCATAGTCTCTCATTTACGCACTCCCACTCTTGCAGACTCACATTCTTAAAACATGTACATGCACTCACAAACACACACAATCCTACACACATGGACACTGGCAGTTGCACTGACATATAACAACAATTGCGGTAATCACTTAAACTTACTGGAAGCTGAGTATCCAACTCCCTCAGACTACCAGTGAGGTAGGGCTGTTATTAGCCTATTTCACAGAAATTGAACCCTGGTGGCACAGTGGTTAAAGTGCTCAGCTGGCTGCTAACTAAAAGATTGTGAGATTGAACCCACCAGACGATTTGTGGAGGAAAGATGTGGCTATTGGCTTCTGTACAGATTTACAGTTTTGGAACCCCTCTGGGGTAGTTACTCTGTGAGTCTGAATCAACTCAGTGGCAGTGGATTTGGTTTGGTGTTTTGGCTACAGAAATCACCTGTTCAAGACCATCTAGCTAGGGAGTCAGAACTGGGGTGTAGATCCAGTCTTGGCTGTGAGCATTGCCTGATCCCATATACACTGTCTCTCTCTCACACACACACCCTTATGCCTGCCCCTCACGGGCTGAGGGAAGCCAGCAGGTGTGTGCGTTTCTGGGGCAGTCCTGAGTGACAGGTCAGGAGGCTTCTTTGAGCAGCTTCTCTGCAATCCATCCATCTTGCTGACGGCAATGTGGCCCCATCTGCATTGTCCACTCTGCCAGCTGGCCAGTCAGCTTGGGGCCAGGCAGGGTAAGTCTCTGAAATGAAGGGAAAATGACAGAACTCTTTGTCCCAAGATTTCTGGGAGGTGAGGATGGGGCATAACAATTCCCCTGCCCGCCTCAGGATTAACCACTCAGTTCATGGACAAAACTCGGCCCAGCACTAGCTAGATTGGACAGGGCTGCGTGGACAGGGAGTGGCCACAGTAACCACCCCTGCACTGGCCACAGTTGATCATGCAGCCATGAAGGATAGAGCTGGGGTCAGAACACACAGCTGGGAGCCCTTAGCTCTGTTCTCCTCCCCTCATTGCTCAGACTCTATTTCCTGCTTATCTATCGGTAGCCAGAGCTTGGCCTGTGATCAACAGAACACATGCTGTCTCTGCTGCCCTCAGAGCATAGAATCAGGCAGGATTTTAATATAATGTGTCAGGTGGTGACGAATGCCATGAAGACAAATAAGTCAGAGCAGAGGGACGAGACTGTGAAAGGACAGAAGTCAGATACTGGCCCTCTGAGGAAGCGACATTTCAGGAGAGACCAGAAAGTGGGGAAGGGTGAGCCCTGGGAGTAGGTGGGGGACGAGCATCCCAGGTAGGAGAAACAAGTACAGAGGCATTACGGTGGGGGGACGTTTGGCATATTTGAGGAGCAATCAATATGTCTTGATAATTATTGGTGATTGGAATGCGAAGGTTGGAAACTAAGAGGAAGGATCAGTAGTTAGAAAATATTGCTTTGATGATAGAATTGATGATGTAGATCCCATGGTAGAATTTTGCAAGACTAATGACTTACTCATTGAAAATAACCTTTCTTAAACAACATGGATCTTGCCAAATGGCATACACAGGAATCAAACTGACTGTATCCGTTGGAAGACACGGTGGAAAAGCTCAAGACCATCAACCAAAACAAGGTCAGAGGCAGACTGTGGAACAGACCATCAATGGATCCTATGGAAGTTCAGGCTGAAGCTAAAGAAAATGAAAACAAGTCCATGAGAGCCTACAGATGACCTTGAATATATTCTACCTGAATATAGAAATCATCTCAAGACTGCAGCCCCAGGAAAAAGCCCAGTGGTTTTTATTGGTTTCCAGGCTGCCCTGGTGGAGGGCGGAATGTCTTGTGTATGTTTTCTCGTCCTGATGCTTTGCATACGATGTCTTCAGATGAACACATTCTGTGTTTTACACAACAAGGTTTGGAGACTAGGTAGAAAGTCAGCAGGCAAGCATTATCAGCTAGTCCTGAGGATGAGTATTGATGTGACTGAAGCTGTAAGAACGGGGAGGGGAGGGGAGGGAAGGGAAGGGGCGCCAGGGGATTGTCCTGAGAAGCCTGGCCTCTGTGGGAGGGGACTTCAGTTAACCCAGAAGGGCCCTGACGAGGTAGCAGCCCTGTAGCTGCACTGGTTAAGGGGGAGTTGGACCTCATGTTGAGGCTGCAGCCCAGGTTACTCAGAGTACTTGGAGTGGCAAAGGCCGCAGGCAATGTAATGATATACAATGGTGTGAATGTAAAACTAGAGTTCTCTCATGTACCAAATAGAAATGACCAATGTTCAGCCATTTCAAGAGTTAGTATATGATCAAGAACCGATGGTACTTAAGGAAGAAGTCTAAGCAACACTGAAGATATTGGCAAAAAACAAACCTTCAGGAACTGATAGAATATAAATTGAAATTATTCAACAAACTGATGCAACACTGGAGACACTCACTCATCTACGCCAAGAAATTTGTAAGAAAGCTACGTGGCCGACTGATTAGAAGAGATCCATATTTGTGCACATTCCAAAGAGAGGTGTCCCAATGGAATTCAGAAATCATTGAGCAACATTATTAATATCACATGCAAGTAAAAATTCTGCTGAAGGTAAGTCAAAACCAGCTGCAACAGTTAAGTACATTGAAAGGGAACTACCAAAAACTCAAGCTGAATTCAGAAGAAGACTTGGAAGTAGGAATAAACTAGAGATATCATTGTTGACATTAAATGGATCTTGGCTGAAAGCAGAGAATACCAGGAAGATGTTTACTTGTGCTGTATTGACTATGCAAAGACATTTGACTATATGGATCATGACAATCTTTGGATAACATTTCAAAGAATGGGTATTTCAGAACACTTGATTGGACTCATGAGGAACCTCATATAAAGGCCAAGAGGTAGTTGTTAGAACAGAACCAAGGGTTATTGAATAGTTTAAAATCAGGAAAGGTGTGTTCCATGGTTGTGTTCTTTCGCTATATTTATGTAATCTGTATACTGAGCAAATAATACAAAAAATGGATTATATGAAGAAGGATTGGAGGAAAACTCGGTAACATGTGTAGATGATACAATTTTGTTTGCTGAAAGTGAAAAGGACTTAAAAGACTTAATGATAAAGATCAAAGACCACAGCCTTCAACATGGGTTGCATCTCAATGAAATGACAACAGAAAGCCTCACAACTGGACCAATAAACATCACGATTGTTGTTGTTAAGTACCGTACCGTGGAGTCGGTTCCAACTCATGGTAACCTACACAGGGTTTCCGAGGCTGTAAATCTTTACGGGAGCAGACCTCTTTCTCCCACAGAGCTGCTGGTAGTTTCGAACTGCCGACCTTGAGGTTAGCAGCCCATTTCGTAACCATTACGCTACCAGATAGGTGAAGAAAAGATTAACATTGTCAATGACTTCATTTTCCTTGGATCCACAATCAGCACTCAAGGAAAGAGCGGTGAAGAAATTAAACATTTTGCATTAGGCAAATCTGCTGCATAAGACCACTTTAAAGTTAATCAAGAGTAAAGATGTCAGATTGAGGGTTGCCTGACCCTAGTCATGGTATTTTTAATAGCTTCATATGCATGTGAAAGTTGGACAGCGAACAAGGAAGACTATAGAAGAATTGATCCATTTGAGTTAGATGTTGGAGAATATTGAAAATACCATGGACTGAACAAACAAATCTGTTTTGGAAAAAGTACATTCAAAATGCTCCTCAGAAGCCAGGATGGCAAGACTTTGTCTCTCATACTTCAGAGCTGACATAAGCATGGACCAGTCCCTGGAGAAGAACATTATGTTTGGTAAAGTAACTGCTCAGTGAAAAAGAGGAAGACCCTCCCCCAGAGAGATGGATTGGTACAGTAGTAGCAGCAATGAATTCAAGTGTAGCAGCAATTGTGAGGATGGCGCAGGACCAGGCAACGATTTTTCTCCACTTAGTGTGCCGTGGAGTCAGTTCTGACTCATAACGATCCTATAGAGGGTTTCTGAGGTTGTAAATCTTCACTAGAGCAGAAAGCCTCATCTTTCTCATGCGGAGCGGTTGGTAGTTTCTAACTGCTGACCTTGAGGTTAGCAACCCGACTCGTAACCACTATGCTACTAGAGCTCCTTAACAAATCAGCTACCTGCCTCTATATCTCTGATCTCACCTTCATATGTGTCCTAACTTCTGCCTTGGGACACCAGCAGAGCCAAGATCAATGTGCCCATTTCACAGATGAAGAAAACTAGGATCTGGAGCCTAGAAGTGTTAGTACCAGGCCTAGGGCTAGGATTCAGGGCTCCTACCTAAACCCTTTCTGGGGGCAGTGGCACAAGCTTTTCTGTGCTTTGTGAACCTCTGAAAAACCCAACCCTCTAACTACAGAGAGGAAGAGCCGCTGTGCCAGGATGGCCCCCACTGAGGTTCTGAGGCCCTGTTCACAGCCTGGGAATTCAGAAACAAAGGTCCCAGCCAGTAATTGCCTCCTTTCAAAGGCACAGCCGGCTTCCTCTGCCAGAGGCGTGAGAAGGAAGCTTAATGTCCTTGTCCCATGGGAGAGGGCTAAGGCAGCACTTCAGGACTGTTGCCCACCAGGCTGGCCACATTACCTGACAAGCAGGCTCATCCCCTTTGGCAGATGGCCACCAGAGCCCTCATTCCCTGCCTAATTCATGGGCATCTGTCCAGTCTTTAAATGATTCATCTCACCTCAGCCATTGTGGCTGTTCCTGACCCTTCCTGCCTGGGGTGTCCGGGACCAGTTGGGTTCACCCTAATGGTGATGGGTAGGCCCTTTCTGTACACATTGCCTAAAGCTCCCCATTTGTCCAATTCTGAAAGCCTTTCTATTCCTCACCACCTAAGAATGGGTACTTTCAAGGAAAGGTTATTTGCTAAGGCAGAGTTTGCCGAGCTTGGATGAAACTTTGCTCTAGATTTGTCTTTGCTGTGGGGCCATCCTGTGCATTGTTTTTGTTGTCATTGTTGTTGGTGGTGGTATGCCATCAGTCAGTTCCAACTCATAGTGACCCTGTATAGGATTTCCGAGACTGTAAATCTTTATGGGAACAGAAAGACTCCTCTTTCTCCTGCCGAGCAGTTGGTGGATTTGTACTGCTGACCTTGCGGTTAGCAGTCCAGTGCTTATCCTATAGATCCACATGCTCCCAGTTGGATGTTTACCAGCATCTAAAAGCCATTAGGTTCCCTGAGTGTCTCTCAGTTTCTGCAGACATTGCCAGATGTCCATGAGCTGGGGATGTGTAGCGGTGGCACGGTAACCTCTGGAGGAGAACCTCTGTTCTAAAAGAAGCTGCTAATGTCCGACTCAGAAAACACCTTTTGAAGGCTGCTGCCTTTGTTCTGTGGCCTTGCCAGAGCACTGAGCTGGGAGTCTGGCCCCTGGCTTCCTCAATGAGCTTTTGAAAGCCAGGCAACCTTACACAGGTCACTTGGAGTACCAGATGCCCTGCAGCTCCATCCAGATCACATCTGAGCCTACTGTCCCCCAGACACTATCCCTCCTGGTCAGCTGGCCCTCAAATTCTGTGTGTACACCTATGCTGATCGAGTCTTCTCTGAGCTTGTTTCCTCATCTGTGGGAGTGGTAATACCTTTCATGTGAGAGTAAAATGTGTTCTAATGGTCTGCACTTCTAAGATCTTCCATTCTATTATCCCAGAGTCCTCCTTTTTTTTTTTTTTTTTTAGCAAATGGCAATTGGACATATATAGCATGCCAGGTGTTGTGCTGTATCCTGGGGACAGGGCAGTAAGAGATGTGGTCACCCTCTTGAGGTGCTTGTACTGCCATTGGGAGAGAGTAGAGGAAAAGAAATAAACTAGATCACTTTGGAGTATGATGTATCTGGTGAAGAAAATCAGATAGGGTGATGGGTAAAAAGGGCTGAGCCCCTTGGATTACATGGTCAGGGCAGGCGTCAGAGAGGTGATGTTTGAGGTGCCATCTGGGATGGACAGAGCAAGCTAAACACACAGACTTTGAAGGCAGGATGGACTGGGGGACAAGAGGGTGGCCAGCATAACTGGGTGTCAGGAACAGCCAGGAGGAGCCAGTCAAGGAGGGTCCTGCTAAGAATCTGGGAGTGGACACTCACATTTCACATTACAAAGGCTGTGGTGTGGGTATCTATCGGTTTAGAGGACATTGGGGTAGAAACCGGTGGAGGGGGCATTGAGAAGGGTAGAGGAGATAGAGGCTGGACCAGAGAGTTTGCTGTTCTGTCGCTCTGTGACCTGACCGCCAGATTGGTGTCCCAGGAGCTGCCCATCAGTCCCCGCCCAACAATGAATGCCCTTGGCTGGCCCGGCATCTCAGCCCAGCCCACCTCCCCCACCCTCCTTAGCTGCGGGAGTTCCCATCCAGCAGCCAATGAGCAGCTGTTATCCAGGTTCCATTTTAGATTTTATCAATGTGTCCTGTCGCCTGGGCAACAGCGCTGGCGGCCTGTCCGTCTCTCAGGCTGCCTTTCAGATCTGTGCTGTTCCCGCCCCATGTGGAACACCGTGCAGCTACGTGGCTAGTTTTCCCTTAAGGACCAGGATTCCGCCAAGTGTGATTTCTCTGATGGTCTAGGCGGGTATTTGTCATTTTGCTCCCTCCCTGCCTTGTCTCCCTGCCCTTAGACCCACTGGGCCAGGCAGGCAGGGTTGGGGAGACAGCTTCCCGCCAGGTGCCGCCCCAGGATCCTTGCTTGCCTGGTCTGGTTGGAAGAACAGATGTAGAGCTGCTGTCAGGAACCCTAACACCCAGCCTCCCAGGAACCCTAACACCCAACCTCCCAGGATGGTGGACCAGGGTCCCCGCAAGTCATTCTGGAGACCCCAGGAAGCCCCCAGAGCCAGCAGCAATGGGAGGCTGAGTCGACAAGCCTATGAATGAGTTCCTCGGCTTTTGTGCTCCGCTCTTTGTATTGGAGGCGTGTACTGTACAAGCTGCCAGGCCATGTGAGTGGAGCCCGTCACACAGAGGCCAGCCCGTCCAGAGCACCCATCGGCCAGCTCCCATCAGCCCCCTCCCCGAGTCTCTGGGAAGACACCCCTGTGGTCTGGCCAGAGCCCGAAAGACTTTGAAAATGCTCAAGTTCAAGGCCTTTTGCCTGGATTATTGGCAGTTCCTGTGCCTGCAGCCGCTGCATGGAGTCTATAAGAGGTACACTAGCCCTGGGGGAGGTCCTTGGTCCACTGGGCAGTGAGGCCTGAGGGAACATTTACCCTGAGCCTGCCCCACAGGACCCACTCTGGCGGGAGTGGCAACGTTGTACAACTTGACTCAGCTGTTCCCTCCCCTCCCTGGGCCCTGACACTGGTAGGATTCTGCAGAGAAGTGGCCAATGGCATATCCTGTCACCAACCTCCGGGCCCCATTGTTCCCTAGCACTGAGGCAGCCCTCAGAGGACCAGTTCCCAAGTGGGTCTGACCCCACAGGGTGGGCAGTAGTGTAAGCCAGAAGTACCCAGGCTGGCTCTACCTCTGTGTACTCCCTTTGACCTCATGGGCAGCCTGGACTACCAGTTCTGACTGCATCTACCCCAGGCTCGAGTTTGAGACCTATTTGGGGATACCAGCTGGGGGACAGGAGCCAGCCCAATATTCAAGTCTTCACTGCTGTGTGATCTTGGGCAGATCACTCTCCCTTTCTGAGTCCTACTTTCCCATCTTTAGAGATTTGAACCATAACTTTTGACCTCCACAGAGTACTGGGATTTGGGGGACTGTTCTTTGAGGGCGTGTGGGCTGCAGACACCACAGATCTAGATATTAATACATCTCAACAAAGTCTTGTGTGTGTGTGATGGCCCTCAGAAAGGGTGTCATGGAGTCTAGACGGAATTGCTATTTCCCAGTTCACACTGAAGTTTGCAGCCATTAGCATGCAGGAAGTGCTGGGAATGTAGAAGGAGCTTTTCTCCTCTCTAGTGGCTGTCTCTCAAGAGGGCGGGCACTGGGCTCTCATGGCAGCCTCAATTCCACTTTTGGGTGGGTGCCAGAGGCTAGAGGCCCATGCTGCATCTATTAGTGGTGTGGGAGCCTAGTGGGTTCTCCCCATCCATTAGGCACAGGTGTGAGTCTTTCAATCCTCATAGCCCTGGGGCAGCCTTTCCCAGGCATCCGGGAGTAAGCCTGGTTGTTACACTTTATGGTAAACCTTTATCTCACTGCAAAAAAGGCATTTCAGTGCCTTTGGCAGATGAGTGGAGTAAGACCCAAGGGGATGCAATTGACTCAGTGTGGCCACAGGACTTGAACTCAGGCCTTTGTTCCCAAGGGAGATCTTTTTTGAGTGAATGCCCCACAGCTTCAGACTAAGCAGCATGCTGGGTTCTAGGGGAGGTATGAATAAAGGAGTGTCAGGGACCCTGCCCTAGAAGGACTCCGATGAACATGTCAGGTATCATGGTGACAGCCAAAATGGAGGAGGAGGAAGGAGCAATCCCTCCTCACATGAGGCTTCATGGAGTAGGTGACAGCAGAGTGTGGCTAGGAAGTATCTGGAGGAGTTTGCAAGCAGAAAGGGGAAGAAAGGGTGTTCCAGGTACAAGGGAAAGAATATGAAAAGACCCAGTGTATCCAGATGGTGGCAGAGACCCCCAAGGAGCTGAAAGGAGAGTGGCAGGGTGAGGTAAGGCTGCAAGTTCAATACCAGGCTGTGCATTGTCCTGCAGTCTGAGTGACAAGCTAAGAGTCATGCTCTGAGAGTTGTGTGGATCAAGTTTGAAAAACCCTGGCTCAGCCTCTGGGTGGAAACCATGTCCCCCATGCTCCTGAAGTTCTTTTTTTTTTTTTTTTAATATAAGGTTTTTATTGTAGATTGAGTGAAAGTTTACAGGGCACATCATCAGTTT
>NW_006408660.1:5787598-5912366 GCF_000296735.1 Chrysochloris asiatica
TGTGGTTCAGAGTTCTGGGACCATCCCCTGAGCCTGCTTGTTTGGGTATTCTGTGTTGTTGTTGGCGGAGCTCTCTGCTATACGTCCACCGGATCTGCCATCTTGTTTGTTCTCCCTCGCTCCTGAAGTTCTTATCCAGAGTTTGGGGTCTTTTCTCAAGTGCCTGCTGGGGCCCAAAGACAAATGAGATGCAGTCCTCAAGAGTCACCCAACCTGGAAGACTCATGAACAAGCCATGAAAGTTACAGTAGGAGGAAGCTGGGAGTAGGGGAGAAAGGGGAGCCCAAAGATCTCAGCAGTGTAAGGGAAATGATACTGGAGAAATCCGAAAGGCTTTCTGCAAGAGATGCCATCTGAGCTGGACCCTGATGGAGGAAGTGGGACTTTTCCAGGCAGGAAGGGCACTGCAGGCGGAGAGAGCAAGGCATGAACAAATGTCTGGAGATAGGACTGAGCCTGGCGAGGCTCAGAAATGGTCAAAGGTGAGGTCAAAGCATCAGGTACATGGCAGAGGATGAGGCCAGAAAGGAAGGAGATGGGGTGATGATTGATACTGAGGTATGCTGAACTCTTACCATGTGTGCACCATTCTAAGCACTTTACACACTGACTCCATATGCTAATCCCCTGGTATCCAGGCCCAGAGGGGAGAAGTGGCTTGCACAAAGTGGCTTGGCTAACCAGTAGTGCAACCAGGATTTAGCCCAGAGTTGACCCCTGTCAGCCTGAGGAGTCCCAACTTACATGGACATGCTGGGGCTAGGGTTGTCCTCTCTCAATAAGCTATTGACCATAAGTGATGGGGACACCCCATCCAGACCCCTGATTGTTCTCTGGGAAATGGAGGGGTAGTAGTTAGACACCTCACCATGTTCTTGTGGGAAGTTATAGGGTGAATGCCAGAAAGTGTATAATGCACCCTGCTTTAAAGCACAAGGTCGGCAGTTCAAACTCACCAGCTGCTCCTTGGAAACCCTATACAGGGTCACTATGAGTCAGAACCGACTCAACAGCACTTAACAACAACAACAACAGCAAACATTGGTTGTCTTTGTCCAAATAGATCCTTCCTCAGGAAGGTTTTGGGAAGGAAACCTCCTGGCTTTTTCCCCTTGTTTTAAAGCAACCCAATGGTGCCTGGTTACCATTACTGAACGTTTTGATCAAAGATTTCATAAAAGAATCCTGATCAAAAGGGGAGAAATGCAGAATCGATTTTCAGACTCTCATGGATTACAGACTTTCTGAAAATCTCATAGATTACAGACTTTCTGGAGCCATGGAAGGTGAATGAACTTCTGAAATTATTGCCCTGAGATCATCTTTAAACCTTAAATGAAAAACTATCTCCTCAAGTCTTCTTAAAATTGAATAATAGTTTGTTCTTAGTTTTTTAAATGTCTGCCTTGAGCATTACATATTTTTAAGGAATATCTATGTGGGAATCAAAGTAACACCAGCAGATCTAAAGATTAAGGGCAGAGCACTGATGTTCACAAAGGAGGAACAACTAGGAAAAGGAGGCTGAGAATAATTACACAACTCAGAGAATGAAGTCAATTCCACACTAGACTGTACATATAGTCAATGGACATGTTGAGTTGGTGTGTGTTTTGCTGTATATGTTCTCACCAACAATAAAATAAATAAAATGTGAAAGGGAAAAAAACAGCAACCCAAAACTTAAAGAGTATGAAAAGGGTGTTTTGTAGACAATGTATAATTAACCACTTCTAAACACAGGGTGTGCCAGGCTCCCTTGAAACTGTTAATTATTCTTCATTAGTGATCTTAAATGAATGTAAAATAATGTTGGAGCTCTGCCAGAGGCTGGGGCTGGGCCAGGGAAGGGGCTGAGCTGCTTCTTTCAACTAGAAAGCAAAAAGAAATGTTCACAGGGCACCTCTACCTTTTGTCTAAGTGGAGGGTGACCTTCAACCCCATTTGCATCTATCCAAAGCCCATTGTGAGGGCACTGAACCTCCCCCTGCCAGGTCCCGGCAGGCTTTCAGTAAGGAAGTAGTTCAGGTGCACAGAAAATATAGGCAAGACGACACCTTCCACCCAGCTTCCAAAAACCAACCCCTGCAGATGTGGGTGCTCCTGGGACCTTCAAATTCATCCCCTGCTTGCTCCTCCTGGGCTAATCATAAAACATACATACCCTCAAGTCATTGTTGCAATTTCCCATGTACATTTCTATGATTTTATAAAACCCAAAGATTGTTTCACACACTACCCAGCTGTAAACATGTGGCCTTTTATTCTTTCTTCCACTTATTTTTTCACATGGTGTAGGTAGGAGCTGTGGTAGTGCAGTGGTTACGAATCGGGCTGTGAACCGTAAGGTCAGCAGTCCAAAACTACCAGCTGTTTCTCTGGAGAAAGATGAGGCTTTCTGCTCCCGTAAAGATTTATAGCCTCAGAAACCCTGTGCAGGGTAGCTGTGAGTCGAAACCGACTCCACAGCACACAACAACTCACGCTGGTACGCGTTGCCTTCATCTATCTGCTTGTGCTCTTTGGTGTGCAGTGTTCTACTGTACAGACGTGTATCCTATGAGTGCCCGCCCTCCTATTATTGTGAATTGAGGCTACTTCTGGTTTTTCCATATTACCAAGAGGGTCACACTGAGCACTCATGCTTGGCTCTCTTTGTGCACGTGTGTGGGGATTTCTACAAGGTTTGCACAGGGGTAGAATTACTAGTTATATAGTACTAGTATATGGGTATCTTTAACTTAATGGGGCTTTCTGAAATTTTTGAAATTGCTTTCCAAAGCATTTGTAGCAATGTACATCCTTACCAGCAGTGGATGAGAGTTCCACTATCCCCACATTCTTAGCCACACTCAGTATTCTTATCTATACAATGAACTTTTTATTGTGGCTGAGTGAAAGTTGAACAGTTTTGTCAGTTTTACATTCAACAAATCATATTCTCTGCTTCATTACAATGATTGCAATCCCCTTCGTGTACTATCAGTTAACAGTATTTACCTCTCTTCACTTTAATTCTTGCATCCCTCCCTGTGTCTCCTGCTACCTTCATCTTTCCTCTATTAACCTCCCTCTTGTATAATGCCTGCCCAGTCACCCATGTTAACATATGTCTACCCTCTAGACCGTGAATCATTTTCCCTTCCCTGGTAATCAACATAGAATGTTTCTTTTAGCAAGAAAACATTTTCTTACCTCTTTACAAATTTGGTCTCATACAATATTTGCTCTTTTGTGATTGACTAACTTTACGCCATATAATGCCCTCCAGGTTCATCCATGTTGTGAGGGATTTCGCAGAGTCATTGTTATTCTATAATGTTGGGTAGTATTCCATTGTGTGTATGTGTCAAAGTTTCTTTAACCATTCTTCTGTTGAAAGGCATTTAGACTGTCTCCATCTTTTAAATATGTCTGTGTTTGGTAAGGTGGAGGTGGAGGTGGAAGGTCAGAGAAAAAGAGGAAGACCCCCAAAGGGATGGATTGGCCAAGTGGCAGCATTGATGAACTCAAGCGTGGCAACAGTAGTGAGGTTGGCCCAGGATCGGGCAGTGTTTCATTCTGCTGTGCATAAAGTCACTATGGGTCAGTACCGACTCGATGGCAACAACAGCAATGGGGCTCTGGTTGCGTAGTGGATTACGAGCTGAGCTGCTAACCACAAGGTCAGCAGTTTGAATCTACCAGCCACTCCGTGGGAGAAGGATGAGGCTTTCTGCCACCATAAAGATTTACAGCCTCAGAAACCCAATACAGGGTCGCTATGAGTTGGAACCAACTCCACGACACACAGCCACCACCAACTACCATGGTAGTCAGCATGTTGAAGGATTTCATTTTCTTATTCATTCTGCTACTCTCTGTCTCCTAACTGGTGCACTTAAGCCATTTACATTCAGTATATTATCAAGGTATGACTTGACTTCCCTCATTTTGCTATGTGGTGTGTGTGTGTGTTTCTGGGTTTTTTTTTGTGTGTATGTATGATGCTACTGGCTTCTTGAACTCCTGGTGTGGTGCTATAGGATAAGCACTAGACTGGGAACCACGAGGTCAGCAGTTCAAACCTACCAGCTTACTCCTTGGAAACACTATACAGGGTCACTATGAGTTGGAACCAACTTAACAATAACTGGTTTTTTTGTTCCACACAGTTTTCTGTGCTGAATTCATTTTGTTTGTGGATTTTCTTCCCATTTTCATTTCTGTTGTGGTCATGTTTACTAAATCTTCTGATTTTCCTCCTTTTTATTTTGATGTTAAGGTAAATTAATTTTCCTTGAGGTTACCCTGTAATTTAATAACTTTTACCCATTTAAAACAGTCTGTTTTATCTTGAAATCTCCTTGACTTCCTTTCCATTTGGAAGTTCTGTATCTACACTATTCCCTCTTGTTGCTTTATAGCTGACTTCATTATAAATTTATATCTCTGGTTCCCTATTTTCAGTCTTGTAGATTTGATTGACTTTAAATACTTCTATATCTGGACTGAATCCTGGTGTGGCGCTGTGGATTAATGCAAAGTCGGTTTGAATTGTAAGGGTTCAAGCTCACCCGCTACTCCTTGAGAACCCTATACAGGATCACTGTGGGTCAGAACCGACTTGACGGCACATAAAAACAACAACATATCTGAACTGAGTTCTGGGTGGTGTTGTCATGTGTGGTAATCTCAGATTGTCATCTGCTATTGTTGGTTTTCAGTCCAAAGAACACCCGCAAGTATTTTTTATAAAATTAGTTTGGTTATTACAAATTCCTTTAATATCTGTTTATCTAGTGTTGCCTTCATATTTGATGGACAGCTTTATTGGATATATGATTCTTGGTTGGCAGTTTTTTTCTTTCAAAGTTTTGTATATGTCATTCCATTGCCTTCTTGCCTGCATGGTTTCTGCTGAGAAATCAGAGCCTAGTCTTACTGACTCTCCTTTGTAGGTAACTTTTCATCTTTTCTGAACTGTTCTCAGGATTCTTTCCTTGTCTTTGGTTTTGGAAAGTTTGATTATATGTCTTGGTAATTTTCTTTGGGGATCTATTCTGTTTATGGTTTGTTCAGCTTCTTGTATCTTACCGTATTTCATGATGATAAGTAAGTTTTACTCTAACAACTCTGTGACTATTTTCTGTGTGCTTTTTATTGTCTTTTCCAGTTCTTGAATTCCAGTCATCCCTGAGTTATGCCTCTTCACGGTGTCCCACATAACTCTTAGGCTTTCTATAGATTTTTTTTTTTTTGGTTACTTTTTCTGATTGTTTTTCTAGCATACTAATAATGAAAGATTTACCTTCAAGCTCGTTAATTTGAGCTTCCATTGCTTTGAATCTATCCCATTTCCTTTTCAGCATATTGCCCATGTCTGAAATCTTAATATTAACCTTTGGATCTCTAATTGCAAGTTTTGTATTGTTGCAGAATTTGCATTTATTTTGTCTGTTTATTCTTGTAGTGTTTTCCTGAATTATCCTTCAGTTTTTTCTGTTTTTTCCTTGCTTTCCTCAATCTTTCTGTCAGTTCTTTTGTTGTTGTTGTGAAGTGCCATCGAGTCAATTCCGACCCATAGCGACCCTATACAGGGTTTCCAAGGCTGTAAATTTTAACAGGAGTAGACAGTCTCATCTTTCTCCCCCAAAGCAGCTGGTAGTTTCAAACTGCTGACCTTAAGGTTTGCAGCCCAATTCGTAACCACTACACTACCAGAGCTCTTTTAAAGGTTCCTAAATATCATTCTTTGGAAATTTTTTTTTCCAGTTAATTCCATTACCTTTTCTTCCTCAGAAAAGTTTTCTGGCTCTGGCTCTGCCTCTTGTTTGAGCCATTCGCTCTTGTTTCTTCTTGGTAGCTAAAATTGTCTGTTGTCTCTGGGACATTGTGGTATTGTCATATTTGTATTTAATTAATTGATGACTATATGTTGATGTATTCTTAGACTCTCACCAGCTGTCTCCTGTGGGTGTGTGTACCATTTTCCATTTTCCATTTATGTACCTCAGTTTAGCATGGTTTGGCTGCTGTCTCTCATTGATCAGACAGAATAGGAGTTGGTATTGGCCGTTGTCCAGTCATTGGAGCTGCAGAGGATATGGTTTTGACTGGGCTGTATGGGCATGGTTTCTGTCTCTTGTCAGGTGGGAAAGAGGATAAATCCCACCCCCACCCTCTGACACACACACACACAGAAGAAAACAAAACAAAATAAACAAATGAGGAACTCACAGTGAAAAGAGAAAATAATAAGGGCCAGAAAAGAAATAAAAACAGGCAGCAACCAAGAAAAAAAGAATATAATAACTAAAAGAGAAAATAGGGACAGGAAAATGGGGCTATAGAAGAGAGAAAATTTTTAAAAATTTAAAAGCACTTTGAAAAATAAAGAGGAGGAAGGATGAAACAAGAAATAGGGAGTAGTAAAGAAAGACCAATAAAGAGGAGGAAAATGAGAAGCCATAGAAAACAAAAAACAAAAGCAGAAATACAAAGGCTAAAACTCAAAGGAATGGCAAGAGAAGGAGGAGGAGACAGAGTAGACAAACAAAAACCACAGAACAACAAAAGGAGCAAACCAAAATGAAAAACAACAAAACAAAATAGTGCAGCTGTTGGACCTAGAGAGGAAAAAAACTCTGTGTAGTTCAAGACCCTTGGGATTAAACTCCCTACCAGAAGTGCCTCCCACGACCCATTAGAACTCTGTGTTCTCTTGTCCTCCAAGCACACTTGGGACCATCACCTCTGAGGATACTACTATCTGGTTCTGGATGTAGGATTAAACCAAAAACAAACAAACTGGTGACTGAGTCCATTTCAATGTTGAGTACAGCAAGTCTATAGGACAAACAGCCCCATAGGGTTTCCTGGTGTCATCTTTACGAGAACAGACTGGCACTTGTCTCTCCCACACAGCAGTTGATGGGTTCAAATTCTGACCTTTTAATTAACTGTCAAATGCTTAACCACTGTGCCACCAGACTTCCTTGTAGATGTAGGACTAATTCAGAATTTTATCAGTTGTCAGCTGTGTTTCTGGTGAGCAGCATTCACAGACCACTTCTGTTAAGAAATCAGAGAACAGATGTGTTTAAGACACAGCATAAGGAAACACTTTTAGGAAAGAGCTCCAAATATGGCTGGTGCCATGAGTGAGCTTGTTGTACAGCAGAGCCTCCAGGCTTGGTCAGAGGCTGCAAGGACACTGCACACCCATTAAGTACAGGCCCAGTCACGTAAGGAGGTTCAGTGTAGCAGGGAGTGTCTCAGAGGCTGGCACCCGGGAGGCCCTGACTGCAGGAGAAAGTACAAGATCTGAAGATAGGCTGACTGGACAGCTAGTCTGCCCACTCTAACCATAGTGATCACAGTAATAACTCACTTTCACTGAGTGCTGTTGTCGTTGTTAAGTACCGGGGAGTTGGGTCCAATTAATAGCAACCCTGAGAAGCATCTGCTGAGTTTCAACCGCCAACCTAGAGGTTCAAACTCTCCTTGTGATCCAGTGCTTATCCTACATGTGATAAATGCCTTACATGTGGTGTCCTAGTTAATACAACAGCCACATGAAATAGATACTGTGAGTTTTCCCTTTATTTCAGGCAAGGAAATTGAAGCCCAGAAAGGTTGTATGACTTGTGTAAGATAGCAGAAACGGTCCGACCAGGTAACTGACTCCACTCATTTACACTACCTAAGTTATTCTCCACACTGATTAATAATTGCCAGCTCCATGTCTAGCTGCTATCGCTGTGTAACAAATTGCCCCAAATTCTGTGGCTTAGAACGATGACAGGTTTTTTTAGCTCCCACTGACATGTGATTTGGATAGGACTTGGCAGGGCAGCTCACTATGGTTCCACTCAGTCAGCATCAGCCAGGGGGTCTTTTTTTTTTTTTTTTTAAAGCTTTTGTGAATTTAGTGAAAATTTATGGGGCAGCTCATCAGTTTTACATTCAACAAATCATTGCAATAATTATAATCCCTCTATGCACCATCAGCAAACACTACTCACCTCTATTACCTTTTCTTTATTTGGATGTACACATACCACATTGAAAATACATATTCATTTAAATGTCCAAAGGACACATTTGTCAGTCAGCCTCTTACCCACAGGCACATGGCCTTTCTCAGTCCCTGGGCCTAGAGTCCTCTGCTGCTCTATCTCTCTATGCCATCGTCTCTGCCACCATCTCTGTTGTCATCACTTTTCTGGTTAGGATCCCTCTCTCCTCTCATGCTCTTCCCTTTTGATGGTCCTAGGGTACTCTGTTCCTGAAATGACAGGTTAACTGCCCCCCCTTTTAGTTATACCTCTTCTACATTTACAGTTGTGATAATCACCATTAGATCTGATACCAGTTACTCACAATTGAATAATAAAATCCTATCTCCCTCATCACCAGACAGACCCATCTGGACAAGAGGAAAACTGTTCCCAATATTCCTTTCTATTCCACTTAAATGTCTATATTATGTTAGTAGGCAAGGGGACCCAATATCTATAAAACAGTCAAGCACCTTAACATTATTTCCCCTCCTTTACCCATTCAGACTATGTCTTGCTCCCTACATCAGAGTCCTGTTGTTCCAAGGCTATTCATACAGCACAATCGATCTCTGTCCCATTTAGCCCGTGTATGCCTCCCTAAGTCTTCCCCTAGTATCCCTATTCCTCTACCCTCCTCCCCCTTCTTGTGAATTTCCCTGTATTTTCTATTTATTGTCCTCCCCCTCATCTGAGTTATCATGCATCTATCCCCCCTCCTACCCCAGGTAACCATAAAAGAATTATTATTTTAGTATAGAAAATTTTTCTTAAAGTTTTACAATAATAGTTTTAGTGGGTTAATGCACTGGACTGCAAAGTCAGTTTGAACTGCAAGTTCAACAATTCAAGCTCCTTAAAAGCCTTATATAAGATAACTATGGTTTGGAACCAACTCAACAGCACTTAACAACAACAATAACAATATCATTCAGCATAATGTCCTCAAGGTTCATCCTTGTTTTGTGGTGTTTTGCAGCTTCATAGTTATTCTTCAAGGCAGTGTAGTATTCCATTGTGTGTATGTACCAGAGTTTGTTTATCCATTCTTCCATTGATAGGTATTTAGTCTGTCTCCATCGTTTTGCTATTGTGAATAGTGCTGTGATAAACATTGGTGTGCATATATCTACTTATGTTCTGGCTCATGTTTCTTATGGATATATACCAAATAGAGGAATAGCTGGATCATACAGTTTTCTATTTCCAACTTTCTGAGGAAGTGCTATACCATTTTCTAAAGTGGTTGAACCATTTTGCATTCCTACCAGCAATATAGGAGGGTCCCAGTCTCTCCAAACCCTTGCCAGATTTGTTGTCCTCTGCTCTTTTGAACTTTGCTGTTATTGCTGGTGTGAGATGATAACTCATTGTTTTTTTGATTTGCATCTCTCTAATGGTGTGGCACTGTGGGCTAATGCGTCAGTCTGCAAAATCATTTGAACTGCAAGGTCAATGGTTCAAGCTCACCAGCTGTTCCTTGGAAACGCTACACAGGGTTCTATGGGTCGGAATCAACTTGACGGCACTTAACAGCAACAACAATGGAGCTCTGATAGCATAGTGGTTACGGATCAGACTGCTAATCTCACGATCAGCAGTTCGAAACTACCAGCTGTTCTGCAGGAGAAAGATGAGACTTCAAAGATTTACAGCCTCAGAAACCCTGTACAGGGTCGCTATGAGTCGGAACCAACTCCACAGCACATAACAACAGCAACAACAATGGAGTCCTGGTGTGGCTCTGTGGGCTAATGGATCAGACTGCAAAGTCATTTGAACTGTAAGCTCTGTGGTTCAAGCTCACCAGCTACTCCTTAGAAACTCTATATACGGTCTCTATGGGTCAGAATCGACTCAACAGCACTTAACAACAACAACAATGGCTAATGATAATGAACATTTCTTCATATGTTTGTTGGCTGCCCAAATGTCTTCCTTGGTGAAATGTCTGTTCATGTCCTGTGCCCATTTTTCAATTGAGTTATTTGTCTTTTTCTTGTAGAGGTGTGGTAGTTTCCTATAAATATTAGAGATTAGTCCTTTGTCTGATATAACATTGCAAAAAAATTTTTCACAAGTCTGTGGGCTCCCTTTTCACTCTTTTGGAGAAATCTTTTGATGCACATAAATTTCTAATTTTTAGTATCTCCCAGTCATTTATTTTGTCCTCAGTTGTTTGTGTGGTTTTGCCATGTTTGATAGTCTATATGTGCCATGTATTAGAGCCCTTAAGTTTGTCTCTATTTTTTCATTAATGGTCTTTATAGTTCTGGAATTTACAATTAGATCTTTAATCAATGTTAAGCTAGTTTTTGTATAGAGTGTGAGATATATAGGTCTTGTTGTATTCTTTTGCAAATTGATTTCCAGTTTTGCCGGCACCATTTATTGAAGAGACTATCTCTTCCCCATTTAACCATTTGTCAAAGATCGGTTGACTGTATGTGAATGGATTTACTTCTGGGTTCTCAATTCTGCAGCCAGGGAATCTTGAAGGTTTGGGGCTGAGTGCATAACGAAGTTCACACACTCACACACTTACATTATGCACTTGATACTTCTTGTCATCAGAGACCTTAGCTGGGACTCTGGGTTGAAGCAACTACAGAACGCTTCTCCGTGTGGCCTGGGCTTCCTCACAACATGGTGGCTGAGTTCCATGGGTGAGCAATCTAGGAGAGAAACAGTATCAAATAGGAACTATGTCACCTTTTATGACCAAATCTCAGAAGTCACACCATGTCTTCTTGGAGAGTGACTGCAGGGTTTCTGTTGAGGTACAGTCACAAAGGCCTGCACGGCTTCAAGGTGATGGGCACTTGGGCTCTACCTTTTTATAAGGAATAGCAAGATTCTGGCCATTTGGGGAAATACAATCTGCCACAGTGACCATAGCTATAAATGTGGCATGATGTCAGAGGTCTTCTGAGGCCACGAGGAAGGAGAATCAACTTCATCAGCAGCCCAAGGTTGATTCCTGTCAAGTGGAGGTCTGCTATACCTTCTTCGCAGTTCAGATTTTCCCCAATTCTGACACCAATCGTCCCGCCCCCAGCAGTCTCTCTTTCTCTTCTGGGTTCAGGAATTTGTTGCAATGGCCACAGACCATCCATCACAAGTATGAGGTTTATTAGTGAAGTAGCAGGCTACAAGTCAAGGTCAGGATCAACTTGGAGGTAACAATTCAGGAGACAGTTCTTGGATCAAAGCAACTTCTTCTCAGCCATGCCTTCAGGCAAGCCTCCCTCTCAGCCCTCAGCCCTTGACTCTCTGCATGCTCTCCCCTCTTTACCTTTGTCCATAAGTGGCTGGAGGCACCCCACTCTAACAGGAAGCCCCCTGCTTGAGGACACTCAGCTCTCTTGCTCCCTGAGTGACCACACCTATTGTCACTGCCTTGCTCTGTAGTCTGGGAAGCCCACTGCGCCATATCACACTAGCCTCCTTGTTCTACTGCTGCCATTTCTCTGTCATGATTGCCGACGTTTCTTTACACCTCCATGTTACAACCTTCTCAGTCTTATGAGTCTAGGAGGTTCTTAACACAGGAACCCTGGGTCCAAAAGACATGCTCTGCTCCTGGCTCTTCTTGATGGTGGTAGTGGTGGTTATGTGCCTCCGAGTCAGTTCCAACTCATAGCGACCCTGTACAGGGTTTCCGAGGCTATAAATCTTTGCGGGAGCAGAAAGTCTCATCTTTAGCGGAACAGCTGGTAGTTTGGAACTGCTGACCTTGCGGTACACAGCCCGATTAATAACCAGTAGCGTAGTGGTTATGAATCGGGCTGCGAGCCGCAAGGTCAGCAGTTCCAAACTACCAGCTGTTCCGAGGGAGAAAGATGAGGCTTTCTGCTCCTGTAAAGATTTACAGCCTCAGAAACCCTGTACAGGATCGCTATGAGTCGGAATCGACTCCACGGCACATAACAACAACAACAACATGCTGGAGTGAGGTCTTTTTCTACCTCGGGGATTGGACCCTTGTAAGCTTAGTGGATGGTAAAACTAACCAATCCCCTATTAGGGTTCTATGCACCTTATTTGCATAGTCCCTCACCTACAAGTTTTCCATGCATCTTATTTGCATTATTAGCAGGCTGATCAATCCCCTTGGTGGGCCATTAGCACCGTATTTGCATGGTCTTATCCAGTCATTAGGGAGCTCTGGTAGCGTAATGGTTACGAATTGGGCTGCTAACCTCAAGGTCGGCAGTCCAAAACTAGCAGCTGTTCCGCGGGAGAAAGATGAGGCTTTCTGCTCCCATAAAGATTTGCAGCCTCGGAAACCCTGTGCCGGGTCACTATGAGTCAGAACCAGCTCCACGGTACCTAACAACAACAACAACATTCAATCATTGTGTGGGAGTTTCCAAGACCATGACTAGAATAGCTATATAAAGCAATTCATTGTACTGCAATAGCACATCACTCCTCTACTCTGATCCTTGGTTTCTGTAACTGAAATAGGGTCAGTAAGATCACCCACCCCACGGGGCTCCGGGATCATTAAATGAGCTGGCATGTGTTAAGGCACCTGTTCTACAGTTACCAACCCAAATACCTAACTACCATCAAATCGATTCCAACTCATAACATCCCCAGATAGAGTTTCTGAGGCTGTGGATCTTTATAGGAGTAGAAAGCATCATCTTTCTCTGGATGAGCATCAGGTAGATTGGCACTGCTGGCCTTGTAATTAGCAGTCCAGCATTTATCCTACAGTACCACCAGGGCTCCTTGGCATGCAGTTGGCTCACAATAAACGGTGAGTTTTGTTCTTAATGCAGGAAATTCAAGCACATTTGTAGTGATTATTGAAGAGCGGGAAGGGGACAGTCATTTCATTTGGACAGATTGGAAAGGATTCTTAAAGTTGTAGAGTTTGAGACAAGTTTTAAGGGATGAGGAGAATTTTCCCTGGGAAACACGAGAAAAACAATGCCCCCATTCCACATCATTTTCCTACTCTAGGCAGAAGAGACATGGAAATAATACAGGATGGGGACATGTGAGGCATTGTCACTGCTGGGGTACTGGGTTGTGAGCAGCAAGAATCATCTATGGCCAATGAGAGCAAAAGGAAGTTTGCTGAACTCCTATTGGGAGTTCAGAGGATCAGCAGGATGTGGCACAGGTGAACTGTGATGAGAGCAGGGCAACTATGCTTTGCCTGGCATTAGCCCACATGGCCCAGGCCTTCAGGGAACTCATAAACACATACTTTCACTCAATGTGTAAAGTCTCAGAAGAGAGTCTGATGGATACGAATTGGGTTATGCCCTGTCCCTTGACTGGGCTGGGAAAGCTCTGGGAAATTCTGTAGAAAGAAGCCATCAGGGATGCCTTGACTTCCTTAGATGATGAAGGCATCGGAATTTCCATCCCCCAGGTACTGTGCTCATTCCCTGTGATCATCAGAGGGCTATGTGCCCTGCAAGCACATCCCTCTGAGTCCCTGACCAGATCTCGGTCCACACACAGAAGGGTCCATTTGACCAAGCTGTCAGGGACCTGGAAGAGTTTGTCCTTGGCAGACCAGGAGGTGAAAGACATCCAGAGCAGAGCTTCAGCGAGGTTTAGAGAGCAGGACTGGTTATCCTTATATGGACATGGCCTGCCTGGGCTCTTCTCCAGGGCATATGCACTCATGTTGCAGGTGTGTCCTGGGCCCTTCTCCACTGCTGGGAGAACATGAGTGTTAAAGTCATGGACTTCATTAGGTTCTTAGTGACAAATACTTTTTGTCTTTGGTAATTGCTGTGCTTAGCATATGAGATTCATCTGAGTAAATGTTTGCACCTCGGCATTTCTTGGCAGCCAACCTGTGGCCAGGCCAGACTGCTTTAGAGAGATGGTACCGGGCAAAGGGACTTCAAATCCCCTGCCAACTCAGAGGACGGAGCTGGGCCAGAATGCTCATGAGTGAAATCACTTCCCCTGTCAGGGCCTCTCTTTCCTCATCTTTAAAATGGGTATAACTTACAAGCATGTTAAGAAAAAGTAGGTGAACATGCTGTAGACACCCGTGTGTCTGGAGTCTGGTACTGCTGGCTAGGCTGGGATTAGGGTGTGGAGGCTCAGACACTCACCTTATCCACAAAAGTTATGGGACACCAACAAACTCTTACTAAGGTCAACAGAATACCAACATTATTCATCAAAGCAACCTGTTGTTTGCTTTATAATGCTGTGTTATTGTATGAAAAGAATGATTGCTGCCAATGGGCCCGCAGTTTCCAAGCCCTGTGGTCTGTGTGTGCTGTACTGGGTGGGTTTCTGAGGGTTAACAATAATGGGTTTACAGATCTAACAACATGGGGTTTTAGATGTAATCATGGGTGTTTTGTTTTTGTTTTTATTTTTCTAATATTTGTTTTTATTGCAGTAAAATGCATGCAATAAAAAATTTGCCTCTCCTAGTATACAGTTCAGTATAATAACTTTCTAAATTGTAAAACTTTCTCCACTTGGTTCGAAATATGGGCGGGCATTGGGTAAGTGTATGTGGGGCGCATTTTATGTCATATATCAGGCTCCAATCTGGCTGTGCTGTGGCTGATCATAAATTGGCCTCTCCATGTCCTGCAAGCTCAGCAGGACTGTCCCTCATGCCATCCCCATACAGTGTCCCTGGCTGGTGTTCTGCTCCGCAGGCTGTCCAGAGAAAGTATGAGAGGCTACGAGCCAGAGGTGGGTTGTTTGGCCACAGAAGACAAGGTTAGATCAACCTTGTTGATCTGAATGAGATCTGTGGATTAGAGAGTGGTAAGAATCAATGGAAGCATCCTGGTTTCAGAAACTGCAACGTGATCATGCAAGAGATGTCTTTGTCTTTTTATGAATATCTTATACACATTAGTCTATGCATTTCTCTTTATTAGGGATCTTTCTTTGTACTTCACTTTGAATTAGCTTCCATGCATTTGGATTCTATTTTTAAATGTAAAATTTTCTAATGTTATCCATTCTTTCTAAGTACTTATTATTCTACTTTGTTTGATAGCTTTATACTTCATGTATTATGCTGGGTCATTTTTCATCTTTTTTAATGTTTGTGGTATCATTTTCTTTGTAAATCTAAATAAAAATTGTTATGTGACATGAAAAAATAATAATAAAGAGACATCCTTGTCTTTAGGAAGACATGGCTGCATAAAGTCACTCACTTCACACATTGAAGTCGTAGGGGCTTACTCTCCAATGAGCTCAAAAAGTGCGTGTGTGTGTGTGTGTGTGTGTGTGTGTGTGTGTGTGAAGAGAAAGAGAGCCAATCTGATTAAGCAAATGGGAGAAAATGCTAGCAGGTGGGGATTCTGGGTGAAGGCTGTACGGGAGTTCTTTGTGCTCTTCTTGCATTATTTTCTGTCAGTCTTTAATTGTGTCAAAATACAAAGATAAAAAAGGAGTAGCCATTGCTTCTTCCAGTTGGTTGTGAACTTTTCTGCTCTGCTTCACCTGGAGCCTCTGCCTCAGGTTCCCCTCTACCTCACATCCCCCTCTACTTCACATCCCTCTCTGCCTCAGGTCCCCCTCTGCCGCCTCCCTAGTCCTTCAGTCTCTGCTCCTAAGGTCTTGTTGAGCATAATACTCTCCCATCATTACCTTTCAGATCACCTCCTTTTTATCCTGCTGGCCCTGTCACCATCAAGAACCATAAGTTTAGCATTTGTCTCCTCTGACCCTGCCCACCTGGCTTTGTGAGACTTCATCGGCCTTGTTCACTTCTGTCCCCAGTGTCTCCATCAGTGCCTAGCACACGGTGCTCAATAAAAGCCTTTCGAACTAATGAAAGGTCACATGATTATAGGACTGGTGACCAGAAAACCAGGAGTTTTGTCTTTCTTGGTTTTCTTTGCATAGTACTCCACCCCACTCTGAGCCTCAGTTTCTTCCTGGTACCCTGAAGACAAAGTCTCCATATGAACCCTGGTTCTCAGGGTTTTGCAGCAGATCAGAGTCATCTAGATAGTCCCAGGATGAGGCAGGAGGAGGAGGCAAGTATCTTACCGGCTTGTCACCACCCCCTTCCTGACAACAACCAGTGTCCCCATATAAAGGCAGACCGTCCAAAGTGTGGTGAGACCTAGGGACTCCTGAGCCCATGGACAAGGACTTAGCCACAGAGTGTTAGAGCTGTGTGTGAAGCATCCAGCTGATATGAAGTGAGGGGAGATGCACAAAAACGCCCAAACTTGCACATAGTACCCCTTTGACCTAGCCTCGATGGCTTGATAATCAGAACTCAACTAGAGAAAGATTTAAAAAAAAAACAATTTTTGATAAAGGAAACAAGAGTAAATCGCTACAATTTGATGAACTTGACCTATACTCATGGAGGTAGTAGCTCAAAATACCAACAGAGAGGGAAGGAGTCTTCACATCAAGTATCAATGCTATCCCCTTTGTACACAGGGTAGCTAGGGACCAGCAACTTAAGACATTGGCTATCTAAAATGAAGGAACTCTGGTAGTGTAGTGGTTACAGATCGGGCTGCTAACCTCAGGGTCAGCAGTTCGAAACTACCAGTTGTTCTGCGGGAGAAAGATGAGGCTTTCTGCTCCCATAAAGATTTACAGCCTAGGAAACCCTGTACAGTGTCGCTATGAGTCAGAACCAACTCCGCGGCACATAACAACAGCAACCTAAAATGAGGGGGCAATAAAGGCACAAAGTGACTGGCTCACAAATTTTCAAGAGGGAGTTTGGTTTAAGAGTGTGCGGGGGAAGTAGAGTCCCCACTGAATAGTTTACACCTTGTCTAGACATGTCTGGGAATAAGATTCTTATGATTCAATAGTGAGTAATTGTTATCATGACTAATTGCAACTGTTACAACTGTAAAGGTAGAAGTTTTGTTACAAAAACTGGGAAATAGTTCATTTTACAGTCCAGAAACAGAGGACCTTGGACCGTCAAGGGAGAAGAGCACAAGCGGAATGCGGGACCCTACCCAGAGAAGCAGCTACACCAGAAATGGAGGCAGAGATGAGGACATGGAGAAAGGGAGCAGCTGAGGACTCTAGTGTCATGGAAAGAGAGGGACTGAGTGCTGGTGGCCAGAAGGCAAGCTTGCTGAATGTGCCCTTTGGTTGCTTAAATTACTATATATTCCTGAGTGTTTTTGTGTATATCTCCCCACCCCACCCCCCAGCAAAAAAGAAAGAAAAGCAGAGGGAATAAAAGCAAATATTATTAAATGATGATGCATGGAGGGGGTTGTAATCATTGCAATGAAACGATGGTGTAAAGCCGATGTTCTCCCGTGTAAACTATCACTCAGTTCACAATTTTAAAAATAATAAAAAAGGTAGACTGTGGCCAGAGGAGTTTAGTTCTCTTCCAAGATTTCTTTTCAACAAAATTGGGCAGGTTTTAAGCCCAGCACTTTTTCAAGAAACAGTATCCCTTTGAAATTGAGTAAATTGTCTTGTTTTCATGGTAACCTTCTCCTTACAGCAAGTGATACTAGTTTTCCATTTAAGTGAGTGCTATATGGAGAGTTTCCTTTTAAAATAAATGTATGGAAGGGTGGGTCCAGTTAATTTATTATTTGTAGATTACTTTTAACATTTTATTGTTGACACTTGAGAGCAGAGAGAAGGTCTTTGAGAAAATCCCTACTGCACCAGGTAGCAATGTTTCCCTACTGCGTTACAGTTTTCTTCCACCCACCAAGCAAATGATTCCTCATGTTCAGTTTTCCCAAATGGTTTCCAGAAGTGTCTTTTCACATTCAGTTTGTTCAAAGCAGGATCCTAATAAGCCTGCACATTGCAAATGTCTCTTGAGTCTTTTATCTAGCAGTTCTCCCTGTGTTTCTTGCAATTGGCTATTGTTTTTAGGTGCCATAAAGTCAGTTCCAACTCATAGCAACCCTCTGCACAATAGAACAAAACACAGCCCTGCACCTTCCTCACTATTATTACTGGTGAACCCATTGGGGCTGCCACTGTGTCAATCCATCTCATTGAGGGTCTTCCTCTTTTTCACTGACCATCCACTTTACCAAGGACAATGTCTTTCTCCAGGGACTGGTCCCTGTAATAATAACTTCTCCAAAATATGAGCTATGATGTCTCCTCATCCTGGCTTCTAAGGAGCATTCTGGCTGTACTTCTTGCAACACAGATTGGTTTGTTCTTCTGGCAGTCCGTGATACTTTTAATAGTCTTCTCCAACACCATAATTTAAATGCATTGGTTCTTCTATAATCTTCCTTATTCATTTTCCAACTTTCACGTGCATCCAAGGCAGTTAAAGATGCAGTGGCTTGAGGCAGGTGTACTTTAGTTTTCAAACTGATATCTTTGCTTTTGAATACTCTAATGAGGTCTTGTGCAGCAGATTTGTCTAATGTAATGCACTGTTTGATTTCTTATTGCTGCTTGCATGAGTGTTGATTGTGGATCCAAGCAAAATGAAGTCTTTGACAACTTCAATCCTTTCTTCATTTATCATGATGTTATTTATTGGTCCAATTGTAAGGATTTCTGTTTTCTTTATATTGAGTTGCAATCCATCCATACTGCAGGCTGTAGTCCTTGATCTTCATCAATATTTTAAGTCCTCTTCACTTCCAGCAAGCAAAGTTGTATCAGCTGCATATTGTTGTTGTTATTAAGTGCCTTCAAGTCGGTTCCGACTCATAGCGACCCTGTATAGGGTTTCCAAGGAGCAGCTGGTGCGTTTGAACTGCTGACCTTGTGGTTCCAACTGATCTTGCAGTCCAGCACTTTATCCCACTGCTAGCACTACACCAGGACTCCAATCTGCAAATTGGTGTTGTTATTGTTAAATGCCTTCGAGTTGGTTCCGACCCATAGTGACCCTATATAGGGTTTCCGAGGAGCAGCTAGTGAGCTTGAACTGTTGACCTTGCAGTTCAAACCAACTTTGTAGTCCAGCACATTAACCCACAGTGCTGTCTTCCTCTTGCAATTTACCTGTTGAATAATCTGGGCCATTGCCTGGCACATGTTTTTGGCTGACTGCCTCCCCAAGGTGTCAGGTGTTGTTTAAGCTGTTCTCCTGTTCCCCATAGTTCTTGTTACCCAAGACTTAGATCCAGAAACTTGGTTAAATTCTGGTCCAACTTGTTAAAGACAGTTGGTTTTTAAAATATTTAATAAATAATAGAATGGTGCACAGAGAGTGTGTGCTTCCTAAAGGTTGGAGCCTGTGGTGGGAGGAAGGTCATGGCAGAGGGCAGGCAGGGGGTGGACTGGGCAGGTTGGTATTGGCAGCCAGCTCTGGGGCAGTGAATGAGAAAGATGAGAGGTAGGGAGGCCCGTGCCTAGGTGAGGTCATGCACAATGGGAAATCACAGGACCTAGAGCAAGGTGGCAGTCCTTCCTGGTCCTCTTTGAAGGGGTTCATGTGTGAGTACATGCCCACATGTGCACACACACATGCACAATCAAGGGGAGGGTTACTATTTGGAATCATTTGCCCTACATGTCAGCACCCCAGTAGCTAGAAGGTGAGGGCAGAAGGGTTTAGGCCTCTTGGTGAAGAGTTGGGGGGTAAAGGGAACAGTTTTTTCCTCTGCCTAAAAAGGTGCTAGGACATAATTACAGCCTGCAGTAAAAGGGATTTAGGTTAGACATTGAGAAGGACTTCCATGCTGCACTAAAAAGCCCATGTTGCAGAGTAGTAGTATGTGTTTTGGAGCCAAAATGCATTCACATCCCAGCTCTACCATTTACCAGCTTTACAACTATAATCCTGGGCATGTTTGTAAACTTCTCTGTGCCTTCGTTTCATATATATATATATATATATATATATATATAATGATAGTTATCTGTTTCATAGGATGGACCTAAGAATTTAATAGTTAACCACATGTAGAACGCTGGCCATAGTAAGCACTCCATAACTCTTAGGTGGAATTATTAGTCTGCAAAGCCATTTGAACTGCAAGGCCGGTGGTTCAAGCTCACCAACTGCTCCTCGGAAACCCTACATAGGGTCGTATGGGTCAGAACTGACTCAACAGCACTTCACAACAACAACAACATTGTTATTGTGAGGTGTCTTACCCTTAATGTTTTAAAGGCTGCCATTCAGACCAGAGATCAAGGAGGGCATTGCCTTGTGTCCCTCATAGTCCACTCAGCTTCACCAAGTGCATCTTCTCTGCCAGGCTGTTTATCTTCACAGCTGCCACCCAGGAGGGGCAGAGTGTAAGGAAAGGCTGAGGAAGCCCTCAAACCCAGGGCTGCTTAGCAGTGTGGAGAGAGCACAGGGCTCAGAGTCCCAGATCTGCAGCCCCCTCATCATATGGCCATAGGAATCCACTTTGCACCTCTGAGATGAAATTTCTCCAACTCCAAAGTGGAGGAATTGGGGCTGGGGCTGATGGTGTTTGCACGTCCTCAAAAATGATGAGGGAGTCTTCCCTGACCCAGCAGGACCCCACACAGGCTTCTGGAGAGACCTGCCTGGGACTGACTCTACCCAGACACTCAGGAGCTACCCAGGATCCTGTCGTTTCCCCTTCTCCTTACCACACCCCCACACACACACACCCAGTGACAAAGCTTGATAGGATTGTGTTATTGGGCCCTGGGCCTCAGTGCCTTCACTTACAAAGTGGAAACGACAGGGGCCGTGAGAGAACGGCTCATTCATATAGCAGATGTTCACCCATTCATTCCTCCTCTGGTCTAAACCCTGTACTGGGGGCATTAAAAACTGATGATCAAACCCTTAGCATGCTCACATCACTCACATCCTGGAGTTTTCAGACCATCAAGGGTTGCAAGGAGCTGTGACCAGCTCTGGAGCAGAAGCAATCAAGGTGGCTTCCTGGAGGAAGTGGCAGCTCGGTGAGTGTTACAGAGTGCGAAAGCGCATAGGGCATGAGGCCAGATAACCATAGAGGAGCCTTGTTTGACCTGCATGGAATTTGCCCATATTGCATTTTTAATTGGAACTTATTGTAAGCATCTAATAATCAAGAGATTTTATGTAAATATCTGGGTTTCTGGCTTCTGAAAAATAAGAACCCTCATTACTTCGGGACAACAGTTGGCAGGAGCTGAACGAGATTTGTTCCCTTTAGATAGGCTGAATCTCGGCACTACAGTCTTATACTCGGCCTGCCCCCACACCCTCTCCCCACAGCTGCTACTCCCCTAGCGTTCACCGTCACCATCTGTGGAGCTCTAGCTCCTGAGGCCAAAGCCCTGGTGTTACTCTCAGCATCTCTTTTGATCTTAACCTTCTTCTTATCCATCTGCAAATCCTACCAGCTCTACTTTCAGAATGTTTCTAGAACCCAATCACTTGCCCTGCACCACCCTGGTCCAAGCAACAGCTCCTCCCTGGTTCCATCGCCCCTTGCAGCCTCTTCTTACATTATGGCAAAGTAAGGTCCTGCATGCTAAGTTGTGGGGGAGGTGTGGACCCCATCCCTGTCCCTTGTGCTCCCCAAGATAGACTTAGTAGAGGTCTACTTTGGCCTCTCTCCCCAATCCCATCCTGAAGTCAGTGGCCAGTCTCTGTTGCCCACGGGCCATTTGTGACATCCTAGGCCTGAGACAAGATGATGAAGCTCAGGTTAGCCAGCTGCCCCTAAAGGCCAGGGCCTACCAGTGGTCTTTTTTTTTTTTTTCCTACCAGTGGTCTTGCATGAACCAACTCTCTTATCCATCCTGGGTCTCAGTTTTCCTATCTGGAAAATGGGGCTATTCTGGTGCTCCTCTTCACAAGGCAAATGCTGCCAGAGGAGCAGAAAGGTACATGGTTCAGAGGCTGTGATCTGATCACCTGCCTTAGACATGATCCTCCCTTTGCCATTACTAGAGGTCTGCAGGTATAAATTGGTGATTGGTGGTTCTGTGCCATAGAGTCAGTTCCAACTCATAGTGACCCGGAGGCTGTAAATCTTTATGGGAGCAGAAAGCCTCATCTTTCTCCTGCGGAACAGCTGATAGTTTCGAACTGCTGACCTTGAGACTAGCAGCCTGACTCGTAGCTACTGTTCTACCAGAGCTTCTTGCAGGTATAAATTCAGGTGGCTCATTTTGTGTTCACCCTAAAGCAGAAGGAAGTGCTTTGGCTTTGGAATCAGAGAGGCAGAGCTAGCCATCTAAAAACTCTGTGAGCCTCAGTTTGTTAACTTTTTAAAAATCACTCCCAAACTAGTTACTGTCTAGCTGACTCCTATTCATGGCAACCCCATGTGTGTCAGAGCAGAACTGTGCTCCACAGGGTTTTCAATGGCCACTTGTTCAAAAGTAGCTTGCCAGGCCTTCCTTTGGGTGGGCTCAAACCCAGTGGATAAAGGGCCAAGCGTTTCTAACAGCCTGCATCATCCAGGGCTTCCTAATTTGTAGCAGGGGTAATGATAACTATCTCTTCCTAGGGTTGTTGTGAAGGCTGATTCAGATAATGGATACTAAGCAGTAAACTACTCAGATCTCCTCCCCAACTTGTCCCTCCCTGCACCCTCAGGAGTTCTCAAGGCAAGGAGTGGGAGGCCAGCACACAGCTGATGGAGAGGATACCTCGAAAGTCATCAGGCTTGTCCATGTTTCTCACAGCTCTGGTCACACACAGATACCCCCGTTCTTCATTTACTGGCTTGGACCATGACTCCATCCCCAGAGCAGCAGTTGGTACATGCTGAACACATGGGTGAACACACACATGAGCCATTGACCTTCTAGAGGAAGTGGCCTTGCAGTTAACCTTGCAGGGGAGCACATGGTTTCCTGGCAGGGAACAGGGTTCACCCCAGAATGCAGTGCAATGCTGTCCATGAGGGGCCAAGGGCCAACAAGGACAGGGGCAGCACTGCCTATCAGCGGTGGGGCAAGATGTACATGAACACAGAGAGAGAGTGAGTCTTGTAGAGAAGACACACCTCTCTCCAACAACAGTGTAGTAGGCAAGAGGGGAGCTGGGGGGTGAATACCCAGACCTCTCGCTCTTCCCACCTCCTGCCAGTGCCAATTGTGGGCCACACCTGGCAGGAACAGAGGACATGGGAGTCTGGGTGAGGCAGTCTACTGTCATCCCGGAACAGAGTTGGAACTAGAGCTGCAGGCACACAACGAGTGACCAGTCCAGATGTGAGGACTCCTGGTTCTAGAGCCCCTGAGGGCCAGGCTTCTGAGGCAAGGGGTTTTACCCTCCCGTCCATGGCATTAACCTTTCTTCTATGGGCAGTGGGGAGCTGAGGGGAGAGCCTTGGTGTCTGAAGGAGCCTTATGGTAGTCAGTCAGAGATGGGCCAGTGGGCGGAGAGACCCGTACAGACGCTGCACATAGACCCAATCCCGGGGAAGGGAAGCTGAGCTCTGAATTCTGTGTCAGGGTTGTAATGTCTAACCTATCAATGCCACCATTATTTCCAGCTCACATGATTTCATAGATGAGGCAAACAGTCACTTGCCACTTTCAGTTGGGGGGTTTCAGAAACCCTTGACACACCTTACCAAGTGTACAAATTCTGGAGACTGGCCTCGGACTCCAGAGGAGGGCCCCGAGTCCTGGTATCCCTGAGTAGGCCCCTCACCTGTCACCTCCCTGCTGTACACAGCTTCAGCTGTGCCCTGACCCCACAGGCCAAGTTTACCGTGGTCAGCACCCACCAGGGAACAAATAGGTACTTCTGTCTGCCTGGACAGCAGTGACTCATTCCCAGCGGCAGTCTGAGTGGCTAGGTGGAGGGCTGGTGTTTATTGTGAGTCCTTGCCAGGGATTCACTCATTGTATCCTCAGTTACTGAAAGTGGCACTGAGAGATCAGTCATACACCCAGGGCCATGTAGGCTTGTGAGCCTGGTGCCATTTACTCTTTGCAAGTTAGGCATGCAGGGATTCTTACTCCTGTTTTACAAAGGAACAAACGGAGGCTCCCAGAGACGAGATGACATATGTAAGGCCAAGGAAGTCAAAGAGGAATGAAGAGTCCACCCTGTTCTCTAGGAAAAGCCACCATCAGAAGGTTGAAAACAAAGTATGATGAACATAAAGCATTTGAAGTCTCAGTTTTCCCATCCACAAAATGGGGATAATGGTCCTGGTGTGGCACTGTAGGATAAGCACTAGACCACAAGGTCAATTTGAATTGCAAGCTGGCAGTTCAAACCCATGAGCCACTCCTTAGGAAACTCTATACAGAGTCACTATGAGTCAGAACCGACTCGACCCCACTTAACAACAACAACAACAAAACCCCTTTGAACTGTCAAGAGACTGAGCGAGGACATGAAGAGAGCACTTATAAAATGGTGGGGGGTTAGGCAGTGCTTACCCCTATGCCACTGTGTGGTCAGTACCCTAGGACAGTGCCACTGGGAGAGAGCAGGGAGCCATTTGCAGGTCAGGTGTGAGACTGGACCTGAGTGATAACTATGGGGTAGGGGCTGGGGGGATGCTCACAAAGCACATCTTGAAAAACCCACCTCCATTAAAGAGGGAGGAGGAAAATGGCGGATGGAAGATGACTCTTCTGGGTCAAGTCATCGGACTCATCCAGCCTGTCTGCAAAGTTTTCCTCAACCCTCATTCTCTCAAATCCATCCAAGTCAAGGCAGCAGCCTCCTGAGAACCAAATTATGCACTGTGGAAGCTTGGGAAAGCTACACCCTCCTTGTGTTGCACAATAGAGAGAGGAAGGCCTGAACACAAGATGGACAGGAGGCAAGGCCCAAACTTTCTAGATGTTTTGTTGTCTAGGCATTTTCCAGAAAAAGAATGTGTAAGGGACTCTGATCCCAGAGGTTTTTTTTCTGGCTTTACCTGAAAATGACACCTGCTCTTTGAGGGGAACTCCCAGGGCAAGAGTTGTTCTCTTGCACCTCTCCACCAGGCTGGCACCTGCCCTAGAGTAGGCATGTGAGGTGAACATGACAAAGCCCCTCTCCCTGTGGGATGATCCCTAGTGCTGAGCCTATGTCAAGGGGCCTGACCTAGAGCCTGTGACTCAAGGACCCAGGGAATGGGAAGTCAGAAGCAGGCCAGCAAACTGGGCAGTAAAGGGCATGGGGAAGTGAGAGAGAATCCTCAAATGGGTTAGGAGTATGGCAGGCCATGGACAGAAACCTGGAGCACCAGGTGAGACAGTCACAGGCTGGAAGAGAGGTTGCTTCCCGAGAGAGAGACTACGGCAGCTGCTTGTCACAGCTCATCTGTGTGGACAAGGGGAGCCCGGGCCAGTGAGGATGGATGGGTAGATGATGACTTAGATGGATGAAAGGGATAAATGGATGGATAGACGGTTGTATGAGGGGATGGATGAGAAGACAGGAGGCAGGAAAGAAAGGAGGACATGTGTGTGAATGGATAAAGTCCATAGAGGATTAGATGGAGAGGCAGGTGGATGGGTGGGTGTGTGAATACAGGGGTGGGTGACTAGAGACATGTAAACAGAGGCTGCCAGCCTCCACCCACATAAAAGATGTTGAGAAAACTTCCTCTAGTGGGAGGATATACCAGAAAAAAACCTCTAAAGGGAAGTTGTACAAGGGAATGAGGTTGGTATGAAAAGTGACAGGAAACCTCTTTCCAAAGAAAGTTTTCATAGATCATTGGGGGCACAGGATGGAATGGAGAGGAGGAAGATTTGGGGATCTGAGGCCTCAGGGAGCCCACCACCATTGTGGAAGCCCATTTTGCTTTCAGATAAAAAGTTCTTTCCTGGCAGGCATGCAGTTGCTGATCCCTGCTCTGGGAATTGGGCTGGAATCCAAGATGGAATTTCCGTTCTTCCCAGGCCAGAGCAGGTGACACAAGAAAAGTAGAGCTTTGACCTGGAGATGCGCTCAGGCCTGACTCTACCTTCCCTGACTGTGTCTGTGGGCAGGTGAGGGTCCTAGTGCCCACTGGCAGGGTGGCCCTACAAGATACATAACTCTGCAGGGTGCCAGGATCTAGGCCCACTTGCCCTTCTGAGGGGACTTAATGGGGACTGTGGGTGGGGAGAAGTAAGTCCTGTGAGCCTTGACCTTGAATCAGGAGTCATTGTCCCCGAGGACCCTGCCTGGGAAGCTCCAGCTGCCTACCCTGGGCTGGGCCTGGGAGCAGCTGTTGGGGGTGAGGGCAGGAGCTCCAAGGGGGGCTGGAAATGCCCCAGCCTCAGCACAGGCCCCAACCCACCACGTACAGCTGGTGTTTTGTTGGTTTGACTCATAGTGGACACATGTGACAAAATACAACTGCCCCAAAGAGTTTCCTAGGTTGTAATCTCTACGGAGTTCTAGTGTGGCCACTCTTCAGAAACCATATACAGAGTCGCTGCTGTTGAAACTGATTCAGTGGCACCTAACAACAACTTAACAACAACAATCTCTGTGGGAGCAGATCACCAGGTCTTTTCTCCCATAGAGCAGCTTGTGGATTTGAACCACTAATTTTTCACTTAGCCATTGCATCACCAGGGCTCCTTGGAACGTGACAGCAGGGTTCAAATCCCTTCTGCCACTTCCTGGACTCCCCAGTTGTGCCTCCGTGTCCTCATATATGGAGTGGAGCCAACCATAGAAACCACTTTTTAAAGCCACTGGGAGAAGTGAATGAATAGTGGTGGTGCTGTAGGATAAGCACTGGACTGCCAACTGCAAGGTCAGCCATTCACATCACCAGTGGCTCCTTGGAAACCCTACACAGAGTTGCTATGAGTCGGAACCAACTTGACAGCACTTAACAACAGTGAGCCCCAGGGATCTGAGAGGGCTGGCTGTGCCCTGCCTAGTCAGAGCAGGTACTTGGCCTGGCCAGGGCTGAACACTCTGTTTCATTGGCCCAGTGGAGACCATAGTGAACTGCCCTTCTCCCAGAAGCATCCCTGAGTTTTTCTTTTTCTTTTTTTCTGGCAAACCGGAGCTTTTCTCCAGGATACATGCTGAGCAGGCTGGGCAACCCCTTTCTGGTCGGGTGGGCCGGGCTGCTGCGGGTGTTGGGTTTAGGCCTCTGGGGAGGTGGGGGAGGATGTGGGCTGGCCCTTACTTGCCCGCCCAGCCTCCTGCCCGCCCTCTTAGCTTGGCCTCCCCTCCCAGGCCAGCTTCAGGCACAGACACAGGATCAGCCCTGAGCTCCCAGACGCTGAGCTTTCCTTGGCCTGCCGGACGCCCCTTGCTGTCCCGCCCTGAGTGACTCACAGCTCCTCTGGACCCTGGCCATTGCTATCTCCTGGCTGCAGGCAGGCGCTGGAGAGTCGGACATACAGGGCCAACAAGGCCAGGGGCTCAACCCCACATAGCCTGCGAGAACCAACGACCCCAACCTTCTCTGGCGTTTGGGCCTTTTCTTTCTTCTTTCAACCATGAAGAAGGAAGTGACCTGAGAGCTGTCGAGAGAACCAACCCCTGGCTGGGAGACCCGAAGCCCAGACGACCCTCATCCCCACCCAAGTCAGACATGAAGGGGGATGGCAGTGCTGTGTGGAGTCTTATGTGGAAGTACTGCATCTCTGTGAGGACCCTCAGGTACGGGGAGGTGTGTGTGTGTGTTGATGAGGGTTCCAGGCCACACCCACGGAGAGGACTAGGGACCCCGAGTGCCCGTGCGCAGTGTCAGGCAGCAGGTACCGCGTGGCTAGCAGACTCACTGTGTTGCCTAACCCTTGGCCTTGGGCCTCACAGGCTTCACCAGCCTTGAGGCTGTGGCCCTGTCACCAAACTTCTCTGAGCTATATCCCCCAGTGAAGCGGAGATCGCAGGCCTGCCTTCCCAGTGCTGCTGGAGTGAGTGAGTATGGCTGTAACTGTGAGGTCAGCCTGCACACAGCAGTCAAGTGGCAAAACCTGGCTTTGACATTCTTAGTGGCTTCATCTCTCAGACTGAAGTTTCTCCATGTGCAGATCCTTGTAAGGTTAGTGTGAGGATTGTTGTTGTTAGGTGCCATCCGGTCCGTTCCGACTCATAACAACCCTGTACAGGGTTTCCGAGGAGCTGCTGGTGGGTTTGAACTGCCGACCTTGTGGTTAGCAGTCCAGTGCTGATCCTACAGCGTCCCCCCAGGACCCCAATATGAGGATTAGATGAGGTAATAAGGGTAAAGAACAGAGCCTGGCATTGGGCCAGAATTTAGTAATGTTAGAAGGTGTTACCATTGTTGTTACGGGCTTCCTCAGGGGGAGGTGCCTGCCATCTGAGCTCCAAGTGGCAGATGTGGGAGGTGTGTCCTGTCCTGGGAGTGGAGAAGGGGGCTGGAGCAGAGCTCCTGAGAGGTGGGGGCACCCACCTGAGGTCAACCGTAGGCTCTGCAGATGCTGAGAGGATCCAGACCAGGGAGCAGGTCCTGACCCTGTATGATCTTAGGCAAAGTGGGGGCCCCATTCTCTTCATCTGGGTAGAGAGAGGCATTGTTTACTTCAAGGGGAGGTGTTTTAAAGGATAGGGAATTGGAAGAGTCTCTCCCCCTTTCTTCCCACCATCACTACCAGTACAGAAGCATTCCTTCTTTTCTTTCCCCAAATACTTAGGCTAGTTTGCCTACAATAAAATAATTAATAAAACATCAGGATTTGAAAACAGATAGTAGTAATGATTGCACGAGATGGTGAATGCAATAAATGCCATTGAACTGTATATGTAAAATGTGTTGAAATGCCAAATGTATTGATATATATATAGATAGAGAGAGAGAGTGTGTGTGTGTGTGTGTCCTGGTGTGGTGCTGTAGGATAAGCACTGGACTGCTAACTGCAAAGTGGGTGGTTCAAACCCACCAGCCACTCCTTGGAAACTCTTATACAGGGTTGTTATGAGTCAGAGCTGACGTAACAATGCTTAACAGCAACCCTGCATAGGGTCTTCAAGGCTATAAATCTTTACAGAAGCAGAAAGTCTCACCTGTCTCCCATAAAGCTGTTGGTAGATTCTAACTGCTGACCTCGTGGTCAGCAGCCCAACTTGTAACCCACTACACTACCAGAGCTTCTTTCGTGTGTGTGTGTGTGTGTGTGTGTGTGTGTGTGTGTCACAATTAAACAAAGAGAGAGAAGAAAGCATATCAGGACCAGGGAAAGCACATGTAGACAAGGATGTCATCATGTAGGAGCAAAACCAGGACAGAACAGAGACTCAAGGACCCTAAGGTTCTTCTGTGGAGGTGCAAATGGCTGATCTTCCTGGCATCCCAGGAAGACACAGCCACCCAGCTCATGACCCGAAAGCATAATGACAGTAGTCACAGTGCTCCGCGGACCCCCACTGGGGTGGAGGGATAGGTGAGAGTGAGAAACACTGCAGGGATGGGCCTGGGGTCTGAGCAGGTTTGAAATGAGCAGGGCAGACAGTGAGGTTCCGAAGGAATACCAACTGACCAGCTGAGGGATTGGGGAGAGGCAGACCTTCCCCAGCTTTCCCTGCCTCCCTGAGATGGTCCTCCTTGGCGGAAGAGCCTCTAGGCTTTGGTGAGTGCCCACAAGCTTTTTCCTCTACCGTTGCTGGATTTTCCTGTATCTCATTCTCTCCCGAGGTTTGTGGGGATTAATGCTCTGGAAACCCCAGGGCTGTTTATGGCATGCAGTGAGCCCTGTGCTGGGAGATCCCCACCCTCTCGACAGTGGTGATCGCTTCACCAGGCCCTGCAAAGCAGCTTCTCTGAGCCTCCATTTCCTCATTTGCAGATGGCCACAGTTATGCAGCTACCTGGCAGCGCTATGGGATAAAGCTTCACGTGACTCACACTAACTGCTCACCACATTTTCTTGGCATTAGCAGCTGTTAGTGGAAGTGGGCAGGCTTCACATGGGCACTCCATGAAGCCACCTCACTGTCAGGGATGGGGGTATCCCACTGGGTGTGGGCACCTTAATTGGCACTGGTCTTACTCCTAACCCACACTTAACACCTGTAAGTACAGGGTGTCTCTGTGGTTAGCTGGGGAGTACAGGCCTTGAGGGGCTGAGGGGTCCTAGGGGACCTGCAAGAAAGCTAAGGCCAGTGCCTGAGTCAGGCAGACTGAAAGACCGAACAGGCCTTCGGCGGGATCCCAGCCCCTCCACTGCCAGGGAAGACCTGAGTCAGCATGTCTGCGGCCTGAGGAAGAGCAGGCGGCGGCTGCAGGGACAAATTGGAGGGTTGCAATCCAACGGCACATAGTTTTCTACTTGCGTCTTCAGATTCCCTTCCTAGTGCATTGCCGCCCCTGGCCCTAGCCGCTCACATCTGGAAAAGTGTGAGGTGTGTGGGGACAGGTTGTGTGCCGCCAGCTAGTCCTGGACCCCAGCCCAGGGCTTTAGTGGCTGCAGCTGAGAAACCATGCGGGAACCCTGGGAGAGTGGTCCAAGGTCTCTGAGAGAGTCACTCCAACTTTGGGCTTCTTCACAAGCAGAACCACCCAGGGGTTAGACATTGTTATTGTAGCTAGGTACTGTTGAGTTGGTTCCGACTCATAGTGAGCCTGTATAGGTTTTCAAGGCTGTAAATCTTTACAGGTACAGAAATTCTCACCCTTCTCCTGTGGTGGGCTTGATCCACTGACCTTGTAGTTCGAAGTCCAGTGCTTATCCTACAAAGCCACTGCATTCCTGAAGCTGGGACTACCAGGGACCAGAGTCAGCAATACTAGATTATAAGACCTACAGTCGCATCTCCCAGCCTTCCCCTCACCTGTCAAGGACTGGCTTCTAGAAGAGAAGATTAGGTATGAACTTGGTTAGCCTAACAATGGTAAGAGCTCATGGAGGATTGCCTTTCCCTTCCTCTGAGTTCAGTGTCTCCAGGTGGGGGAGGCAGTAAGATGCAGGAGGGGTAGGGTCTGGCTCAGCCACTTTATAGGTGTGGAGGTGACATGGGGGTGACATGGGGGTAACCAGAAGCTTCGATGAACACAGCTTGGGGCAGAGTCAGTGCTGGGTAAATGCTGACTGTTTTCATGACCTGTGGTTGGGCACTGACTCAGTTTCCCTGAGCTTCAGTTTCCCCATCTGTAGAATGTGTGTCATAAATAGTAGTTTTCAAAGGGTGAGGACAAGACTGTTAAGTACAAAGCCAGCCCCTCCACCTCCCTGCCAGGTGTCCCTACTTGTCACAGTTTTGACTCTGTGATATATTCTCAGTCTCTGAGGTCAGGCAGAAAAATCACTTTTGCATCTGGGGTATTTGAGGAAAGAAAGACCATGGTGTCCTTTGAGAGCTAGTGGGGTGTTTGAGCTGTCTTGCAGTCAGGGGCAGCCTACTTCGGACATGCACGGCCCAGGATGCAAGTCTGGGATCATCTGAGCAGACCCTGTCGCTCAGAACTTGCCCCTCCCCACACCCATCTGGGTGGCTGCATGTGGGGAGGAGGCTGAGGGCAGCTGGTAGTCAGACTCTGAGAGCTTCAAGGCAGCTTCCTGGCCAATTAGCCATCTGATGCCTTTGCATGCCTTGTGCACACACCTCCTGGAACAGAGAACCCACTGGTCCACCTGGACATTCTCTCCTCCTTCCCCCATGATGACCCCCTACACTTACTCACTGGTGCCCTGGTCCTGCACTATGTGCCCATGACCTGGGATAGCCCTGCAGCACCCAGGATGACGCTGAGCTTTATGAATCAGAGCTGAGAAGGGGCTAGGGGCAAAGGAATATAGGCAGAGCAGAACAAAACTGTCCCTTATCCTGCTCTGGAGACGGGCCATAGGACACAGTAGTCCATTTGTGATTGGTTCACCTTTTCATACATGGAGCTCACTGTCCTCAACCCCTCTAGCTCCTACTTCGTCTCCTCCTCTCTGCTTCCTACAAGTCTTTGTGAAAGACCTACTTTTGCCTAGCACTGTATCAGAGACTTGGTACACAGTCTCCCATCCTTCTGGGAAGGTGTGCTCCATTCTTAACTGTAAGGAGTCAGCATGTGGGGCAGCTGACTTAACTGTGGGGCAGCATGTCCTCAACCAGCTCGGAATGTGACTGGAAGTCGGTCTGTGCATAAGTAGTTCCAACACACAGAGATAAAAGTCACTAGTAATTTGCTGAGCACCTACTATGCCAGGTCTGTGCTAGGCCCTGGGGACATGCCAATGAATGAGGTGGATGGGCCCCTGACCCTCATGAAGCTAGTAAGCTGGTGGGGAAAGGAACAACAAGAAGAGACAAGCAGAGAAGGGTAGTAGGTCAGTGCCGAGAGAGAAAAAATTGGGAAAGGTGGTCGAGTGATTCGGACCGAGGGGTCCCATTGCCTGGGATGGCCAAGAAAGGCCTTGACAAGTGTCCATCTGCTAACAGTGGATCAATACAACGTGGTACATCCATAAAATGGAATGTTACTCAGCCATGAAGTGGAACGATTCGCGTTGCCACATGGATGTACCTTGAAAGCATGATGCTGGGAGAAAGAAGTCAGTCTCAAAGGCAAATCCATAAAGACAGAAAATAGGTTAGTGGTTGCCAGAGGCTGAAAGGAGGAGAAATAGAAAAGGCTACTAATGGGCATGGGACTTCTTTTGGGGTGATGAAAATGTCCTGGAATTAGGATTATGGTGATGGCCGTACAACTCTGTGAAAATCCTGAAGTCACTGAACCAAACACTTTAAATGGATCAAGTTTATGGGCTGTGAATTATATCTCAAAACAACTGTAAGAAAGAAAAGGCTCCCTCAGCAGAGAATGGCAGGAAGGAGTGGGCTCTTGTGGCCTGGAGGCTAAGGAAACAGCAGGTGGAAAGGCAGGTCCCCGAGGGCAGCCTGTGGGTCAGAGTGAAGACTCTGAGTGCGGAGGGAGGGTAGAAATCCCAAGCAGCATTTTAAGCAGGATAAATAATGGCATGGTCTGCTTTCTGTGAGGAAATGGGACTGTGAGATGGGGCCACATGGAGACTAGACAGGAGGGAGGAGTGGCCGTAGTGCAGATAAGAGATGATGGTCACACCCAGAGAAGGAGACAGACCAATAACAGCAGAATTCACCAGGGAGCCACATCACTAGATGGGAGTGAAGAGATGGCATCCTGGAGACGGACGCTGGGCATGGTCCCAGAGAGTGAGCGAGGGTGGAGCTGGTAGGGGCGCTGCAGTGATAGGAGCTGTGGGAGGTAGGTGCATGGAGGCCTCAGGGGACCCAGCTGGCCATGATGGAGAGGAGGCTGGAACCAGTTCCTGTGCCCCAGTTGGGCTAGAACTGCTTTCAAAGTAAGCAGCACAGTCTTTCTCCAGGACCACCTGCCATACCTTCTTTGTCCTGCCAGCTCTAGCTGAAACTCAGTGAAAACGTCACACCCATGCGACCAGAGACCCATCTGGGCCTGGCTCTCTGAGAGAAACCAGCCTCACTGAAACTGAAGAGGCCATGAAATCTGATCACCCCAAGAAACTGTCCAGAGAGGCAGCTCTATTATTTATGACCCAGAGCCTCTGAAGCCTGCCTGGCAAAGCCACTTGGGCCGGGCAGCCCTTGGAGGAGCCCTGTGGGCAGTGTCTGGGGCCATGCAGGGGCCCCAGGGTGCTGGGCACCCTCTCCCCGGGGCGTGGCTTGTTGGATGCAAGGAGGAAGTCAGCCGTCAGGCACTGCTGTGGGGAGGGCCTACGGGGTGTCCTCAGGAACGATGGAGGCTGGCTCTGAGATGGTGAGTACAAAGGAACCTCTGAGGGGCTGATGCTCGTTAAGGGGTGCCTATTTGGTTTAGGGTCTCAGAGGCTTTGGTAGGGGTTTTCACTGTTTCTGGGGGTTATTTTCTACAACCTGTTTTTCACTGTGTTTTCCCTCAGCTGCCTGGAGCATGGGGTTTCATTAGCCTCCTTGAGCATTAGGTCAACATCAGGGCCCTGGTAGGCCAGGATGGTTTAGGACTGCTAGGGGCATTTGGTCCTCTGTCTGGAGTCCTCACAACCACCCAGACAACTCCCATTTTCCAACTGAGTAAACTGACCCCAGAGAGGTGACTCAGTGGGTGAAAAGGACTAACAGGACTCTATCACAGGGCTTTCTCCTTGTTCCTGGACAAGTAGAGCCCTGGGACATGCACAGGGAAGGGGTCTCAGGGCAGAGGGACCAACTCGGCTCTGAGTTCTCCTTCTCCAAGATCAACTTGGGCAAGTCTCTTCCTTTCCCAGCACCATTTCCCAGGGTGTGTCTAACAGGAGCCCTCCAGGACCTTCTGACATCTTTCTGAAATGACTCAGAATAGAATCTTGAGGACCTGCCCACTCTGGGCTCAGGGGTACCCAGGCAGTGTTCACCTAGTGGGTGGGCAGCTCTGTGTACACAAGATGCAGGATTTGGTGACACTCTGGCGTGTGCTTTGGGGGATGGGAGACCTGGGCTCCCTGCCCCCTCAGGGAGATTCCCCAGTGCACCCTATTTCCCCAGCTGTTCCTCACAACAGCCCAGGAAGGGAATGACTATCACCTTCTGCCAGGTGTGGAAACTGAGGCCCGTCCAACATCACACACCAGTGTCAGTTCGGAAGCTAAGATTTAAGCCCAGCAAGACTCTAAACCCCTCAGTATACCCTGCAGCTTGGAGTAGGGTTGGGGAGGATCCCATGACTTCCTCCTCTTGGAGCCTCAGCTTTTCCATCTACCCGTGATCTGCATTCCAAAGAGAGGGAATCTGTCTGCCAGTCCACAGAGGCCAGGGCTGAGTTGAGGAGTCTGGGCTCCCGCTATTGCCCTCTTCACTCTTGTCAACAAAGGTGTCCTCTGGGCCATCCACAGAACTCCCCTCACGAACCAGGGACCATGGACCTAAGGAAAACCAGGTAGTCAGACTGTGGGGTTTGAGCTCAGAGCCCAGAGTGACTTGCCCCTGCTTTACTCAGAGCACAATCTGGGGAGCTGGCCAGGGGACGTCTACTTCAGTCCACTCCCATAGGAGCACTCCTGAGGGCAGTGCAGAGGAGGGTGACCAGGAGTCAGGTCAAGCTCTGCCCACCCTCTGGGGATCCTCCCCCTTTCAAAAGTTGAGTCTCTGTCTGAAATGCCCAGCTGGAATTGGAGCTTTTTAAACTCCAGAACTTGATGCAGAGATCCATCCATGCCACTCATTCATTTATTCATTCATTCAATCAGTTGAGCGCCAACTGTGTGTTGTGGTGGCGGTGGTTTACCTTGGAGTCAGTCCCGACTCATAGCAACCTCGCATAGGGTTTCTGAGGCTGCAAATCTTTACTGGAGTAGAAAGTCTCATCTTTCTTCCACGGAATGGCTGGTAGTACCAAACTGCTAACTTTGAGGTTAGCAACACGACTCATAACCACTGTGCTAGGCACCATCTTATCTCTAATGATACGAAGGTGATGAACCAGATAAAAAGCTGTTCCCTGAGATGCTTGCCTTGGTCTTGGGAAAGACAGGCAAATACAATGAACTTACACCTGTGCTAGGTGATGTGGGCTATGAAGCAGGTAAGACCAAGGAAGGACAGCAAGGGAGAGAGAAGTAGACAAACATGTTTTATTTTGAGTAGATGTATATTCCTGGTAGCGTAGTGATTACGAATCGAGCTGCTAACCTCAGGGTCAGGTTCGAAACTACCAGCTGTTCTGCAGGAGAAAGATGAGGTTTTCTGCTCCCATAAAGATTTACAGCCTCGGAAACCCTGTATGGGGTCACTATGAGTCGGAACCGACTCCACAGCACATAACAACAGTATTTCTTTAATACATATTAGAAAACAAAACTGTTGTTATTGTTAAGTGCTGTCTAGTCAGAACTGAATTAAAATTTCAAGCCTCAGCTTGCAATATTGAAGGATTCTATGGGCAAAACATCAAATAATGTAGAAAGCATCAAAAGAAGATGGAAGGAATACACAATCACTGTACTCAAAAGAAATGGACAATGTTCAACTATTTCAAGAGATAGCATATGATCAAGAGACAGTGATACTGAAGGAAGAAGTCCAAGCTTCGCTGAAGGCATTGGCAAAGAACAAGGCTCTGGGAATTGATGAAATACAAATAGAAATCTTTCAACAAACTAATGCAGCACTGGAGGCACTCACTCATCTATGTCAAGAAATTTGAAAGACAGCTACCTGGCCAACTGATTGAAAGAGATCCATATTTATGTTCACTCCAAAGAGAGGTGACCCTACAGAATGTGGAAATCATGGGACAATATTATTAATATCACATGCAAGTAAAATTTTGTTGAAGATAATTCCAAAATGATTGCAGTCGTACATTGACAGGGAACTGTCAGAGACTCAAGCCAGCTTCAGATGAGGATGTGGAATGACGGATATTATTGCTGACGTTGCATGAATCTTGATTGAAAGCAGAGAATACCAGAAAGCTGTGTATCTGTGCTTTATAGACTATGCAAAGGCTTTCAACTATGTGGATCATGACAAGCTATGGACAACACTGCAGAGAAGGAGTCTTCTGGCACACGTAATTGTGCTCATGAGGAACCCGTACGTAGACCAAGAGGCAGTTGTTTGAACAGAACAAGAGAACACCGAATGGTTTAAAATTAGGAAAGGTTTGCATCCAGGTTATCTTGTTTCAACATATTAATTCAATCTGTATGCTGAGGAAATAATCCGAGAAGCTGGATTTTATAAATAAAAATATGGCATCAGGAGTGGAGGATGATTCATTAACAACTTGCAATATGCTGATGATACAACCTTGCTTGCTGAAAATGAAGAGGACCTAAACGACTTATTGATGAAGATCAAAGACCACAGCCTTCACTATGTGTTGCATCTCAAAGCAAAGAAAACAAAAATCCTCACCACTGGACCAGTAAATAGCATCTGGATAAATAGAGAAAAGATTGAAGTTGTCAAAGACTTCAATTTAGTTGGATTTGCAATCACCCCTCATGGAAACAGCAGTCAAGAAATCAAATGACGTATTGCACTAGGCAAATCTACCGCACAAGACCTCTTTAAAGTGTTCAAAGGCAAAGATGTCAGTTTGAGAACTAAGGTGTGCCTGATTCAAGCCATGGCATTTTCAATAGCTTCTTCATACGTATTTGAAAATTGGACCTTGAATAAGAAAGACCATAGAAGAATTGATACATTTGAATTATGGTGTTGGAGAAGAATATTGAAAGTACCATGGACTGCTAAAACAGCAAACAAATCTGTGTTGGAATCAGAACAGCCATAATGCTTCTTGGAGGCCATGATGGTAAGACTTTGTCTCTCATACTTCGAACATATTGTCAGGAGGGACCAGTCCCTGGAGAAGGACATAATACTAGGTAGAGGATCAGTGAAAAAAAGAAGACCCCCCCCCAATAAAATGAATTGGCACAGTGGCAGCAGCAATGGATTCAAGCTTAACAACAATTGTGAAGTAGGCGTAGTACCGACAGTATTTTGTTCTGTTATGCATAAGGTCGTTATGGGTCCAAACTAACTTGACAGCACCAAACAACAACAAAAGTCAGTTCCAACCCTGTATAGGATTTCCAAGGCTATCTTTGTGGGAGCAAAAGTCCTTATCTTTTTCCCAAGGAGCAGCTGGTGGGCTCAAAGCACAAACCTTGTGGTTCTAAGTACACTTATCTTACAGAGCCACCTCACTCTCACATCCAATTCATGACTTCACAAATATTCATACTTAGAATGAAGCAAAGTTTTTGTTTTGTTTTGTTTTGTTTTGTTTTATGTAAAGAAGTGGATGGATTTAAAATGGAATTCCTTAACAGGTGAGCTGCTGGGGTTGTCAGATGGCTGGAGTTAGGGAGCCCAGTCCAGGTCCCAGGAACAGAACCCTGGGCTTAGGGGGAGAGACATGAGGCATCTGTGGTCGCTTCTTCTCGTGAAACTTCTGGAAGCCTACCAGCCAAGTCAGAGTTAGAAGGCCACCCTCCTCAGCTCAGCTAATAGAGAGCACGTGGGTGCTCAACACTGGAGCTTCTCCTGCGCCTCTGAGGGTGAGGCTGGGGGGCCACTCAGGGTCCAGGCTTTAACTGTGTCAACTTGATTCCAACTCACAGTGGTCTCGTGTGTGTCAGAGTAGGACCGTGCTGCTTCGGACTTCCCAGGCCTTTCTTCCAAGGTGCCGCTGGGTGGGTTCAAACTACTGTTGAGCGCCGAACTATTTGAGTTCAATAAACCCAGATCTGACCCCGGCTCTGAAGTGCCACCTGTGTGGCCTCTCGTACTCAAGAACAAAGGGAGATTGTTGTGAAAAAGGCAAGTAAATTCAGGCAGTATCCCTTCTCCTCCTTCCCTGTCGCTTCTCCCACCTCTTCTTGTGCCTTGAAGACCCCTGATCCTTTGAGAGATAAGGAAGCTTTTCTTTGGGTAGGTAACTGCTTGTGAATCCCTAGATACTTCCAGATGACCCATCCCACTTGGAGAAGTAAGACCTCAGGGTCTAGCAGCCTGCCTCAGACCTTCCAATTTCCCAGGGACCTGCCTCATCTGTGTGTCCTTTCAGTGAACAGAGGCTGGGCCAGAACTACCACCAGAGAGCTGGGGTTGCACAGCCTTGGAGAGCCCTGCCCAAAGTGTGGTTTACTGCCAAGACAGCAGGACGTAGGGTGGTGTGTGGAGCCTCTGTGTGAGTCCAGGCAGGTGGAAACAGGTGTGTCAGAGGGGATCCTCCATTCACTGAGTCCTTTGTGTGCCAGCCCATTATGAGGTACCCTTTGCTTCACTGTCATTCTGGGAGGGAGGGGTCACTGGTCCCATCTGCTGATAACAAACAGATGCCCAAGGTTGTATGTTAGTGTGCTGCCGTTCCTGGAGAAGAGGTGAGGGGAGTCTGGGCTGCACGGAGCATGTGGGGAGCATCGAGGCAGCTTCAGGTGACAGAAGCAAGCTGAGATTCTGGACTTTGGTGAGTCTCAACGCTGCTGCTTTCTCAGCCCTGTGACCTTAGGTGTATCATGTCACCTTTCAACCACAACTGATCAGTAACTTTTTTAGTTGCAAATGACAGTAAATCCAAATCAAATAGACTCAAGCAGAAAAGGGGTTTAATTGGCTCATGGTGCTGAAGAGTCTAGGGATCACAGCTTCAGGCCTGAAGCTGTGTGGGGGATCCAATTTATGTAATGGATTTGGATTTTTGTTACATCTCACTTCTTTCCTCTCTACTTACTTCCCTTTGAAGCAGGCCTTCTCCTTGGCAACTCAGGATTGGTGTGTTAAAGGTTCCTCCCATTATTTCACCGAAAGTCCCAAAGATCATCTCACAGGTCTGACGCAACTCACTTGTAAATTTCTGGACCAACCATTGTGCCCAAGGAGAAATATTCTTAGTGGCCAGACTTGGAGTATAGACCCCAGGCATGAAGAGTTGGGGAGGCCCGGTTCCTGAGGGATATCAGCAGGCTGTTACCAAAATGGACTGGGTGTGGAAGAGGCGCAGACTTCATGTCTCTCCACCTAGTCCCTCCCTTTGTCACAGCACACCAGATGAGATAGTGCATGAACATGAGCCCACCAGCTCTGTGCTCAGTCAATGGGATCTGTCCCCTTCTAGTGGTTGTCCCGGGCCCTAGGATGGGCTCACTGCAGGGCCCCACTATAGTGAGTAAAATTGAGAAACAGGGATTCAAGGGGAGACATCTTTTCCTGAAACTTCTGGAAGCCTGTAGATCGAATTAGGTTGACTCTGTTTTTGCCTTGGGGTGTTCACAGTGCCTCCAGGGAAGTAGGACAAGAAAAGAGGAAGTTGCCACATAGGACCGAGGCCTCTGGGAACACACAGAATGTGATCACTAGGGAGGAATACCCCAGAGGGTTTCTGTAGGAGGTGGCAGCAGAGCTACATGTTGAGAGTACTGTGGTGGTGGTGGTGGTGGTGGTGGTTATGTGACATGACTCGGTTCCGACTCATAGCGACCCTGCATAGGGTTTTCAAGGCTGTAAATCTTTACAGAAACAGAAAGCCTCATCTTTCTCCCACAGAGTGGCTGATAGTTTCGAAATACTGACCTTAAGATTAGCAGACTAACTTGTAACCACTACCCTACCAGAGCTCCTCTGAGGGTAGTATAGGAGTTGTTTATTGTTGATGGGTTCTGACTCACAGCGACCCTATACAGGGTTCCTGAGGAGCAGTTTGAATCACTGACATTGTGGTTCAAACTGACCTTACGATCCAGTGCTTATCCTACAGCACCACACCAGGATTCCATAGGAGTTAACTTAGGAAAATCAAAACCAAGGAAGCAGAAGCCCACGGGGTGAAGTCTGGGACTAACTTGCTGTGTTCTTGGCATTCTTGCCTGGACTCTAGGTCAGATTGGTGCTAGGATCTGAGCAGGGTGTTAGGAGGACCATGGAACTGAGCCTGTATTGGGCGAAAGGTGGCCCCAGCTGTGAGGCTACCAGGTAAGGAGAGACTGAGCACTCAGTAAGCACCTACTGCCTGCCCTGCATTTCTCATATGTTGCCACACTTCGAAGAGAATGAAGCAAGGCTTCCATTAGATGTTGGAACATATCACCTCTTCAAAATGAGGCAATTGAACTTTTTTTCCCAGCATTTAAAAGTTGGGACTCCCCCATTGGCCTAGCTACATGACCTCCTGATGGAACTCTACCTATGGCAGAGAGAGATGAGGAAGTCACTCTGTTCAAAACAATTACGTGTTGAAACTCTTTCCCAGCAAACTAACCACCAAGACTCTGATAGTGCTGGCAGCCGGAAGCAAGCACCGTGAATCTGCAAAGCAGGGAGTGTGTCACCATATGCACACGATGGGTGTGACCGGTCCTGCTTATGAACAACAAGGAGCCATCTTGGCTCTCAGTGTTAAGCAGTAAATCTCAAAACTGACTCTAGGCAGCTCCAGAGAGTGTGTTCACATGTAGCAGAGGTGATAAACCAGGGACGATCCCAGTTCCCCCATTTGCTTGCCATGACACCTAAGTACCTCACTTGACAGCTCCAGGCCTTAGTTTTCTCATCTGTAACATAAGGATTGGCCAGGTGGCATCATTGATGGCCTCAAGCGTGGTAGCGGTAGTGAGGTTGGCCCAGGATCAGATATTGTTTCATTCTGCTGTGCATGGGGTTGCTATGAGTCAGTTCCGACTCAATGGCACCTGACAACAACAACAACATAAGGATAAGGATGAAACAACACCTCACATGGGCATGCCGTATGCGATGACATGCTGATGGTCCAACAAATGTTATTATCCCCAAGTAAAATCAGTGTGATCAGCTCAACTATAAAATGTTTCAAAATTTTGCCACCATGGACTTGAGCCAAATTGGAAATTGTTCTGATTGAGACTCCAAGCACCAACTCACTGAACCCTGAGTCAGATTTGTTGTTGAGTGCCGTGGAGTCGGTTCCAACTCATAGTGACCCTGCAAGATTTCCAAGGCAGTAAATCTTTACAGGAGCAAAACGCCTCATCTTTCTCCCACGGAGCCTCCGGTAGTTTCGAACTGCTGACCTTGAGGTTGGCAGCCCGATTTGTAACCACTACACTACCAGAGTTGTACGTGGTAATTTAAAACCAAATTTTGAATATGCCAGAAATCCCCAATCAATCTGCATTGTTCATCTCTTTAGATACCATGAGGCAAAGTCTTAAAGAAAAAAGAGAAAGAACTAGTGTGCTGTACCCAAGGGATAGATGTAGGGTGGTAAGAGGCAGAGGGGAGAGCTGTTGACCACCAGCATGGAGGAGGGATATTCAGGAGACATCTGAGCAGGGTCTGAAGTGTGCATGGGAAGTGGCCAAGTCGAGAGCATGGAGGAAAGTCTTGGTGGAACCAGGAGGGTCCCAGAGTGCTAGGCTTTATCCCTGAGCACCAAGGAGCCATCATGGGGTTTGGGCAAGGAAGCCTTTTATATTAACCAGGACCAAGACTCTTGTGGTTGCAAGTGATGGGAAAAAAAAAAAAAAAAAAGTACCCCAGGCTGCTTAAGCCAAAGGCTAAATTTACTGCCTTCCACTTAGGGGGCACAGTGACTCTATAGGACAAACACTGGACTACTAACCACAAGGTCAGTTGTTCAAGTCCACCAGCTACTGTGCAGAAGAAAGATGAAGCTTGCTGTTCCAGTAAAGATTTACAGCCCCAGAAACCCTATACAGTGTTGCTATGAGTCAGAACCAACTCAATGGCACCTAACAACAAAAACAACAGCTTCTCAGACAGGGTTTCAGGCATAGTAGGATCTAGGTGTTCACTCTGTGTCTCCATGCATTGGTCTCTTTTTCTTTTCTTCTCTCTTGACTACAACTTCTCTGCCCATGATGGGCCCAGAAGTTCCAGGTTTACAATATCCTGCATCTAATCATCTGGCAGACACATGCCTCACCTTAAAAGGTCTGGCAGAGCTCAGCAGAATCTCACTGGCCTAGCTGGAGTCACATGTCCATCCCTGTGTAGTAACTTCAGCAAGGGAAATGGAGCGCTGTGACAGGCCAGGCTGGGCTTGAATTCCTCCCTGGAGTTAAGAATGGAGCCAGCTGACAGATTAGATGGACTGAGAGTAGACGTGGGGAGTCCCCAAAGAAAATCAGGAAGTCTCACCAAAAGTGAGAATGGAGGCTGAACTGGCAAAAAGCAAGCATTCGGCATCTACTAAGGTTTACCAAGTCTTGGGCTAGTTGATGTGACTTGTGTCATCTCTTCATGACAGCCCCTAGAGGTTGATTATTACACGTTTTAAAGATGAGAAAATGGGGATTTAGGAAGTTGCAGTCACTTGCCAAAGGTTATACTGTTAGTAAATGACCACAAGTCCCAAATCTGCTTGGCCCTAAAACCCTTAACATCTGCTATGTTGTTGTGGTTGTTGTTGTTGTTGTTGTTATCAAGTGCCGTCAAGTCAGTTCCGACCCATAGCGACCCTGTATAGGGTTTCCAAGGAGTGGCTGGTGAGCTTGAACCACTGACTTTGCAATTCAAACCAACTTTGCAGTCTAGTGCATTAACCCACAGCTACCCTATGTCCAAAAAGGAGCTCTGGTAGCGTAGTGGTTACGAATTGGGCTGTGAACCTCACGGTCAGCAGTTCGAAACTACCAGCTGTTCTGCGGGAGAAAGATGAGGCATTCTGCTCCCATAAAGATTTAGAGCCTCAGAAACCCTGTACAGGGTCACTATGAGTTGGAATCGACTCCACGGCACATGACAACAACAACCCTATGTACAAATGACTGCCCAGCCCTGCACCATGCTTACAATTGTCATGGCACTTGAGCCCATTGCTGCTGCCATGGTGCCAATCCATTTCTTTCGAGGTCTTCCTCTTTTTCACTGACCCTCCACTCTACCAATCATAATGTCTTTCTCCAGGGATTGGTCTCACCCAATAATATGTCCCAAGTATGAGGGATGAAATCTCACCATCTTTACTTCCAAGGAGCGCCCTGGCTATACTTCTTCCAACACAGATTTGTTCGCTTTTCTGACATTCCATAGTACTTTCAATATTCTTCTCCAACACCATTGCTCAAATGCATCAGTTCTTCTACCGTCTTCCTTATTCATTGTCCAACTTTCATATGCATATGAAGCAATTTAAAATACCATGACTTGGGTCAGGCCCACGTTAGTTCCTCAAACTTGTATCTTTGCTCTTGATAACTTTAAAGAGGTCCTGTGCAGCAGATTTACCTAGTGCAATAAGTTATTTGATGTCTTGACTGCTGCTTCCAAGCAAAATGATGTCTTGGACAACTTCAATCTTTCCTCCATTTATCATGATGTTATTTGTTGGTCCAGTGGTGAGGATTTTGGTTTCTTTACTTTGAGGTGCAACCCATGCTGAAGGCTGTGGTCTGTGATCTGCATCAGTAAGTATTTTAAGTCCTGTTCACTTTCAGCAAGCAAGGTTGTATTATCTGCATATCGCAGGTTGTTAATGAGTCTTGCTCCAATCCTGATGCCACATTCTTCTTCATATAACCTAGCTACTTGGATTATCTGCTCAGCACACAGACTGAATAAGTATGGTGAAAGAATATAGCCCTGGTGCACAGCTTTCCTGAACTTAAACCATCAGTATTCACTTGTTCTGTTCAAACAATTGTCTCTTGGTCTCCATACAGGTTCCTTATAAGCATAATCAAGTGTTCTGATTCCAGAACACTTCCATTCTTTACAATGTTATCATAGCTTGTCATGATCCACACAGTCTTTGCATGGTCAATAAAGCACAAGCAAACATCTTTCTGGTATGCTCTGCTTTCAGTCAGGATCTATCTAATGTCAGCAATGATATTCCTAGTTCCACATCCTCTTCTGAATCCACCTTGAGTTTCTGGCAAATCTCTATCCATGTATTGTTATAGTTATTTTTTTTAATTATATTTAGCAAAATTTTACTTGCATGTGGTATTAATAATATTAACGATATTATTTGATGTTTTTAAGATGGATGGGTCACCTCTCTTTGGAGTGGACACAAATAGGGTTCTCTTTCAATCAGTTGGCCAGGCAACTGTCTTCCAAATTTCTTGGCATAGATGAGTGAGCGTCTCCAGTGTTTGAAGATTTCAATTTTTATCACATCAGATCCTGAATCCTTGTTTTGCATTAATACCTTCAGTGCTGCTTGGACTACTTCCTTCAGTACCATTGGTTCTTGATTATATGCTACCTCTTGAAATGATTGAACATTGGCCATTCCTTTTTGTTACAGTGACTGTATGTAGCTTTCATCTTCTTTTGATGCTTTTATTTTACTCATGGAATCTTTCAATATTGCAAGCCATGGCTTGAATTTTTTCTTCAGTTCTTTCAGCTTGAGAAATGCTAACCTTTTGATTTTCTAGCTCCAGGTCTTTGCACATTTCATTATGTTTGCTTTGTCTTCCCAAGCTTCCCTTTGAAATTTTCTACTCAGCTCTTTGACTTCTTCATTTCATTCATTCTCTTTAGCATCTCTACACTGGCATCCATTTTGGTCTTTTCTTTCTTTCCTGTCTTTTTAAATGACCTTTTGATTTCTCCCAGCATGCTGTTCTTGTTGTCATACTGCAGCTCTTACCATCTTTGGTCATTAGTGTCTACTACATCAAATCTGCTCTTGAAATGGTCTCTAAATTCAGTTGGGATATGTTCAAGATAATATTTTGGCTCTCGTAGACTTTTTCAAATTTTCTTCAGCTTCAGCTTGAACTTGCATATGAGCAATTGGTGGTCTGTTTCACAGTGTGCACCTTGCCTTTTTGGCTGATGATACTGAACATTTTTGCTGTTTATTCCCACAGATGTAGTCAATTTGACATCTGTGTATTCCATCTGGTGAGGTCCATGTTTTGCTTTATGTTGTTTGAAAAATGTATTTGCAATGAAGAAGTCATTGACCTTGCAATATTCTTTCATGTGATCTCTATCATCATTTCTATCGCTAGCCAATATTTTCCAACTATTGATCCTTCCTCTTTGTTGCCAACTATCACATTCCAGTCATCAATAATGATTGATACATCTTGATTGCATGTTTGACCAATTTCAGACTGAAGAAATTGGTAGAATTCTCCAATTTCATCATCGCTTGCTTTAGTTGATGCTTAAATTTGAGTAACAGTGGTATTAACTGGTCTTTCTTGTAGGCGTATGGATATTATCCTATAACAGACAGCATTGTACTTCAAGATAGATCTTGAATTTTTTTTTTTTTTTTTATGATGACTGCTACACCATTCCTCTTGAACTTGTTCCTTGCTTAGTAAACCATATGATTGCCAGATTCAAAATGGCCAATACCAGGCCATTTCAGCTCACTAATACCTAGGATATCTATGTTTATGCATTCCATTTCTTTTTGACAACTTCCAGTTTTCCTAGATCCATACTTCGTACATTCCATGTTCTGGATATTCATCGATATTTGTAGCTGTTTCTTCTCATTTTGAGTTGTGCTGGAAGATGACTGGGGAAGAGCTGTCTCCTCAAAGTAGAGTAGACCGTGGTGATACAATAGAGTAAAACCTGCAAATGAAGGTCCTGAAGGTTTTACTCCATTGTATCACCACGGTCTACTCTACTTTGAGGAGACAGCTCTTCCCCAGTCATACTTTGAGTGACTTTCAACCTTTGGGCTCATCTTCCAGCACTCTATCTGACAATTTCTGCCACTATTCCTAAGATTTTCAGTGGCTAAACATTCATAAGTAGTCCACCTCTCCTTCTTTATCTGCTATACTTATAATATAATACTCAGATCTAAGTGTGACAAGGATGCTTCTGGGAGCTTGAATGGCAGGAGACCGAGGCAGAGGATGGCACTGGGGACGATACTATGCAAGCAGACAACAGGGAAGACCCTAAGAACTGTAATTTTGGTGTGACTGAAGTACTGCTGGCTTATCTTTTGGTATTAATTATTTTTTTAAGTTGTTACTTTTGTTAGGTGCCATTGAGTCGGTACCAACTCATAGTGACCCTATGCACAACAGAACGAAACACTGCCTGATCCTGGGGCAACCTCACTGTTGTTGCCACACTTGAGCCCATTGATGCTGCCACTCTGCCAATCCATCTCGGTGGGGGTCTTCCTCTTTTTCTCTGACCCTCCACCTTACCAAACATGATATCCTTCTCCAGCGACTGGTCCCTCCTGACAATATGTCCAAAGTACGAGAGACAAAGTTTGGCCATCCTGGCTTCCAAGGAGCACTCTGGCTGCACTTCTTCCAACACAGATCTGTTTGTTCTTTTGGCAGCCCATGGTACTTTTAATATTCTCCTCCAACACCATAGTTTCAATAACCTCATATGCATGCGAAAGCTGGACAGTGAATAAGGAAGACTGTAGAAGAATTGATGGTTTTTTTAAGTAGATAAGAATATTTGTTATTATCTACTCAACAATTTATATTGTATATGCATATGAATGAATGGAACCCTGGAAGAGGCCCCTACAAGTTTCTGGTTGGCAACCTCTTGGCAAAAGGTTGTGAGGGAGTGAGACTCCTGGGCCTAGAGACCAGAGTTATTCAGTGATGTGGGCACAGGGCATTTCCTGGGGGACTTCCAAAGGAAGTGATCAAAGGGAGGTGACCGCCCACCTGGCTCAACGCCAGGGTGGGGAGGGGCAGGATGGGGAAACGGCCCCTCCTCACTTCCCGTTTCAGCCCTAAGTTTCTGAAGCAAGAGTTCTGCCTCCTTATATGATGCTTTATCACATCATGTCCCAGGTAGGTCATCCTTTCTATACCCTTTTTGCACAAAGGGGAAACTGAGACACCTTGTAAAAGTGTGCAGTCTGAAGTGTGCCATTGCTTCATGTATGACCCGTGTCACTTGGCCTGCCTTACACCTGCAAAATGGAGCTAGAATTACCTCACTGGTAATTACCACAGAATGCTGGCATGTCTCATTTCCACTGTACGGTTTGTTGCCCCTGTCCCATGGCCCTTTTCCTACCCTGGAACAGGGCTGAGAGAGTTATTCTATTGATGATATATTCCTGTGTGTGCTAATATCACTGAACACCTACTGGGACACAACAGTGAAGAAGCTAACAAAAATTCCTGCTCTCTTGGCAGTGACATTGGGGGATGGGATGGTGGAGGAAATAGACATGAAATAAGTAAATCGATGATTGAATGAGGTAATTCTAGACATTGCAGTGAGGAAATAAAGCAGGTTGAGATGGTAGGGAATGACCTGGTAGGGGCCACTTACGTTGGCTGGTCAGGAAGGCCTCTCTTGGGCGGGGACATGAACCCAAATAAATAGATAGCCTTTAAAGATGAGGGATAAGCAGAGGGTAGCCAAGGATGTACAGCACCTCAGAAATTCTGGCTCAAAGGAAAGAGGGGCTAAGGGGTTTCTGGCATCCCCTCCCTCCCAATGTGGGCCTTTCCTCCACAGATATGGAGGGCCTGAGAGTTGCTGATACAAGACCTCCAGCCTCATTAGCTAAACATTTGCTGAAGGCAGTGCTAGCTGAGGCCCCCTCTGAGGTGCATTGGGTGAGTGCTCATCAGTGGCTAATGTTGCCAGCCAGGCATGGAGTCCCAGACTATGGGTGACAGGGTAAGGGTGGTGGGCCACAACAGGAAGAGGCAGCTGGGTTCAGCCCCAAACCCCATAATATCTAAGAAAAAAATAACCACACTTCCTCTTCAAGTACCAATACATAGAAGATACGCCCAACCCCAGGAGCCCAAGGTGACTAATTGCTTAGAGTTCAGACCCACTACGGAAAGTCTTAATAGTTGGATTCTAGCATGCTTTGTGTCTGAACTGCAGGCTGGTTCTATATTAAATAGTTAAATAGAAGGCTGGTACTGAAATCCTAAAAATGTTTGCCCCTGAATGGCTTTGAGGCCATTGAGTCACCTTGTTCCTGGCTATGAAAAATGAATGACTGGCACTTTGAAATCCTCTTGCCAAAGCAGAGAGACACCGGCCACCCCTGCAGTAGTTGTCATATCCTCTCTTTACAGTTGAGAAAGCTGAAACAGTGAGGGTAAGTCACTTGGCCAACATTATCCAACAATATCAGAGGTGGGATTTTAACCTGGACAATTTGGACCCACATTCCATCTACTTGCTCTGTTATCCAAAATGGCAAGTCAGATATGTTCCTGGAGGGATAGCATGTCCTTGTCCAAAGAAAAGAGTGGGCAAATTTGTAGCCTTATCTGTGCCCTTGCTCTCAGCTCTGCTTATTCACCCATCTTCCTAGAACCTGCAACTTTAGACAAACAGACTTTAAGGAACCCCCAAACCAGTCTCCCATACGATAGTAGATTCTGAGATCTTTGTTAGAGAGCAAAGTGGATACCAATGGCAAGCTGAATGCTAGGGCCTCTAGCATGAGGGGCATGAGGTAGGAAGTGGAACTCCAGAAACAGAGAAAGACATCTGGACTCAGCCCCAAAGCTTAAACAACTGAAACTGTAACATGAGCCCTGTTTCATCTGCAAGCACAAATACCCAAAGATGAACAAACCACAGTGAACCCTCAGGGCTGCCCCAGATCATCCTCACCATGCCATTCTCAACTGGGGGCCCTGAGAAGGATTTCAAATAGCCACAACATTATATGCCTTTTTTTTTTCTGGTAGCGTAGTGGTTACGAATCGGGCTATGAACCTTAAGGCCAGCAGTTCGAAACTACCAGCCGTTCCGCAGGAGAAAGATGAGGTGGTCTGCTCCCGTAAAGATTTACACCCTCAGAAACCCTGTACAGGGTCGTTATGGGTTGGAACAGACTCGAAGGTACTTAACAACAACAACTGCAAAAAGCATCAAAAGATGGAAGGTATACACAGAGTCACTGTACCAAAAAGAAATGGTTGATGTTCAGACATTTAAAGAGTTAGCATATGATCAAGAGCCAATGGTACTGAAGGCATTGGCAAAAAGCAAGACTCTGGGAGTTGCTGGAACACAAACTGAAATCTTTCAGCAAACTGATGCAGCACTGGAGGCACACACTCATCTATGCTGAGAAATTTAGAAGACAATGACTTCTTCATTACAAATACCTTTTTTTAAACAACATAAAAGACATTATACAATAGACTGCACCAGATGGAATGCACAGATGCTTCCTCTTTGTTTCCAACCTTCGCATTCCAATCACCAGTGATTATCAATGCATCTTGATTACATGTTTGACAATTTCATACTGAAGAAGTTGGTAGAATTCTTCAACTTCCTCACCACTCTTAGTGGTTGGTGCATAAATTTGAATAATAGTGGTATTAACTGGTCTTTCTGGTATGGATATTTTCCTGTCACAGACAGAGTTATATTTCAAGATAAATCTTGAAATGTTCTTTTTAATGATGAACGCGATGGCATTCCTCTTCGATTTGTCATTCCCCGCAAAGTAAACCATGTGATTGTCAGATTCGAAATGGCCAATACCAGTCCATTTCAGCTCACTAATGCCTAGGATTTTTGTGTGTTCCAATTCATTTTGACAACATCCAATTTTCCTAGATTTGTATCTGTACATTCTATGTTCCAATTGTTAATGGATTTTCGCAGCTGTTTCTCGTCATTTTGAGTTGTGCCCATCAGCAAATGAAAGTCCCAAAAGCTTTACTCCATTCACACCATCACGGTCAACTTTACTTGGAGGAGGCAGCTCTTCTCTAGTCGTATTTTCAGTGCATTGAAACTTGAGGGGCTCATCTTCAGGGACTATATCTGACAATATTCTGGTACTCTTTATCATGGTTCAATCTTCAATATTCTGGTGCTGTCTGATAATGTTTCATTGCAATTCATAAGGTTTTCAGTGGCTAAACATTTGGAAGAATTAAACATTCTTCCAAGTCTGTCTTAGTCTGAAAGTTCAGCAAAAACCCATCCACCATGAGTGACCCTGCCAGCATTCAAAATACTGGTAGCATAACATCAGCATCACCACAACTCAGCCTTTGGTATGGGTTGTACCTCAATGTAAAAAAAAAAATTCCTCATCACTGGAGCAATAAATAACATCATGATAAATGTAGTGATACATAGGTGTGTGTGTGCTCTCTTAGCATTGTGCTGCATGTTTGTGCGGTTGGAAAATCCTGGCAGTTCTGCTGGTCCCCCATGGGCTTGCTCAGCTCAAGAGTCACCTGGGCCAAACACACATGCTGGTGCTGGCTAGTGGCTACGGCACCTTAGTTCTCCATGTGGTCCCTCCTTACAAGGCAATCTCAAGAGTGAAAGCTCCAAAGTCTATTGAGGCCCAACACTCCTACCATGCTCTAATGGCAAAGCAAGTCACATGGCCTGGGGGTGCGGAGGAAAGGAGTAGCACAGATAAGTTCTACTTGTGGATGGAGGAGCAGACAGGTCCCAATGAAGAGGGCCAGGAATTCATGGGCATGTTTTCAATCATAGAATACATATGTAAGGTTTTGCTGGACTCTTATCTCATACGGGTTGGGGTGAGGGAAGTACTAGTCGGTATCTGAACGCCAGAAACCAAACCAATTGCAGTGGAATTAATACTGGCTTGTGGCAAGCCCATATGTCGCAGAGTAAAACCATTCCATAGGGTTTTCTTGGCTGTAATCTTTATAGAATCAGATTGTAGTACCACTGAGTAGCTTTGAACTGCCAGCCTTTAAGTAAGTTGTTAAGTGCTGTTGAGTTGGTTCTCAGAGTGACCTGCATAGGGCTTCCGAGGAGCAGCTGGTGGGTTTGAACCACCAACGTTTTGGTTATCCTACAGAGCCATTCGAGGTAGGAGCAGAGCATAAACTGCTTATGCCACCCAAGATCTTAAGTTAATGTCTACCAAGTCCAAAATTGTTCTGGGAAAATTCACCAATTTCCCTGAAATTGCCCATAAAGTACAGAGTACACATCTGTGGATAACACCCTGCCCTGGAACTCCATACCCACTCAATGTGTGAATCCTGGAGCCAGAACAGATTAGGGAGCCAGGCCTTGTTCAGATACCCCAATCTTTTGTCAGGAGGAAGGACCCTCCAATCCCTGCTGTGAATAAGGACTCAAAACCATCTGCCCACCTTCAAGGTCTTATTAGAAGCTCAAGAGCCTGTTGTCCAGTCAAGCAACCACTTGCAGTAGATGAGTACTGACATTTAAATTTTAATTAAGTAAAATTAAAACTCAATTTCTCATTCTCCGTAGCTACATTTAAAGTGCACAGGGGCAATCTCGCTGAGAAGGGACCGAGTCAAGAGTCAGCCCCTCAGCTGGCCTTGCCCCACTCTGAACATATATCCCACTCAGCCTCTCCTGTCTAGCTTCCCACACTGTGTGCTTGAGATACTCAGAAGAGACTGCCCTCGAACAGCTCCAGGTCTGCAGGGGTCAGGTAGACAGGTATCACCCAGTATCCTTTCTTTATTGGCCCCCTGAATGTTGGGTCCTAGACCAGCCAGGCTCCTAAACTCCCGCATCTGCTAGGGAGTGATCCCTGAGAGGTATTGAGGAGGGATCACCAGGATGGGAGTCCCTGGTCCTAACACCCTCACCTGCTCCTCTGGATACTTCCTCTCTGATGCTTTGTGTCCTTCCCAGACTCCTTCAGTGAAGGGAATCTAAAGTCTTTTCATCATCAGAAACTGCCAGACTCTCCCCTATACTCACATCAGAAGAACACCACAGCATTATAGCCACTGAACGTCTATTTTGGTTTGAAAGATGTTAATGTGTGAAACAGTATTTATTTGGTCTACCAGCAGTGTTGGGTGTACATACGCTATGCAAAGTCTATGAAAACAATTCAGGGGCTCCCAGTTTAGAAATCCCCAAAAGCTCTAGGAATTGGAGTCTCAGAATAGCCCAGAGTTAGAGGGCCAGCAAACCTGAGACTGCGAAGTCCCTATTGGTATCCCACCATCCCATCTTTGCACCTCTCACCCTCAACCTCACTGTTGCTAATTCTGTTTTGAGATGTGTATGAGGTGGTTTAAGATATACATCCTCTCCCTGCTCAGGGACTCTGGGTCTCTGTGCCCCAGGTGTCAAATGCTGCGCCTTATTGCCAGGGACAGAATTTGACTTTCTTATACTCTGGGGGAGGAGTACTGGTGTGGCGCTGTAGGATAAGCACTGGACTGCTAACTGGAAGATCGGCGGTTCAAACCCATCAGCCACTCCTTGGAAACCTTATGAGTTGGAACTTAAAAACAACACTTAACAGTAACAACATACTCTGAGGGAAGAGGCCCAATAACAACCTTATGTCAAGTTTTGCCCCGAGTCCAGGATCTTGCCTAATGAGTTTTTTAAGTTTTATTAAGGTATTAATTTCATGCTATAAAATTCACTCCTTTTAAGTGTACGATTCAGTGATCATTAGTATATTTATAAAGTTATTTTAGATCTGTTTATTACTTCAAAAAGAGACCTCATGCCTGTTTTTTACTGTCTACCACAGCGATTGGGGATCTTTTTCTATAGATTTGCCTTCCTGATCTTTTCCTATCATTTGAATCATATAATATGTGGTCTTTTTATTTATGGCTTCTTTCACATAGCAGGATGTTTCTGAGGTTCATCATTTTGTAGCATGTATATCATTCCTTTTTATTGCAGGATAAAAATTGTGTATATATATATACCACATTTTGTTTCTCTATTCGCAGTTGAATTACATTAGAGTCATTGTCCCAAAGACAGACATTTGAGTCCTTTCCACTGTGAGCAATTATGAATAATGCTGCTATGGACATTTTTGTACAAGACTTTATGTGGACATATATTTTCCTGTCTCTTGAGTACTTGTCTGGATGTAGAATTTTTGGGCCATATACTAACTATGTTCTCCCAGTCATCTTTTCACTTTTGAAGTGCAAAAGCTTTTAATTTTGATGAAGTCCAATTTATCAATATTTTTTCTTTTATTGCTTATGCTTTTTGATATTGTAGCTAAGAAATCATTGTCCAACCGAAGATCGCAAAGCTTTACTCCTATGTTTTCTTCTTAGCATTTTATAGTTTTAGCTCTTACCTTTAGGCATTTGGTCTGTTTTGAATTAATATTTGTGTGTGGTAGGAGGTAAGGTTTCAATGCATCCCTTTGCACGTGGATAGCCAGTTGTCTAGCACTGCTGTCCAGCACTATTTGCTGAAAGGAGCCCTGGTGTGGCACTGTGCATTAATGCGTCAGACTGCAAAGTTGATTGAACTGCAAGGTTGGAGGTTCAAGTTCACCAGATGCTCCTTGGAAACCCTATACAAGGTCGCTATGGGTCAGAATTGACTCAACGATGGCACTTAACTACAACAGCAATTTACTGAAAAGGTTCTTCTTTCCCATTGAATGGTCTTACATCTTTGTCAAAGCTCAACGAATACAGTTACTTACTTAAGTGTTGTTTTCATGAAGATGATAATCCTCCCTTAATGTAATATAGGAGTCCTTGTGTGACACTATAGGATAAGCACTGGACTGCAAGGCCGGTTTGAATTGAAACATTGGTAGTTCAAACTCTCCAGCCACTCCTTGAAAATCCGATACAGACAGGGTCGTTATGAGTCAGAACTGACTTGATGACACTTAACAATGTAATGTAGGCATGTTCCAGGTTATCAGGGTGACTCTAAAAAACAAATTCTGCTGCCTGATTTCTGTGATTACCGTTTCTACTGTGGGTATGTAGGCATCCATGGATCCTGCAGCATGGCAGCAGTTAATTCTGGATTCAGTATTTCTTAAAGTGGAATCTGGTGAACTTTATAAGTTGTGAAATTCTTATGAGTCTCAATGAGTTTTTTAAGTTTGAGGAATGCTTAATACAGAGCCATTTATTTCTTAGATGGCAAAGTAGAGTTCCCGCTAGAGAACATAGTATGTCTACAATCCAGCACAGAGATTGTGTGGGATCATGATACCAAACCACATACAAAACTCACTGACCCTCCCTGAGCCACTGTATTCTCACCTATAAGATTCAGGGAACACCACCTGTCTCAAAGAGTTGTGAGGAATGGAGATAGTGCCTGCTTAACATATGTGGGCATCAGTTAGTGGAAGTTGTGCTTATTACAAGCTTGGGGCTGGCTCTCTCCTCCCTAGTATATCTCCCCAGCAAAGCAGCCCTGAGGGACCAGCTCTGGGTTCTTGCCTTCATTCTGCACCTCACCTCTCCCTATTGATGGGCACAGCTCTGCCAGGCCCTGTGCTGATGCTGGAAAAGTATACATGAGTCAGACTCCATCCCTGCCCTGGGGGACTTCCCAGACAGGTGAAATAACCCATTAGCTGATGATTATAGAGCAATGTGACCGTTATTACTTTTATTATTGATAGCTAGCTTTGACTGGATTTCCGTTATGTGCCTGTTCTAAGCACTGTCTCTGGATGTGCAGAGCACTGTGGAATCAGGAAAGGTGTCTAGAAGAAGTGGCATTTTTGGATCTGAATCTAAAGGATGGGTTGGGCTTCACCTAGTAGAGAGGCATGAACATTCTAGGAATTTTTGCCAATTTGACAAGGGGAAATATTGCCTCATTATTATGATTCATGTTTCTTGATAAGTGAGATTGTACATCTTTTTGTGTGTTTATAGGCCATTTGAATTGTTTTTCTCTGAACTACCTAGTTAATTGGGAAATTTTCTTTTGAGTTGACCATGGGTTTTTTTTCTTATTGATTTGTAAGAACTCTTTATTGAAGAAACCAAGGGAATGGTCTACGTGAATGCACAGTGGTGTGAAATAGCACAGTGTACTCAAAAGTCATTCAGGATAGGTTTTCATACTAAAAGAAACATTCTTTGTTGGTTACCAGGGCTGAGAGGGAAGGGAGAGTAATTCACTAGCTAGAGGGTTGTTGTTATTGCTAAGTGCCATTGAGTTGATTCCCACACATAGCGACCCTGTATAGGGTTTCTGATGAGCCGCTGGTGGGTTTCAACCACAGATCTTGTGATTTGCAGTCCAGTGCCAGCCTAGAGGGTAGACAAGTGTTAACTCAGGTGATAGGGAAGGCAGTAAGTATACAAGAAGAGGGAAAACAATATACAAGGAGAGAGGGAGGGTGGCAGAATGATGAAGACAGGTGAAGACACAGGGAGGTATGCATGGACTAAATGGGATAAAGGTAAATAGTGATATGTACACAAATGTTCTGTGTATACATACATGGACAAAGACACAGGGTGTGGGAGGGAAGAGTGGGATATATACCTCTTTATATATCCTACAAATATGAGTTTGAAAGAGGCTATTTGTACCTGGGTAACCATAGGTAGTCCTGGTGTGGCACTGCAGGATAATGAGCTGGACTGCAACTCATTTTGAACCACAAGGTCAGCTGCTCCTGGGAAACTCTATACAGGGTGGCTATGGGTCAGAAACGACTCGAGGGCACTTAACAACAACAACCTCAGGGAGGAAGTGGAACCACTGTTGTTGCAGGGAGGGGATTTCAATCAATGAGATGAAGCAAAATGTAAGATTCATTGAATGTAAAACTGGTGATCTGGTTTGTAAACCTTCACTCAATTCACAACAAAACATCAAATAAGAAAAATGTAATTTAATATACAGCTTGCCTTTAGCGTAACAGTTCAAAAAGGGAGCTAAGTGATGAAGCAGAAGCTAAGCTGAGGAACTTGAACTTTATCGTACAGGTCACGGTCGACCATAAAAAGGTTTTGAGCCAGAGGAAGATGTTATTGAATCTGTATATTAGGAAACTGCTGTGAAATAGGCAAGTGGACACAGGGAGGGCCTAAAAGGGTGAGTTAAGGTCAGAAAGTGCCAAATCTTGAGCTTCGTTTGGTGGGTAATGGAGAGAGAAGATTCTGGGTGAAGACTGAGGACAGGGTGAGCTGAAGAGACTGGGGATGGAGAGCTGCCAACTCCACTTCCGGGTTTGCTGACTGCTCTGGAGGGCTGGGTAGCAGGGTAGGATTGAGCCCAGCAGCTGATCTCTGGGTGGAGTGAGTGGTTTAGTTTCCCAACATGGGGCTTTGCTCCCCACAGTGTCTCAGCCTCACGTGGGTGTCCAGTGCTGTGTCATCCACCCACCCTCCATTGCCAGATTGACCTCCAACCCAGGCAGACAAGACTGTTTCCAGGGGTAACCTAGAGAGGAAATATGAACCAGGAATTTCCAGGCTGGGCACTGTGGGTGGGAGAAGGAAAAAGGAACAGCACACTGGTGAGTTAGGAAGGATCTTAGAATTCATCCAGGCCACCATCCCCAAAGTAGCTAACCTTTGGCATCTGCTCCCACAAGCCCAAAAATGCGGAGCCCCCTACCTCCCCAGCAGCCATTCTGTATCTGGCTGGCTCTTCCAGAGAGAAGGTTCTTGGACTCGTATGGTGTCAGAGCCATCTCATCTGAAGCTTCCTGTGCACTTGGTAGAGCGGACCTTTAGGCTCAGAAGGGAGAAAAGCCTCCCCCAGTGACACACAGGGAACTACCCCCGTGTTAGTGTCGGAGCAGCCTCTGGAAACCAGTCTTCCCACACCCCATTCAATTTCAGATACAATTGTTTTTTAGTACAATTTTTAAAATTGTAATCAAGTAATTTTATTTGACTATTTAATTTTAATTGTAATCAAGTAATACATGAATCTGATGCAAAAAATAAATTTTAACAACACATTTCTGTTAAAAGCCAATCTCCTTCCAACCCCAATCTTCCAAGACCCCATGGACCCCTGGGTGTCCTCCTCAAGTATAGTTTCTGAATGAACTAGCATCTCTTCTTTACTACACCTTTTTTTTTAATGTTTAAAAGTAACACACTCCTTACCTTGGACTGCATTTGGCTTTTTTCACTTACCAAACTATATCTTGACCATTGTTCCTTATCAGTCAATGTAGAAATGCACCTTCTTAAGAGCTTCATAGCTTCCACCTTACAGAAGTATCATAATATAATCAGTGTGACAAGTCCCTCACTGATGAGCTTTAAGTACTAAGGATATATTCATAAGTTTATTCACTTTAAAAACATTGACTTAACGCTAAGAAGAAAAGTTGATTGTCCTATGATTTTGGTGCCCAGATAATTGATTTAATGGAAATCAAATAATATGGAAAAACATAAAATGAAAAGTAAACGCTCTGCGTGTATAGTCATCCCAAAAGGTAGCCATCAATATAAGTTCATTCTGTGTATAATCTTTTGAGAAAAAAAGCTATGAAATTGTAAAATCCACATCTGTATGTTGTTGTGGTGAGCAGCTGTGATGTTGGATCCCAACTCAAGGACTGCTAGGCATGGAGAAGAGAGCTCCGTTGGGTTTTCTTGGCTTTAATTTTTCTGGGAACAGATCACCAAGTGTTTCTTTCGGCGATACCAACTGGGTTTGAACAGCCAACCATTTGGTTAACAGCTGGTCACAAGCTCAAACACCACCCAGGCTCCTAAAACTGTTGTTGTTAGTTGTCATCTGTCCATTCTGACTCATGGCCACCCCATATGCAAAATAGAACTGCTTCATAGCATAAGCACTGGACTGTGAACCATAAGGTTGGCAGTTTGAGCCCACCAGCCTCTCCATGAGAGAAAGATGGGGTTTTCTTCTCCTGCGAAGATTTACAGCTTCAGAAACTCTGTACAGAGTCGCAATGAGTCAGAACCTACTCGACAGCACTTGAAAACAACAAAAAATGTTCAAGGCTGTGAACTTTCAGAAGCAGATATTTTCAGAAGCAGAAGCCTGTCTTCAATTGCACCTCTGGATAGTTGAAACCACCAACGTTTTGACAAGTAATCTAACATTTAACCATTTCTGCCGCTCAGGGACACTCACATGTATAACCTTTTCTCTCATTGCCTATTTCATTAAAAATATGTCATAAATCTTTCTATCTGAACATAAAATCCCAGCATGTGGCTGTGTCATAAGATGGTTGCTCCCTTTGCTGTGGGTGGGCACTGAGGTTGTTTGTTTACACTTACACTTAGTTCTGTGCTGACTGTCCTTGTGTTTTTATACCAGCATGCTGTAGTAGCTTTGCCAGATGGTCCTCAAGGCTACACCATTTCACGGCCCCCCCAACCTACCAGTGTTTGAGAGCACTTGTTTCTTCACACCTTCAACAACAAAAGTGTTATCAAGTGTTTTAATTTTTGCCAAGTTGATAGATGAAAAATAGCAAGCATATTGTGTTTTGATTCTTTAATATGCATTTAATTACAAGTAAGATTGAATATCTTTCTATGAGCTGCTTGTTCATTTCCTTTGCTCTTTTCTCTAATGGGTTAGTCATCTTTTTCCCTATCAATATGTAAGAGCTCTTTGTGTATTAGAGAAATTAACTTTCATCTTATTTTCTCCAATTATTTTTTGTCCGATGTGCTGAATTTTCTTTTTTTTCAGTTTACCATTTGTCTTTTTTACTGTTTGTAGGATTTTTATTCTAGTTAGAAGTCTTCATTTTTCTAGTTCAAGTTATTAATATTTTTCTTCAAGGTTTCTGGGAATGCAAATATTTATAGACTGTATTTACACAGCCGTTTTACACATTGTCACAGTTGATGTTCACAGCAGGCTTTGGAGAGAGGTGGGGTGGGAATTTTTATTGTCTGTTCCATTTTACAGATGGGATTCCAAAAGATAGTGAGATTTGCGCAGGTCAAACAGACTCCAGGGTTCTTGCTGTTCCCAACACTGATAATGGAAGGCTATAGCTTCTCTTGAAGAGCGTGTTTTAATTATTAAAATTACAAGCATCTTTTCTTCCTTTGAGTTCTCTTTTAAAAATATCTTTAAGTTATATAATTAGTTCATACTTAAAAGAAAACCTCCAATGACAGGGAAAAGTGTAAGCTCACTCCTCATCCTCCAAGCCCCCACTATCTGGTTTGCAGTCGACATCATTCTTATCATGAGGGCTCTCTCTTCCAGAAATACTTTAGATGCCAGGTAATTGCTTCAAGACTGGGCAGTGAAGTGGTCAGGCACTCCACTTATATTCTGCTGCCTCACAGACCCATGTTCAAATCCCAACTTCAGTCCCTTAGCAGCTGTGTAAGTTTGGGCAGGTACTGACCCTCTCTGTGCCTCAGTGTCCTTGTCTGTAAAATTGGGATCATAGTTTTTACCGATAGTAAATGAGAGAATTCTCATGACATGCTGAAGAAAGTGTTCACCTCTCACCCCTGATCCACTGCCCACTGGCCAGGGTTGTGAGACGTCAGAGTTGACAGGCAGACACCTTACTTCCCACTAGAAACTCAGAGGGGGGAAATGCCTTGCCCAAGGTCACACAGCCCATCCTGTCTCAGAGACTCTAGTCTCCTGACTCGTTACATCACTTGCGATCGGCGCTGGACCACTGCAGTCGCCTTCCTCAGACCTCCGGCCTCGCCTTCTTTAAACCACCAGGGGGCGCTTCCTAAATAGTGCCCAGACTACTGACGCTTTTGCTTCTGTCGGCTGGGGGGCTTCCTGCTGCCCGCTAAACGTAACCCCTTCTATCTGGTCTTGTGTTCAAGGACCCCCAAGCCTGTCCTTCTCACTCCACGCACATCGGACAATACTTGTTCCCATTCTTTTTCTTTGGGTGGACCTCCTCCAACAACACTCTTACCCCATCCTATACCAGTTCACCCAGGGCTGATTGCTGCCACCCTGTATGTCTCAGACTGTGCCCACTGCATTCTCTGTGACAGTTGTCAGGCCACTGAGGCCCACTCCCAGCCGTCATTCAGTGCTGAGTCAGCGTTTGCTATGGGATGTGGGGGCGCTGTCGGCAAGCCCAGAATCCCTCCCGGCATTGAGGAGCATGCGTCCCTGAGGAGAGGCAGCGGGGCACCCCGGACTCGCCCTGTTACTCAGGACCAATGACCTCCCCTCTCTGAGCCTCAATGTTCTCAACTGGGAACTGGTGGTGGAAGGATAGGCGGCTGCGGCTGTCCCTTTCCGTGGAGGGCCAGGGGTTGCGTTTATTAGGTGTTTATTGGGGAGTCTTGGGGACATTCTGGAGGTCGCAGTACCACCCTACTCCGCGCCTGGACTGTGCATACCTCCTCCCAGGCCCATTCGCTCCACTGGTCCCGCGGATCCGAATGCCCTCAGTTCGCCCGGGCTCGGGTGACGTAGGCTGCTGGGGCGGCACCGTCCTCTCCGCGTCCCGCTTCAACGCATATACCTTTCCAAAAGGGGAAACTGAGGCCCGGTGCGGAAAGTCCACTGTCCAAGGTGACCGTGCGCGGGCGGCGAGTGGGCAGGAGGGACTGCGCACGGAGGCAGCCCGCCCGGGCGCTCAGGCTCCAGTGCCCCCCCACCCCCTCGCTAGCTGGCCCCCAAGGCGCTGGGGCTTCCGTGCCCGCCGGGGACGGCGCCGGGCTCGGCGGCTGCCTGAAGGTCCGCGAGGTAGGAGGCGAGCCGGCGGGGGCGCGCGGTGGCTGCTGGTGCAGTGCGGGGTCTGGGCCTGGGTCGGAAGCAGGGGTCCGCTAGGGGCTACGGCCCAGGACCTTCCCCACCCCTGAGGCCTCCGAGCGGCAGCTCCGCGGCCGGGCCGCTGCTTTGAGAACGCGCGGACCCCTCTCGGGAACCGGAGCGGAGGGTTGGTCGCGGGCGGCTGCGTGGAACGGGGCCGGAGGCCGCAGTCACTGAGACTACCCCGGCGGCCGGTAGGGCCCGGGGTCCTCAGCGCCGATCTTTTCTGAGCTGGAGCTGTGGGGCGTCGGTCTGTAGGGCTGGAGCGGTGAGGACGCCGAGAGCTAGCCTCAGAGGCTATGCGGATATCTTCTCCGGAAACCTTACGAACAAACGCCTAAGGCATGGTCTTGGGGGACTGGGCTCAAGGCGCTCCATCTCTGCGTCAATGCAGTTAGCTTTCTCCACCCGAGTCGGGGAAGCGGGAATCCAGGCCGGGATCCAAGCCCGGCGCCCCGGCTCCCCATACTCCCTCCCACTTCCCCTCCCCCTTCCCCCACTCTCCCACCCCACGCTCGGTCCCGAGTCCAGAGCTTGCCGCTCCGAGGTTGAAACATCTCAGGAATTCACTGGAAGCCTAAGAGATGCCACCAGGGAGTGGGTGAGCAACTGGGCTTTGGGGCTGGGTCCCACTCCGGCCCTGCTTCTGATCCCCTGTGTGTCCTTGGGCAGCCCCTCCCCCTGCTGCCTCATGCGGGGCGGGGCGTGGAGGTGGGTAGGGAGAGGACTTCAAAGTCTCCTCTCTGGGTAAGACCCTTAGAGGACCGTGAGCCGGTTTAGGGGGCGGTACTTGAGTGCTGAAACAGCCATGCCGCTGGACGCGGGCCTGGGGACAACAGTGCCGATCTTTTCACAGCTGGGGCCATGAGGTGTGGATCTCTAGGGCTGGAGCCAGGAAGATGGTGAACCTCCAGGGCCAGCCCTACATCCAACCAGAGGCCCCAGGGACCTGGAGGTGAGGGGGCTGTTGCAGAAAGGGAAAACCTTATTCCCACTACCAGTCTAAAGGTGGGATTGCAAAACCCTGCCCTGCCCAAAACCCTGTGTCACCAGAGGCCCAATGGCAGAGTTAAACTAATCCTGGGGAAAACCCCTCCCCAAGGTTCTGCCAGGCAGTTACCACTCACAACTGGAGCAAACTGAGCAGGAGACACTGGATGTCCCCTCCCCCTGGCTCTGTCCAGATGAGGCTCACAGAGACAGCAATACCAGCCATTCCCGCCACCTGGTCAGCTTGGTCTGTTTCTTATCAAGCATGTCTATAATTGGAGAGGAGAGACACTGGCTGTTTAGAGGTTCTGGGGTCCCACTCTGTGGCCTAACTGAGGTAACACAAAGGTGATCCTTTCTCTGGCCACTCTCCTGCCTCCACAGTATGTCCATCTCCTTACTGGGACTGGCATCTATCTAGGTGCTAAAATCGATGTGTGATCAGCTCAGCAGCTGGGTGGGAGAGAAGAGAAAGAGCCTCAGAGCCCCCACTCCATCCCACCCCAGAAGCAAAGAGGCAACTCAGGGTGCTAAGGGAGAGATGGGGAAACTGAGGCCAGAGAGAAGCAGGAATGCACCCAAGGTCACACTGCACATTTGGGGCAGAGGAGCTCTGTACTGAGCTCTCCAGCAATCTAGGTGTCTTTGGAGAGCCACTGCCTGGAGAAAGGTCAGGGGACTCACTCAGTCCTCCTCACAGACGTCCCTGTAGTGGAAGGAAAGGGAGGCTACTCGGGCCCTCTCTGCAGGGCATTCTGGCTCCTGCACAGTCTGCAAACATTAATCTGGAGTCTTATGATCCCAGTCAACACTCTTTCTCAGGACTCTTAAAGGGCCCACTGCCATGGCCCATGGCTGCCTGCTGTTTTGACTACTGCCCTTATCAACCTTCCTGCGCTGACCACCTCCTGCCAGCTAGCCCCAAGGCAACATTCTAGATTTGGTCCTTACCCTCTGCTCCGCCCCTCCCCAGTTGTCCATAGAAAAGTAGAGGCCATGCCAGACCAATCTCTGTCCTCAACTTTCCTCCACAACAATGTTCTTAATTATTGGGGAGGGGGTGAAAAGGAAGATAGAGGACCTATCCAAGTAGAACATAATCCCCATCACTAGGTGAACATCCTGGAGCTGGTCAGAAAAGCTGTGAAGCTGGCCTCTGGTAGAAGGGAAGGTTGACCAGATATCTCCTCACTCTCCTCCCTATTTGTTTCCTACCTTCCTTAACATTTGGGGTTAGGAAATGGAGTTTGTTACTTCAGGTCTGGAGATGTTGATGGCATGAAGAAGGTTGGGTGATTGGTCTCTCACATACTGCCATTGCTCAAACCTGGCATTCAGTGCCACTTCACAGTGTGACTCAAGCCTTCTTCAGGAAGCAGCATCTCAAGCCATGCCCCATAGGATTGCATACCCACCCATCCCCCAAAACGCTATCCTTTATCCTTCATCACTGTCACCTCTCTCAAGTCTTCCCTGAGTCCTTTCTTCCTCGTACTACCACTGCCTGGAACAGTGTGTCCAGTGGGGCAGGCCCTTGGTGGGATTGTTTGATGGGGCAGCAGTAGGAATTGCCAAGTTTGGAAAGGCAGGAAGCAGGCAGCCAAGTTCTCTGCAACTCTTCGCAGAACAATGTGTTCATGGCTTTTCTGATTCAGCAAGATTGTAATTCAACTCACCAAACAGTCTTTAAATATCTAGTCCTTGTCAGACCCTATCAGGGGCTCTTGTGTCGTTCCATTTTCATCTGCAAAACCACAAACCCACCCGTTAGCATGCATGAAGTTTCTAGAAGCTTAACATTCAAACAGAATGGTGTCAACCCTACAGGGCTGCATAGATGATGTAGAATTCTGTATCTCCCTCCCACACCAGTTGATTATCTTTACATAGTTACTCAGTTGCCTTAAAACCCCAACAATTGGTCTACCCAGACCCCCTCAGGGAAGCATTGCTCTCATGAGGGTGTCTGAACTTCAGGGGTACACAGAGTCTGGGCTGATGCCCTAAATCCATATGTGCCGTGTTTGATGGAGGATTCGAAGGCTTGCAGTGGGAAGTTGTAACTGCTGTATATGCAGTGGGCCTTGCTTGCTACCACTTTAGACCATAATCCCAGTCTGCGTCATGTCCCATCCTGTTATAATTACTGGTTATGTGCCTCTCCCCAGAAGACTGTGGACTCCCTGAGGGCAGAATAGAGGTTGAAGCACCTCTTTGTCCCTAGTGCCCAGCTAGAAGCTAATATAAGTGTTGTTGCACTCAGCTGAATGGAATCCAAACAAGAAACAGGCTGCCTTATAAGGTAGTGACTTACCCATCAGTGTATCTATGCTACTGTACACTACAGGCGATTGTGAATCTTGGAGAGTTTAGATGCCCTAGAGGGCCATTTTAACTCCAGGACTCGCAGAACCAATGATAGTTTTGTTGTTGTTGTTGTTGTTCTGTTTTGTTCCCTTTGTTTTTTATTATCTGAGGACTTGGTGGAGATTCATAAAATTACTAAGTGCCTGGCTGTTTTAATAAAGCCAATTGTCTAGGGAGTCTTATGGGACCATTTCATTATTCAGCTCATCCAGATTCTAAACTTGGATCAGGTTTTGAATTTAACCAAGGCCTGAGGTTTTGGCATTAGACAACGGAAATTTAATGTCCTTTGACAAATCTTGGAGCTTGATTGCTTTGTAGGATAAGCACTGGACTGTGAACCACAAGGTCGGTGGTTCAAGCCCACCAGCCGCTCCACAGGAGAAAGATGAGGCTTTCTATTTCTCTAAAGGTTCACAGCCTTGGACATCCTATACAGGGTCGCTATGAGTTGGAACTGACTCAACAGCACTTCACAATAACAATGTGACAAATCTGAGAGCAAAGACTGGGATCACTGTCTTCACACTAGCTGGAGATGTCTTCCTGTGGGAAGACAGCTGGAGGCCATGCTATCCTAGATATGCCCTTTCCCACCCTGAACCAAAGCTTCTCCTTCTACATTAAGGAAGGACTGCTCTCCACCCTGGCCTCCTCTCAGGGGGCTGGCAGTTTGGAAGAGACTGAAAAACACCTGGGAAGTTGTAACCAGCACATCAAAAATTGATTGGGGAAAAAAAGAAAATGGATTGGGCATGGATGGGACAGGAGCAAGTTTGTGGACTGACGTGGCCAGGTTGCAGACTCAAGAGCATAGGCATGGGTTCTTCTGTGCCTCCCTGTGCAGTGATCATAGAGTGTAACATCTCAGGGGGATCTTGAGGCAACCAGGCCAAGTTTGAATCCCAGCACTCAACATCCGAGCCCTGTGACCTGGGACAACTCACTAGACCTCTGTGAACCTCAGTTTTCTCCTCTTTAAAAGGGGCTAGTGATAGTACCTACCTCCAAAGACTGTTATTAAGACAGTTCCATGAAAAAGTGTCAGTGTCCTGCAATTAATTGCTATTTGTTCCTTTGTGGGTGTTTCAGAAATCACTAAGTATTTCAAGAACTTCAGAGTCCAAATAGTAATGTCAGCTCCATGTGTTTACTCATTCAACAAATGTTTATGCAGTGGGTTAATGAGCTGGACTGCAAAGACAATTTGAACCACAAGGCCGGCTGTTCAAGCTCACCAGTTGCTCCTCGGAAACTCTACAGAGGGTCACTATTAAGTCAGAACTGACTCCATGGCACTTAACAACAAGAACAACAACTATGTGCCAGGTATTGTTTCAGGTGCTGGAATTCCACAGTACCAAAAAGGAGCTCTGATAGCGTAGTGGTTACGAATCAGGCTGTGAACCTTAAGATCAGCAGTTCGAAACTACCAGCGGCTCCGCGGGAGAAAGATGAGGCTTTCTGCTCCCGTAAAGATTTACAGCCTCGGAAACCCTGTACAGGGTCGCTATGGGTCTGAACTGACTCCACGGCACTTAACAACAACAAAACAGAGAAAAGCCCTGCCCTCAGGGAGCCTGCATTCCACTGGCAGGAGACCCACAGTAAGTAAACAAGAAAAGAAAGAAACTTTGAGAAAGGGCTAAGTGTTGAATAGGAAGTGTAAGTTCTGTGATTTTCAAATGCAAGAATGCTTCCAAGAGAAACAAGAGAGGAGAGCCCTGGTTTGCGGGCTCCACCAGAGATTGGTTTGAAGCACAAGGTCGGCAATTCAAACTCACCAGTCGCTCCTTGGATACAGGGTCGCTATGAGTCAAAACTGACGTAACAACAACAGACCTAGATTCTAGTTGGCCCTCCTGGCTTCTAACTTGCTGTGCAACCTGGGGCAAGTTCCTGCCTGTCTCTGATCCTTAGTTGTTGTCTGTGAAATGAGAGTAGGACAAGCCCTGTGTGGCTGGGATGGCTTATCATGCTGAGGTGACCCCACCCAGTAGCCCCACAGTCAGAGCTTCAGGTCCATGCATGTCCCCACCCTACTACACATACCTCTCCCAGAGAAAGATGGAAACGGCACGTGTGCAGTTTAAAGAGAAATAATAAGAGGAATACATATACAACCATTGAAAGGACAAGAGACTTAACATTCCCAGAAGCCTTTGGTGCTCCCCTCCCCCATCACAGCCCCTCAAAAGTTATCATCATCCTGGCTCTCATGGTAATAATGTCTTTGCCTTTTCTATACAGATAACCCTTTAAAATATGATTTTGTGGATTTTTAAATTATTGCGTTATCTATAATTAGACTTAGGCTGTGGATGCTTGTTGGTGTCTGCTTTCTTTTATTCACTTATGGCTCATAGACTCACCCATGTTGTTCTAAGTAACTGCAGCTCGTTCTTTTCACTGCTGTGTAGTATTCAGTTGTGCTATGTTGTTGTTGTTGTTAAGTGCCATAGAGTTGATTCCAACCCTTAGTGACCCTGTATAGGGTTTCCAAGGAGCAGCTGGCGAGCTTGAACCACTGACTTTGTAGTTCAAATGACTTTGCAGTCTGACCCATTAGCCCACAGCACCACGCCAGGACTCCATAGTTGCGCCATTGTTGTTGTTGTGAAGTGCCGTCACATCAGTTCCAACCCATAGTGACCCTGTATTGGGTTTCTGAGGAGCAGCTGGTGAACTCAAACCACCAGCCTTGCAGTTCAAACAGCTTTGCAGTCTGGCACATTAACCCACAACGCCACACCAGGCATAGGCTACCATTTCTCACTATACAGTTGATGGACACCAGAATTGTTTTCCATTTGAAACTGTTGTTCTTGAGCCTGTAAGCTAGTGCACATAGCGTGAACTTCTGTAGAGCGTACGACTTGACGTGGAATATCTGGGTCAGAAAGTGTGTACCTGTTCAACTTAACAAAACAATGGCACACTATGATCATTCCCCTCACATAGCAACCAGATGTGAGACCATGTGGCTCCATCTCATTTGAATAGGGGTTGAGGCACCTCATCTGATGGGTGTGTCATGTGGTTTTGATATGCATTTCCTTGATTACTAATGAGGAGTCCTGGTGGCACAGTGGCTTAAGTACTTTGGTTTAGACTGCTAACCCAAAGGTGGGTAGCTCCACTCCGCCAGCTGCTCTGCAGGAGAAAGATGAGGCAGTCTGCTTCCATTCAGATCCACAGCTTCGGAAGCCCTGTCCTAAAGGTTCGCTGTGAGTTGGAATTGATTCTAGGGCAGTGGGTGAATTACTGATGAGGTTGGGCACTTGTGTGCTTGTTTATTGGCCATTTGGATTTTTCTCTTGAAGTGTTCTGTCCAACTTGGCTTGTCTTTCTTGCTTTCACAATGATTTGGAGGATTCCTTAGGCATTCCAGATTGGAATTATCAGTCATAACTACCCTCTCTCTGTCTATCAACTCTCTCTGTTGATACTTATCCTCTGACCTCCAAGAGTCTCCTCCAGGCACATTCACTTTGGGTCTTTAACCCACCTGGTATTGTTTTGTTTATGGTGTGAGATAAAGCCCCCTCCTCCGCTTACTGCCACACACACACACACAACCTGAAGGGTTCACGTGGGGTGAGGCTGAGAGGCTACCCAGGTAGCCCGCACTGTTTGGTGAGCAGCATGTCCTTTCCCTTATCTGCACTGCCCACTCTGGCGGTGTCCAGGCCTTTCCCCTACAGGCAGGCTCCCAGGATGCAGGAGGGCTCTGACCCATCCAGGACAGCCCTGGAAGGAAGACTGACAGCGTTCCCCACCCCCACCAGACCAGCTGCTGCTCCTGCCAAACAGGTCTGTGAGGCTGTGGCCATGTCACGTGCCTGCCTGTTGCTGACTTCGGCTCTGGCAAATTGAGCAGAGGCACAGGGTTTATGACCCGAACTGGACGAGATATAGTTGTGGGGAGGGGGGCGTTAAGAACTCACCTACACAGCTGGTGGGACTTAGCCCCAGGTCCCCAGCCACCAAGTTCCAGCCACAGAGGCACCTGAGGAGGCTACTGTGTTTGCAGCAGGAACCACACCTAGGGCACTAGACTAAGGTAAGAGGGGGGCAGATGGTCCCTGGTACTGTCCTTCCTGTCCAGCCATGGACACCGCTGTCTGGAAAGTAAAATGTCCCCTCCCAAGCCTTTTCTTTCTGACTCTGTTCCGGGCATGCTTACCCGAGCTCAATACAAGTACCCTGCCCACCCATTTCCTGAGGAACTCGGATGTGGCCACACAGTTCCTGGGTTCATCAGGGTAGGGGAGCGCGTAAGGAAGTGGTGTATGCCAGGCACCTACTAGGTGCCAGGTCCCTCACCTTGGATGACCTTTTCTATCTGCCCTGCAAGATGGGGAGCATTCACCCATTTAATAGATGAGGAAACTGAAACTCAGGGAGGGGTTGTAGCTTAGCCAAGGTCCCACAGCCAGAGCAGGGCTGAAACTGCGACCCCAAGTCATGTGTCAGGCCAGGGTCTTCCTCCACTCATTGCTGAGGTACAGCTAGGGACTGGGCTGTGAGTATGGCCACACAGTGGCCAGCCTGCATGGCTCCAAAAGATATGGTCTCTGCTTTCAGCCCCACCCCATGTGAGTCCTTCCCATCGTAGCAGAGTTGCTATGTCTTGGGGCTTGCTGAGAATGCTAGGTCCCTGGGGGGGTGGGGGGGGTAGGGGTTCCAATCGGTCAAGGAGCAATAGCCCACACCTCTCTCTGGTCTCAGCTTGGCCACCTGCACCCTCCCTGAAGCCTGTGGTCAGCCTGGACTCATGGAATGGCGTGGTCACTAGTTTCAGCTTTCTTCCAGGTTTCGGGTCTGTCTGAGCATGAACTGGCTTCAGATGGGCTGGTCTCCAACCAACAAGCGCTCAGGAAATCTGGGCTTTTGTTTTTATAGGAAAAGTTGACACCTGACACCTCATCCTCATTCTGGGTTCCTATCTCATCCCTTTATTCCCGGCCCTTTGGTTTGTGTAAGCAGCCCTGGTGGCGTTGTAGGATAAGCGCTGGACTGCTAAAGGCAAGATCAGTCATTTAAACCTACCGCCGCTCCGAGGGAAAAGATAAGGCGTTCTGCACCTTTAAAAATGTACTGGGAGCAGGTGGTTCTGTAGGATAAGCACAGGGCTGCAAACCACAAGGTCGACAGTTGGAGCCCACCAGCTGCACCTCGGGAGAAAGATGAGGCTTTCTGCTCCCACAAAGATTTACAGTCTCTGAAACCCTATGTTGTGTTGGAAAGTGTTGTCGAGTCGGTTCCAACCCATAGTGACCCTGCTTGAACTGCCAACGTTGCAGTTCAAACCGACTTTGCAGTCCAGCACATTAACCTGCAGCGCCACACCAGGACTCCTGGAAACCCGACACAGGGTCACTATGCGTCGGAATCAACTCCATGACGGTCGGTTCTGGTTTTTGTTGTTATTTCTATGCATTAAATATTTACTTAGGAAACAAAGGCATATAGAGAAAAATTTGAACATCATAAAAGAATATTCAATGAAATCTCTATATGCTCCTTCCCCTTCCCACCCGTCCCTCAGTATTTTAAAGAAAACACATGGCCACTTGCTCTGCCCCTGCTCTGTGACTTTCCCTGGGTCTTTAAATACGCCCACTCTGGGCTGGGGAGCCTCAGTGCCGCCTCCCCCAGAAGGCACGCATATTTGTAGATGCTGGCAGTAGACTTTCAGCAGCACTTGGGGGAACTGTTGAGCAGCAAAGAACGGTCCCTCTGTGTCCAGTGAGGGCCCAAGTTGGAGATCAACTCCCCCTATCTCTAAACTCACCCCCCCGCCCCAGCAGATCTTGGTCTAGAGTAAGGGTGGAGCCCTGGGACCTGGCTCAAGCCCAGCTTAACTGTCACCTGGCCTCTGGGCGATTTTGAGCCAACCCTGGGTATCTCTGGCCTCCTGACTCAGTGTGGGAGCCCAGGGCATGTGGCAGCCTTGGCAAGAAGTCCAAAAATCTGTCCCGTTGAGGGTCCAGCAAGCCACGCCTAAACTTTAGCCTAGGTGATGTGGGTAGGGGGTTTCATTGCTTTCTTGTTAAGCTCTTCCTGACTGTCCACCCCCAGTAAGGACAGCTCTGTGCAGACCTCCATTTTCTCATCTATTAATGACCACCCCACCCCCCACTCCCACCCCAGCTCACATATAAAAGACTCTAATTCCATGCCTGACCCCTTAAGCAATGAACATATTACTTATGAAGGCAGGGGGAGGGAGACATTTATTTGGGGAGGGGCACTCACAGGATCCAGAAATAATTCATTTCACAAACAAAATGTTTTGTGAGTGCCTAGTATGCACCAGGTGCTGCTTGGGCAGTGGGGGAATAAGTGGTGAGTGCCACAGACATGGTTCTTAGCCTGTGAGGAAGCTGAGGATGTGAAAAGAAGGGACATGCTCCCACCCACAGCATCAACCAGGTGCTTGGTGGGGCCTATGAGGAAGAAGATCACTTCTTGAAGGAACTGAGGAATGAAGATGTGGAGAGAAATAGTGTATGCCAGGCTGAGAGGACAGCATGTGCAAAGGCACAGGGAAGAGTCAACTCAGTGGGTGTGAAGGATGGAAATGAGATGGAGCAGGGCAGGGGAGGGCAAAGAGACAGATAGAGGTTGAATGCTACCGGGGGGTTGTGGAGTTTCTTTTTTGAGCGGTGGGGAGTCAGGGTTTGGAGCAGGGCAATGTCATTGTTAGATAGAAATGTCAGTGAAATTGGGTTTGAGTCCTGGCTCTGTTTCATAGGGAGTCCTAGCTGCTGTCCCTCTACAAGGAGTGCAGAAGAGGAGAGTCTCTAGGTTGTGTAGGCAGGATGGAAGAAGTTTGTGTGAGAAAGCTCAGGACAAGTTTAGCAGACCTCTCTGGACTCCTGGTAGCGTAGTGGTTACGAATCGGGCTGCGAGCCTTAAGGTCAGCGGTTCGAAACTACCAGCCGCTCCGCGGGAGAAAGATGAGGTTTTCTACTCCCGTAAAAGATTTACACCCTCGGAAACCCTGTACAGGGTCGCTATGGCGTTGAGGCCTCTTTAAATCTTGTCTCCTGCTGGCAGGGCCAGACTGCAGTTCTCCAAGAGAACGACAGATGGTGCCAGTCCCCAGCTGTGGCTTATCGATGGCCAGAGGGGGCCAGCCCAGGCAGAGGCTTGTTTTGCCCTGCTTTTCCGAACCTGCGTCTGCACTGCTTGTGTGGTGGCTCCAGCCCCACAGTTGTCTCCACTCTGCTTTCATCCCCTCTGGGGGCCATTCTGCCAGCTGTTCCCCAAGAGCTGTCTTTTTAAGCTGATCTAAATTTGCCACCAACCCCAATCTGGGGACAGCTGGGAAAACCCCCAGCAGGGTTGAGGGCTTGATCCCTGGAGCTGGAGCATTAGGGGTCAGATCTCAGCAGTGCAGTGCTTGGTGTGGGTAAAATGGAGATGGTCAAGTCCCTGCCTCACAGCATGGGTTGGTTGTTATTGTTACATGCCATGGAGTCGGTTCCAACTCATAGCGACCCTGCATAGGGTTTCCGAGACTGTAAATCTTCACAGGAGCAGAAAGCCTCATCTTTCTCCTGCGGAACAGCTGGTAGTTTCAAGCTGCTGACCATGAGATTAGCAGCCTACGCGACCACAGCATGGGTGGTAGAGCTTAACTGAAAGCCCAGTGCCCAGTAGATGTTGGTACTCTGATCTCTCTGCAAAAGCACCCATTTCAGAATCAGGGAGATCTGGTCTAACATCCCTACACTGTCTTTTGCAAGCAGTGAGTATTTGGACTGGCAACCTCCTACTCAGTTGCAGTTTCCTTGTGTTTCACATTGTGCTGCTACCGGGCACATGAGTATGTGGCAAGCGTGACTGTTGTTGATATTGGTGTTATTGCTAGTCCTGTGAGGGGACTTATGACAGCCCCTGCCCACAAGTTGATCCCTAGGGGCTGGGAGCCAAGGTGCTGAACTGAGGGTGAAGCCCCAGATGCTGGACTGGGCAGGGTGCATTGGGTCAGTCCTGCCTTTAGGACCTAATGATGTTCCTATGTCCCCCCTTTTTTAGTTATTAGATTCAAAAGCCCACAAGAGTTGAGCAAATACCATGGCTGCTTGGGACTGGTTAGCAGTTTTTCAATAACAGCATTTCCCAAAGTGTGGTCCAAGGAATTTTGAGAGCAAAAGCCAAATTATTGGCTTTTCACTCTCATTCTCTCACAAGTATGTTGTTGTTGTTGTTGTTGTTAAGTGCTGTTGAGTCGGTTCTGACTCATAGCGACCCCATATAGGTTTTCCAAGGAGTTGCTGGTAAGCTTGAACCACAGACCTTGCAGTTCAAACCGACCTTGCAATCCAACGCATTGACCCGCAGTGCCACACCAGGATTCCCTCACCAGTATACAGTGGAGTTTTCCAGAGGCGACATGACATTCTGGCTAATGGAATACTGCTTGTATTTGCATGATAATAAGTTTTAAATATTGGTAGATATAATGCCTACAAACAATTTTAAGCTTCTCAATAATTTTTATGAGTGTAAAGAGACTCTGAGGCCAGAAAGTTCAGATCTTACTCTCACAGAGTTGTGAGAAAGAGAAGCGATGAAGAGACAAATGCTCCCACCAACAGTATCAACCTGGTGTTTTCATACAGAATTACTGGCCCATATTAAAAAAACAGTGCTTTGAATTTATGGTTTCTTTTCCTAAACCATGCTCTTCAACAAAAATCATGAAAATCCATTGAATATAAGATGCATTTCTTAAGGTATATACAACCCTATAGGACAAGTAGAACTGATCTATATGGTTTCTAAGGCTGCAAATCTTTACAGACTCAGTCTGCCACAACTTATTTCTGCAGAATGGCTGATGGAACTGAACTGCCAAGTTTTTTGGTAGCAGCCCAGGGCTTAACCACTGTGCCACCATATAGAATTTTAGTAATTTATAAGCTGGTGTGGTGCTGTAGGATAGGCAGCGTTAGATCAGCAGTTCAAACTCATTGGAAACCCTAAACAGGGTCGTTGTGATTTAGAACTCCACTTAACAACAATACCAACAACAGCAACATACTTCCTCTTACGGAGGGAGCCCTGGTGGCATTGTTGGATAAGCTCTATATTGCTAACTGTAAAATTGCCAGTTCAAACCCACCTGCTCTGAGGAATAGAGATGAGAGATGAGACTTGCTGCTCCCATCGAGATTTACAGCCTCAGACCCCTAGACAGGGTTGCTGTGAATCAGAACCAACTCAATGGCAGTGGGTTTTGGTTTATACTTTCTCCTATGTTGGAGTTCTGGTGTGGTGCTATAGGATAAACACTGAACTACAAGGTCTGTTTGAGCTGCAAGGTCGATGGTTCAAATTTACCAGCTACTCCTTGCAAACCCTATACAGGGTCACTTTGAGTTGGAACCAGCTTAACAGCACTTAACAATAGCAAGAACATATGAGGTGGCTTCTAACAGTTTGTGGGCAAATTCCATTATCTTTTCATTCCACTTTCCACAAACTTCTTGAAACCCCCTCACACTTCATTCTATATTGCAAAGAAAACAGATGGAATGACTACTTCTCTCCAAAGAGCATATTTATGCGGACCTTGTTGCAGAACCTAGTCAGTCACATGAAAATGATTTCGCTCAACATCACACATGAGCCAGCCCTCCAAACAGGCAGTGTTGCTTTCATTCTCCAGGTTGCGTAATTAGCCAAAGAAAAGAGAGCTGATTTTTAAATGATGGCTAATGGTGTGGCACAAGGAGCTCTGGTAGCGTAGTGGTTACGAATCAGGCTGCGAACCTTAAGGTCAGCGGTTCAAAACTACCAGCCGCTCCGCGGGAGAAAGATGAGGCTTTCTACTCCCGTAAAGATTTACACCCTCGGAAACCCTGTACAGGGTCACTATGGGTCGGACCCGACTCGATGGCACTTAACAACAACAATGGTGTGGCACTGTAGCATCAGTACTGGACTACAAACCACAAGGTCGGCAGTTCAAACCCACCAGCTGCTCCTCGGAAACCGTATACAGGGTCTCTGTGAGTTGCTACCAACTCGACAGCACTTCATAACAACACAAAGTAGTATTTGAAGATAGTTGTATTTGGGTGGACAAAGCAAAAAGTCAACCAGCTGGGTCAAAACAAGGGGAAAAATTGTGACTAAAATGAAAGTGATAGCATCACACTAAAATGTTCAAAGAGAGAGTGTTTTCATAAATGTCGAAGAGCAACTTATATGCATGAGAAGGGTCAAAGGCAATAGTTCTTAGCTTCTGGGGCTCCGTCCATGCTTGGCCTTGGCATATGTATATGGAGAGAACAAGAGAGGTTTCATAGCTAAGTTTTCAATAATTTTTTATTCAATTGAAATTTGCATTTACAATGTGAATATTTCCTTATATGATTTGCTATTCAAAAGCAGGAAATATAAGGGAGCTTCAAAAAATTCATGGGAAAATTCCATTATCTTTTCATTCCATTTTTCCATGAACTTTCTAAAACCCCCTCATATGGTGAAAAGCCTTCCCTACACCCTCCCTATGCACCTACCTCTCTCAGACTCCAGTCTGCCTCACTCTCCTCCCCAGACACTCCCATGTTACCAACTTCCTATGTCTTATTCCAGGCAGTTTCATGTATACATAAGCAAAGGCATATACACGTAGACGACACACGCACACACACACACACACTTTTAAACGCAGTGCCATGCACACTGTATGACACCTTACATAGCTAACTTCATCAAGCACTGAGCCCTACAAGGTGTTATTATTATCCCCATTCCTGTAAAGAAGGAACCTGGTGTTCGGAAAGGTGCAATAGTTTGCCCAAGGCTACACAACTAGTAATGGCAGAGCCAGAATTCAGACTCAGGTATAGCTGGTCCCAGAGCCCCTTTCAAGGTGCCACCCTCAAGTGGCTGGTAGGGAGCCTCATTTGTCCAGCAGGTGCGGTAGTATGCATTAGTAACACAGATTGCATATGACAGAAATTCAACTGAAACTAGCTTGGAGAAATGGGGAATAAAAGTGTAGAAAGGGCAAGAGTATTGTTCGCATCCAGGAATTCTAACATCGCCAGGGCTTGTTTTCTCTGTTCCCATTTCTTGTCACTGTTTTTCCCGACATGCTCTTGTCATTCTCTCAAATCAACCAGTTTTGTCCAGGAGGCCACCACAGCCCCAGCAGCTCTGGGTGTCCCTATGCTCAGCTTCCCACTTTGGAACCAGACTACCTGAGTTTCCTGTTCCAATGTGCCCTCTACCAGCTGTGTGACCATGAACAAGTGAATTAACCTCTCTATGTTTCCATTGTCTCACCTATTAAATGGAGATATTAGTATCTACTTATGGATGGGGTGAGGACTAACTGAGCTCATATATATTAAGCACTCAAACATAATAGCTTTTCATTTTTCCTTAGTTGCAGTTTGAAATGTTCTAGGGATGGTTCTTAATTGGTGGTATAGGGGCCTACCAAAAGGTCCTTGACAAGGGACAGCTGTAGGAAGGTAGCTCCATGCTGGCCAGCAGCTCCACTGCATTCTGGTTGCATGATCTTGGGCAAGTGGTTTGGTCTCCCTGAGGCTCCATCTCTCTTGTAAGTGAGAACATGCCCTTTCGATGGTTGTGCCGGTCACAGATCCCCCTTGGTGGCGTGCCTAGCAAAGAACTAGGGCTTGGAAAATGACAGCTGCTATCAGTTGTAGTTCAAGGACCGCCCTGTGTCCACAGTGGTCTCTTAGGGAGACCAAGGGGCAGGAACTGGGGACCCTTGATTGCAAGCAACATAAGGCACATCTGCTGACTAAAGCAAGAGGTCATTGACTGTAAAGTTACCATTGTCCCTAGACCTTGTCCCCAGACTGTCCAGGAAGTCTGGGAAGTGGACCTGGAGCAGAGCCCCCCACCCTGAGGGCAGGGGGCAGGACGCTCACAGTGCTTCTCTTGGAAGGGCTGCAGTGAGATGCCCACCAGGTCCACATGCCCCTTGGAAGAGGCCCAGTGCCAGAGAAAACAAAAGGGCTCTTCGGAGAGGAAATGCCTCCAGGAAGTCAGGAAAACAGACATGGTCCAACCCCAGAACTCCATGCCTGGCTCTTCTGCCCTCATGTATGATGATGTATTAGATGTGGAATTATTCTTACCTAGAGTAATAATTATAGCAGACATAGATGGCGTGTTGAACAAATTGTTGTGTGGTTATAATTACAAGTTGTGTTTCTAACACCCCAGGGGGTTCCAAACCTTGATATCTTTGCTATTAACACATAAATTATAGTCATTTATGGCAACTGCTCAAGAGACCAAAGCCTCTACGGGCTGGTTTGTGTAGGGATGATAGGGTAGACCTCCAGGAGCCTTGAGTGGACCTGTCTGGGTCTCCACCTTTTGAGCTCCTTTGTTTTTTGGAGTCAGGTTCTCCTACAGCCAAAAGACCAGCCAGCTTGACTCATTATGTACATAAAACAGCTTAGTTCAGAGGTTTCTAGCCTGTTTCAATAACACCTAGGCTCATGGGTTCGAATCCCAGGTCTGCCACTATCTGAGTGGCTTGGAGACAAGTCATTTAATCTCTCTGTGCCTCTTTTTCCTTATGGAGCTCTAACCCATTATCTAAATAGGGTCCACCTGAAAGGGTGTTAGGAGGATTCTATGAGATTGCATAGGTAAAGTTGTGGGTGCAAAAAATGTTCCTGGGGTGTCAACTCCTCCCTCCTTGCTTCACATAGAAAACGCATACAACGGGGCAGCAGCCACGTCCTGTCCCCAAGAAGTGGGTAATGGGATCCTGAGGTCTCACACACACACACACACACACACACACACACACTAGGCACACTTCCCAGCCTTAGGTGGATGTGCTATTTCTTTTTGTAAAATGCATCTTCAGATACCTGTTACCCACGGGTGGGGATTGGGGAGTGGTAAAATGATGTCAGGTGAACCAGGAGGAAACTTACAAGGCTTTCGGTGCCAGTTGATATTAATATGCCTTTAATGTCTCTTTATCATTTGAGGAATCCTTACTTGTGTTTGTTTTATATATGTAAGATAGTCACATGAGTGAACATTTAAAGGATGAAAGAATCCCCTCCCTTGAGGTAACCGCTGTCCAGAAATAATTATGCAATTATCAGCATGTGCATATGTGTGTATCTTCACACCCTCCTTGTTTTACCCAAATATAGCGTTTTTTACCTCGTTCTGTTCACTTAGCACTGTATCTTGTATCTTATCCCCATCATGATATTAAAAACACCCATCTTATTTAATATGGATTCTCTACATTTATTAATATCAGCATTCACAAAGAGAGCAGACCTCAAATACAGCACTTCTGCTGATCATGAGATCCAAGCAAGCTTTTATAACATCATCTTTGTTTTCATTGATTTGTTATTATAGGAAAATTCATTTTTTTGCTCAGTGCTGCTGGTTTTCCATTTATGGAGCAGATATAACGTTTCTCTGATTTAAAGAATGTCGTTGCTGTTAGGTGCCATCAAGTCGGTTCTGACTCATAGCAACCCTGTGAGCTAAAGAATGAAACGCTGCCTAATCCTGTGCCATCCGTACAATTGTTATGCTTGAGCCTAGGGCTGCTTACGTAGAGCAGAACAAATCCTGCACCAGATCCTGCGCCATCTTCGTGATTGTTGGACATTTGAGTTCATTATGACTATTATGGCCAGCCCATGGAGGATTTCCCTCGTTTTCACTGCTCCTCTATGTTACCAAACATGAGGTCCTTATCTAGTGATTGGTCTTCCCCAGTGATGTGTCCAAAGTAAGCAAGTCCGTTACAGGTTTATTCAAATAATCAGAAGTCACACATTTCTTACCTCTATTCATTTCAAATAGGCAGAGTTGGATCAAGCTGGTTGAAGTCTTTCTCTCAGTGGGAAACAGAATGATTAAATCAATAAGACAAAGAAGAATCCAGTGGGTGGTGTTTAACCGTATCCATAGGAGTTGTTTTAGAAGCACTTAGTGGCGCCCAGGTGCAGCAGAACATCCCCAGCACTTGTTGTAAGTGAGCGCATCTGTTCATTAAGTGGCCCCCAGGGACTGGACTGTGCTTTGGAGTGAATTCACTATTTCAGGGTAAGCAAACGACTTCCCTAACAGTTGCCTAGAGTGTCGCCAGCCCTGCCACGTGTCTGAGTGTCTGACATCTAGGTTGGGCAGAGAGCAAGGCTTTGCAGCTTTCTCTGTGTTATTCCTAGCTCTCCTCAATCTCTCCCCGCACTGCTGAGGTGCTAAGCACCTCTGAAGCAAAGCTACTAGGAAAGAAACTCCAGTATGTCAAGATGTCAAGGATGAAAAGAAAAGAGGGAGAGAAAAATAAAAAGATGTCAAGAATGGTGATTTCCTTTACTAGAGGGAAGACTTTTTAAATTATTATTAAATACAGGACTCTCCTTGCACACTGAAAAAGATTCAGTGTTTTTTAATCTGATTTTCACCTGGTCTTCCAGAATGTACCTGTGGTGTGAAGAAGGGTGACTTAGATTGATAAAGGCAGGGGTGAACGTGGAGAGGGAACAGGGGCTCTGCTCTTTCACTCTATGGCTACCTTGAACCACTGTGATTCTCCAGATCAAGATGCATTACTTTATCAGACATGTATTGAACACCTACTGGGGACCAAGGGTCATGTGATGCTGGAGATGCAAAGGTGATCCAGAGTCTATGCTCCAGGGGGCCTCATTCTGTTGGGGAGACAGACAATAAACAGGTAATCATGCAAGGTAATTACAGAGGGCAAGATGGGCTTTAAAGGAGATGCAAGGAGACACAGAGGATGAGTGTGCTTTACATACAGAACCACAGTTAGATTTCCCCAAGCTCACCAAGTCTCTGCCCATGCAGTTCCCTTCTGTCTAGAATGGAAGGTCCCCCAGGAAGCAGTGTGCCCCCCTGTCTGCATGTGGGGTCTGTCTCCCTCCCAGACCACAGGTGGGGGCGTGAGTTGGGAAACTAGAACTTACTTGATCCCTGGCCCCACGCTTCTAATGTGGTGGAGGCTCCACCAGCATGTGCATGTTTAGAGAGACATGAAGAGGTGCAGGAATCAGGGAAGAGATGCCTACCCCTTTGATCCTCACCTGGATGCCTTAACAAAGCAGCAGTCAAGAAAGAAGAGGATACAACCTTTGGCAAGATGCCCAGTTTGAACACTGGTTCAAACTGGGCAGCTCAGAGCTCCTAGAGAGCAGGTTCTACACTGGGGGTAGGTGAGGGTTCAGGCTGTACTCACCTTTGTCATCCAAGGGAGTGTGGGGAACAAAAAGGAATCACACCTTATCTGTCACCCATGTGAATCTGTGATGTCAGGCTCCCATCTGTCTGTCTCTCCAAAGCTGCTCAAAAAAGGTCAAGATAGCCAAGCTGTGTCTGGCCCACAGTTCATTCACCAGACGTCTCCTTCCTTCACTGCCCCTGCCCAGCTTCTCCACCCAGTAGTTATTCAGTTTGCTTCTCTAACCTTTCCTCCGAAGCTCAGGGTTCCTGGAAATGTCCTCTGTCTGTTACATTTGGTCTTCCATCTCTTTGTTGTAGAGGGTCTGTGTAAATGTGTTTGCTTAGTTGGCTATCTTGCCAAAAGTTGTATCATTTTCTTTCTTGACTGCTGCTTCATTAATTATAGGTCCAAGTTAAATGAAATACTTGACAACTTCAGGATTGAACTTTTCTTCGTTTATCATGATGTTGTGAGAATTTTTGTTTTATGTTGAGGTGTAATCCATACTAAAGACTATTCTTTGATCTTCATCAATCAGTAAGTGTTTCAAATCCTCTTCACTTTCAGCAAGCAAGGTTGCATCATTTGCGTATCGTAGGTTGTTTAAGAGTCGTCCTCCAGTCTTGATGTCATGTTCTTTTTCATATATTCCAGCTTTTAAGATTATTTGCTCAGCATATAGATAGAATCAATCTGGTAAAAGGATACAACTTTGACACATATCTGATTATAAACCATGTAGTATCCGCCTGTTCCATTAATGACTGCCTCTTGGCCAATGCACAGGTTCTACATGAGCACAATTAAGGGTTATTTAGTAAGATTCCAAACCAAACCAAATCCAAAGCCATCAAACAATTCTGACAGATTGTGACCATATATAGAGTTTTTGAGGCTGTAAATCTTTACGGTGCCAGGAAGTCTCATCTTTGATCCATGAAGCAGCTGGTGGGTTTGAACTGCTGACCTTGTGGTTAACAGTCCAGTGTTTATCCTACAGCACTGCCAAGTCCTTAGTAACTTTACTTCTCTGGGGAAATCTTCCTTCAGGGAGATAGACTGCTTTCCCCCGAGGTATTATGCCATAGAGTCTGGGTTTTCCCTACATTCAGCAGTCATTTGGATATGTTCCATATCATGATTTAGGTTAGAATTGTAGCCTGAATGCTAACCTACTCCAGATTCTGCTATACTGTTTAAGTCCTCAACTGTGCAGTGTAGTGTTGAGGCCTGAGAGTCAGGGAGCCTGCATCGAGGGTCAGTGTTTCTAGAAAGTCCCTGACCACACAACTTGGGGCGTGTCCATTTCTCTGGGCCTTACCTTCTCCATCTGTGAAATGAGGATTGGGACTGGAGGGATGATCCCATAGCTTCCTCCTAAACCCAGCATTCTGGCTGTGCTGTGCAAGTTCACTATTCTGAATAGTAACTCAATGATTTCATGGATTCTGAGCCTGAAGCTCAAGATGGACAGTCAGCTTAGTTGGTTCTTATGGCTGTCAATAAACCTACTCCAAAGACAAGGATGGTAGAGTGGCCTGAGATGCTGCTTTAATATTATCTAGAATCTGGGGTCTTTGTGCACTGGTTCTGGTGGGCTTCAGAGCGTACTAGAAGGTATTGAAAGACCACCAGTCCCTTGGATAGCCATATTGTTTATTTGTCTTTTTCTTAAGGTAATAAACACTTGTTTAAAAGTTGGAGTTGGTTCTGATTCATAGCAACCCTGTATAGGTTTCTGAGGCTGTAAATCTTTACCGGAGCGAAAAGTCTCCTTTTTCTCCTGCGGAGCGACTGATGTATTAAAACTGCTGACCTTGTGGTTAGCAGCCCAACATGTAACCTACTACACTACCCTTAGTAGGAACCTTGGTGGTGGTGGTTATGTGCCTTGGAGCCGGTTCCGACTTATAGTGACCCTGTACAGGGTTTCCAAGGCTGTAAATCTTTACGGGAGCAGAAAGCCTCATTTTTCTCCCGCAGAACAGCTGGTAGTTTCGAACTGCTGACCTTGAGGTTTGCAGCCCAATTTGTAACCACTACGCTACCAGAGTTCCTGAGTAGGAACCTTAGGGGGGACAGTGAATGTATGTTAATGAAGGAGAACAACTCAGAAAAGGAGAGTGAGAATGGTTACACATGCTAAGTAACCAATGTAGCTAAATTGTACACATACAGAAACTGTTGAATTGTTGTTTTGCTGTGTATATATGCTCAGCAGCTAAAGAAAATTTAGAAAAAAAGTAGTTTATGATTATTGTTATTGTTGGGTGTTATTAAGCCAATTTGACTCATAGAGACCCTATGTTTCAGAGTAGAACTGCCCACAGGGTTTTCTAGGCTGTCTGAAATCTTCATGAAAGCAGAGCACGAAGTCTTTTCTTCCACTGAATGACTTGTAGGTTTGAACCATCAACCTTATAACTAGCAGTTGAGCACTGTAACCATTGTACCACCAGGGTCCCTCGTCTATGATTATATAATCCTTTATAAGCATAGTTGTTGTTAGTGTCCTCAAGTCAGTTTCTACTTATAGCCACCTGTACAGGGTTTCTGAAACTGTAAATCTTTGTGGGAGCAGCAAGCTTCATCTTTCTCCTGCAGAGAAGCTGCTAGGCTCAAATCACTGACCTTGTGGTTCACAATCCAATTATAAGCACAGTTGTTGTTAAATGCTGCCAAATTGATTCTGACTTATAGCAACCTAATATAGGATTTTTGAGGAGTAGCTGGTGGGTTTGAACCATTTACCTTGTGGTTAGCAGTCCACTGCTTATTCGACAGCGCCACACCGGGACTCCATAAGCACACTAGTGGTATATATATTTTATTGAACAAATTTCTGTTCTTCTGCCATTTTTATCATCACAGAGTTGTATCTCAGATCATTCTGTTATGTTTGTATGGTGTGCCGTCACCTTTTCACACAGGACACTGTTGATGGGACCAATCCCCATTGAAGGACATTGAGGGTTTCTTTCTCAGTGTTCTGATCATACAAATAGCTGCTATCCTTGTGCACATGGGGAAGTACATGTGTGGGATCCGTTTCTAGTAGTGACTTGTCTATATTGTAGTCATCTTGCCTGAAGTTCATCTGATCCAGCCCTATTGTTTCAGGCACCATTCTCCCCCATGACATTTGGATTCTGGTCTTCCAGGTCCTTTCTGTGGAACCTGAGCCATCCAGGACACTCGGGGTCTGACTGATGGATGAGATGTTTGCCAGGGTGGCTAGAGTCAATGAGTGAGACTCCCTTGGAGTTGACAGACTTTCTGTGAAGAGCTAAGATGTAAAATGTGTGTCTTTGTGTATGGCTCTGCAGGCCGTATATCTCTGTGGCAACTATTCAACTTTGTTTTTGCAGCATGAACATGGTGGTAGTAGTGGTGGTTACGTGCTGTGGAGTCGATTCCGACTCATAGTGTCCCTGCATAGGGTTTCTGAGGCTGTACATCTTTATGGGAGCAGAAAGCCTCATCTTTCTCCTGTGGAACAGCTGGTAGTTTCGAACTGCTGACCGTGGGGTTAGTAGTCCGACTTGTAACCACTACACTACCAGAGTTCCTTCAGCATGAAAGTAGCCGTGGATAAAAAGTGAATACATGTCACGCTCTTATAATTAAACGTTACAAAAGCAGGCAGCAGACTGAATTTGGTTTGGAAGCCAGAGTTTGCCAACCTTTTGCTTTTGTTTATTTGCTTGTTGAGTACCTGCTGTGTGTCAGGCGCTGGACTAGGCACGGAGGCTTCTTCAGGGAAAGCCGCAGACCCTGCTCTGTTTGGCAATTGTAACAGCTTATTGGTGTAATTACGAATCAGGCTGCAAACCACAAGGTCACCAGTTTGAAACTACCAGCTGCTCTGCAGGAGAAAGATGAGGCTTTCTGCTCCCGTAAAGATTTACAGCCTCGGAAACCCTGTAGAGGGTCGCTATGGGTTGGAACCGACTCGACGGCACTTAACAACAACAACAACAACAATTGGTGTAATGAGAAAGAAGCAGTATCACTGCAGGCATACAAGAGGAGTGTCTGACCTGGACTAGAGGCCTGGGAAAAACGACATCAAAACTGAAACCTAAAGTCCCAACCATGAGCCAGGCACCGTGCAGAGTTCAGGAAGCTAAAAAAGCATGACATTGCTGAAAGTGTCACGTGCAAGGAGGAAGGATGATGGGAGATGAGGACTGGACAGATGAACTCTAGAGCCAGACCTCTCTTGGGGCCACCTATAGAGAGGGGTTGGACTTCATCCTGACAATTTAGGGAGGAGGCTACAGAACTTGGACTTCAGGAGAGTGCTGCCTATCTAGTCAAAGGCGAGCTGGAGGCTCTCCAAAGCCAGGAGGATAGAGGCAAACAGCTCAGGACTAAAACCAAGACTGGAACAGTAGAACTAAATGTTTTCATCACTCTCTTACACCTCCTACGTGGGTTCCTACTCATCCCTCAAGGCCCAGTCTGAATGTCTCCTCATCATTGGAGTCTTTCCTCGGGCAGAGTTGCAAGCTCCATCCTCTGGGCTGTTGTAACACCATACTTAGGGTTACTTGTCAAAGCAGTGTCTCCCCAGTGAGGCCTCAGAAGAGGGACAGAGTCAGCACTAACATAAGTGCAAGTCAGAAAGTATTGCTATAAAATCATGATGGTGGTGGTGTAGTGTACTATGGAGTCAGTTCTGACTCATAGTGACCCTGCATAGGGTTTCCGAGGCTGTAAATCCTTATTGGAGCAGAAAGAACATCTGGTAGTAAACAGCCCAACTTGTAACCACTACGCTACCAGAGAGCCTATAAAATCATAGAAAACGTTATTAAACAAAACTATTAAAATGTGTTTCTTGTCATATCTTCTGTCTTGGTCTATAGTTTTCTGAAGGTGGTCCTTCCAGCTCTCTAACCCTGGGGTGATACTGTAGGATAAGCACTGGACTGCTAACCACAAGGTCAGTGGTTCTAGCCCACTAGCTGCTCCTTGGAAATCCTATACAGGGTCACTATGAGTCGTAACTGACTTGATAGCACTTAACAACAACAACAACACTCACGGAGGCAGCAGTCAGGAAATCAAACGATGTATGGCATTAGGCAAATCTGCTGCACAAAACCTTTTTAAAGTGTTGAAGAGCAAAGATGTCAGCTTGAGGACTAAGATGCACCTGACCCAAGCCATGGTATTTTCAATAACCTTATATGCATGTGAAAGCTGGACAGTGAATAAGGAAGACCATAAAAGAATTGATGCTTTTGAGTTATGGTGTTGGAGGAGAATATCGAAAGAGCCATGGGCTGCCAAAAGAACCAACAGATCCGTGTTGGAAGAAGTGCAGCCAGAGTGCTCCTTGGAGGCCAAGATGGCCAAACTTTGTCTCTCATATTTCGGACATATTGTCAGGAGGGACTAGTTGCTAGAGAAGGACATCATGTTTGGTAAGGTGGAGGGTCAGAGAAACAGAGGAAGACCCCCAATGAAATGGATTGGCCAAGTGGCAGCATCGATGGACACAAGCTTGGCAGCTGTAGTGAGGTGGGCCCAGGATCAGGCAGTGTTTTGTTCTGTTGTGCATAAGGTCGCTATGAGTCGGTACTGACTCAATGGCACCTAACAACAACAACAGCAATCCTTCTCCCAAGGAATTCTGCGCTCTTCAATTTACATTACATTAAAACATCAGTGTTGACATCCTCGAGGGACACAAATCGTGCCTCTTTTCAGTGTTCTTGGAGTTTTCAGAACAAAAAGAAATGTGAAGTATCAAGATCAGGGCTGAAGGGTGGATGAAGTAAGGTTTCCCAATGAAATTCTCCCAGAATAGCCCTTGCTACCCTCAATAAATGAACAGGTGCATTGCTGTGGTAGAAATTCCTCAGTACAATTTTCCTCACCTTTTTCTCACCAATGCATTTTTCAATTTTCTAAAAAACTTCCTAATGTGATCCCATGATCATTCTGTGCTTCCAGAAAATCTATCAAGAGGACTCCTTGGGAATCCCAAAAAACAGTCACCATAAAGCTTATAAGTCACTATTTTGAGTGGACTTTTTTTTTTTTTTTTTTTTTAAGACAAGTAGATTATGGAGAGACCTTTTATGCAACCATCCAATGATCGCAGACATGTCTAAACACATTTTGTTTGGAGTTTGGAATAAACGTGTACATATATGAACAGGAACACTAGTTGTTGTTGTTAAGTGTCGTCAAGTCAACTCTGACCCATAGTGACCCTGTGTAGGGTTTCCATGGAGCAGCTGGTGAACTTGAACCACCAACCTTGCAGTTCAAACCTTGCAGTTCAAATGACTTTGCAGTCTGACGCATTAGCCCACAGCGCCACACTAGGACTCCGGAACACTAGTAGTGATACGTTTTTGACTCCCCCTTCTAAATGCTTGCTAAATTAAACAGCAAGATTTAACTAATTAAACTCTTCAAGGTAGACTTGACTGATGAGCTACACTTTACAGTTGAGAAGACTGAGGAGAGGTCTAAGCAACTTGCCAAATGGTTCATGCAGAGGGGCCCTGGTGGTACGTTGGTTAGAATACTTGACTGAAAGATTGGCAGTTCGAGCCCACCAACCACTGTGCAGGAGAATGATTACACCCTGCCTCCATAAAGATTACAGCCTTGGAAACCGTTCTCCTCTATCCTGTACGGTCGCTGTAAGTCACAGCGGACTTGACAGCAATGGGTGTTTTGGCTCATACAAGAATTTTTTGAGTCTGGTTATTTCAACAGAAAAATCTTCCTCCTCTGACACTCCATGCTGTAACTTTTTCAGTTCCCCACACAATTCCCTAAATTATTAATCTGAACAGAACCAAGAGATACACTTTGCAGGAAGATAAAACAAAACAAGAGACTTAGCAAGCATTTGGTTTCTAGGGACTCTATCCTCTGGTATTCCAAATGCTAACAGGGAAATTCAACCCCTGCTTCTAAATCCCAGCCAAAGCTATGTCGCCAAGGCCATCCTGGCAGGCGGCAGAGACTATGTGCCTGGGAGAAGTTTTTGGAATTCTTGGAGAAGCCGGTGTAAGGCTGTCGGAGCCTGTGTGTGGAATGCTTAAGCAGCTGGGCTGGGGGAATTCTCTTGGCTCCATCTATTGAAGCCTATTTTTAGAGGGCAGTTGCAGGCAGGAGCTTTCTGGGCCCGCACAATCCTCTCCCCTCCCAACCAAGACAGATGCAGTCTGAACTTCGAGCAATGCAGCTTAGTGGTATTTTCCTTCTAGAACCCTTTGTTTGGGGATAATGGGTATGAGTGGTATGTTTTTGTGGTTTTGATTTGCATCTCCCTAAGGTTAGAGAAAAAGAGGAAGACCCCCAGCAAGATCGATTGGCAAAGTGGCAACATCAATGGGCTCAAGCGTGGCAACAATTGTGAAGCTGACCCAAGACTGGGCAGTGTTTCGTTCTGTTGTGCATAGGGATCGCTATGAGTCAGCACCAACTCGATGGCACCTAACAACAACAACAACAAGGTTAAGCACTCGACTGTTAACTGAAATGTTGATGGTTCAAATCCATCAAATACTCTGAGGGAGAAAGATGTGGCAATTGGCTTCCATAAAGATTTACAGCCTTGGAAACCCTATGGAGCAGTTTTACTGTGTCCTGGTGTGATACCGCAGGATAATGCTCTGGACCACAAAGTCAGTTTGAACCGCAAGGTCCGCAGTTCAAATGCAACAGCTGCTCCTTGGAAACTCTATACAGCGTTGCTATGAGTTGGAACCAACTCAATGCAGTTAACAACAACAACGACAACAACACAGGGTTGCTTGGTGTGACCGTGTAGGATAAGCACTGAACCACAAAGTTGGTTTGAAGTACAAGATTAGCAGTTCAAACTCGTCACTCCTTGGAAAACCTGTACAGGATAACTATGAGTTGGAACCGACTTGATGGCACTTAACAACAACAACATAGGGTTGCTATGAGTTAGGATGGACTCAATGAGTTTGTTGCTGGTTTTTTGTTTGTTTGTTTAATGACAAATGCTGTTGGACATCTTTTTATGAGTTTATTGGCAATTTGTAGATCTCCTTTGGAGCAATGCCTATACAGTTCTTTTTCCCATTTTAAAAAAATGGTTCTATTTGTATTTTTATTGCTGAGTTATGATAAGAGTTCTTAATTTAATATGAAGACTGACTCTTACCAGATATCTGATTTGCAAACATTATCTCCTACTGTTTGTCTTTACTCCTTTTTGTTGTTGTTCTTAGCTTTTTATTGTGATTTGGGTGAAAGTTTACAGCGAAAAACAGTTTTCCATTCAACAAGTCATACACGTTTTGTTTCATACCATTGATTGCAAACCCCACAACGTAACAGCACTCATCCCACTTCCTCCCTTTGTTTCCTGTTTCCATTCCTTCTATGCCTTTCTGCCCTCTGAAGTTTGTCCCTGTGCAAATGCTGCCCTTTTGATCTCAAATGGTTGATAGATTGTTCTAAGGAATGGGACCTCCATGGTGTTATTTGTTCGCCATATAGACCTGCCTCTTGTTTGACTGAAAATTGAACTACAGGGAGGTAAACTCAGTTCTAAGGTTAAAGTGGGGCTAAGAGCCATAGTTTCAGGGATTCCACAAATTTCTATCTGACCAGTGAGCTTGGTCTTTTTTTAGGATTCTTTATTTAGTATGGAGGTTTTTTAAGTATGATTATGAGTTTTATTCCATGTTTTTCTCCCATTCCACAGGCCCTTCTAAGGTGCTCCGATAGGATTTCTGCTTCTGTAAAGATTTACAGCTTCGGAAACTGTATACATTATGGGCCAATATGAGTTGAAACCGACTCCATGAAACATAACCATCACTATCATTCAGGCCCTTCTAATAGAGTCCCTTTCAGAGATATTGGTAGTAGTACCGAGGCCCACCTATGTCTTCTGGTCTCAGGGTCATTACGGCTGAGGTTCATGTGGTCCATTAGTTCTCTGGTCTAATTGTTTCCATGTTTCTCTGATTTTCTTCACTCTTCTTTGCTCTGAATCATAGGGGAAGACTTAGATCCCAGTTGATACTCAACAAAGTAGAATATAGACCATTTTCTTTTCAGACTATGTTATGCCAGTTGACCTTGATGTTGCCCATACTCATTTTTAATTTAGCAAAGAAAGCATTGGAAACCAAGAGTAGGGCTGTGGGGCTTGTCGGTGAGGGCTGCTGGTTTTCTGCTCGTCCCCTTGTCTGGTAACCCTGCCACACTAAACTACCCTTCCTTCCTGTGCCTCAAGCTTCCAGCCCTCTTCCTTCACTATCCCTGCCCCAGTTTGCCCATCTAGGACAAATAACTATTAATCCCAGATGGGCAAGATTCAAAGGGCACAAAGAGGATGCCTTGCATGAATGATTTTCTGCAGACCTCCCAGCTGCCATGCTCTTTGGGAGATGGACTTACAGATGGGACTACCCTGGGCAGGTGGGGTTTTTATTGTTTCCAAACTACATTTGGGTGCTCCACATTCTACAAGTAATGTGTGGCCTTCAAAGATCTTGGGGGACAATAACACACAAATAAACATACAAGTGAAGAGCTCATAGTCTGGAGAGCTGAGTAGCTTGGGAGAGGGAAGAATGAGTTAAGCCGAGCCTCAGTTTTTGCAGCTGTAAAATTGGGCTAGTAATAACTCCACCTGGAGTACTGGTGTGGCACTGCAGGATATGCACTAGACTGCTAACTGCAAGGTTGGTGGATCAAACTCACCAGCTGTTTCTTGGAAACCTTATGCAGGGTTGCTATGAGTTGGAATCTACTAGAAGGCTCTTAACACCAATAACTCACCAATCTACATTTCCTTGTCTTTTCTTTCTTTCCTGTCTTTTTGATGACCTTTTGCTCTTTCTAATCCCAGGCTCCTCCGGTTTCCCGTCATTATTGTCTAATGCATCAAACCTGTTCTTGAGATGGTCTCTAAATTCAAGTGGGATATACTCAAGGTCATATTTTGACTGTCATGGACTTGTTTTAATAGTCTTCAGCTTCAGCCTGCACTTGCATGTAAGCAATTTATGGTCTGTTCCACAGTAGCTCCCTGGCCTTGTTTTAGCTGATGATAATGAGCTTTTCTGTTGTCTCTTCCCACAGATGTAGTTAATTGCTTTCTGTGTAGTCCATCTGGTGAGATCCATGTGTTCCCATTTATGTTGTTGAGAAAAGGTATTTGCAATGAATAAGTTACAGGTCTTGCAAAATACAATCATTCAATCTCCAGCATCATTTCTGTCACTGAGGCTGTATTTTCCAGCTACCATCCGTCCTCTTTGATTCCAATTTTCTCTTTCCAATCACCAGTAATTATCAATGCATGTTTGACAGCATGCATCTTGATTACATGTTTGATCAATTTCAGAATGAAGAAGTTGATAGAATTCTTAAATTTCATCATCATTGAGTTTACTGGTTGGTGCATAAATTTGAATAATAGTGGTATTAATTGGTCTTCCTTGTAGGTGTATGGATATTATCCTATCACAGACAGCATTGTACTTCAAGATAGATTAGAAAATGCTCTTTTTGATGATGAATGTGATGCCATTCCTCTTCAATTAATCATTCCTGGCATAATAAGCCATCTGATTATCTGACTCAAAATGGCCAATACCAGTCCATTTTAATGCTGCTTAATACCTACCATGGAGTCGTGGTGTGACGCTATAGGATAAGTGCAGGACCGCAAGGTAGGTTTGAACCACAAGGTTGGCAGTTCAAACTCACCAGTCACCTCAGAAACCCTATACAGGGTCGCTATGAGTCAGAACCAACTCTAAGGTACTTACAACAACAACAACAATACCTAGGATATCCATCTTTATGCATAGCATTTCATTTTTGACAACATCCAATTTTCCTAGATTCATACTTCTTACATTCTACATTCTGATTTTAATGAATGTTTGCAGCTGTTTGTTCTCATTTTGAATTGTGCCCCACCAGCAAATGAAGGTCCTGAAAGCTTTATTCCATCCACGTCATTAAGGTCAACTTGACTTTGAGGTGCCAGGCCTTCCCCAGAGGTGTTTTGGATGGCTTCCAAACTGAGGGGCTCATTTTTCAACAATATATCAGACAATGATGTGGTACTGAAGGATCAGCACTGGACTGTTAACCACAAGGTTGACAGCTTACATCCATCAGCTGCGCCTCGGAAACCCTACACAGGGTCACTATGAGTCAGAACCTACTCCACAGCACTTAATAACAACAACATTATTAGACAGTGTTCCTCTGTTATTCATAAAATTCTAAGTGGTTAACCTTTCAAAAGTGAAACACCTCTCCTTCCTAGTCTAAGTCTGGGAACTCCATTGAAACCTGTCCACCATGGATAACTGCTGGTGGCATAGCTTCCTGCATCACAGCAACACACAAGCCACCTAGTGCAACAAACTGATAGACAAGTGGTAGATATCAGAAGAGAATCTGAAATTCTTGAATGCAGAGAAGCTACTGTGACTGGAAGCAATAATGAAGTAAAAGAGGTGAACAAACGATTTAAAAAGATAACTCAGGAAGAGAGAGTCAAGCATTATGATGAAATATGCAAAGTCCTAGAGTTAGAAAACCAAAAGGGAAGAACATATTCAGCATTTCTCAAGCTGAAAGAACTGAAGAAAAAATTCCAGCCTCACGTTGCAACACTGTAGGAATCCACGGGAAATATATTGAATGATGCAGGAAGCATCAAAAGAAGATGGAAGGAATACACATAGTCACTATACCGAGAATTTGGTCACTATTCAACCATTTCAAGAGATACCATGTGATCAAGAACCAATGGAACTGTAAGAAGAAATCTAAGCTGTACTGAAGGCATAGACAAAAAACAAGGCTCCAGGAATTGACAAAATACAAACTGAAGTATTTCAACAAACTGATGCAATGCTGGAGGTGTCCACTTGTCTATGCCAGGAAATTTGGTAGACACCTACAAATTGTAAGAGATCCATATATCTGACCATTCCACAGAAAGGTGACCTAACGGAATGAGGAAATCATTGAACAATATTATTAATATCACAAGCAAGTAAAACTTTGCTGAAGATAATTCAAAAACAGTTGCAATGGTACATTGACAGGGAGCTACTAGAAATTCAAGCCAAATTCAAAAGAGGACGTGGAATAAAGGATATCCTTGCTAAGTCAGATGGATCTTGGCTGAAAGCAGAGAATACCCAAAAGATGTTTACTTGTGCTTTATTGACTATGCAAAAGCATTCGACTGTGTGTATTCAGAACAAACTATGGATAACATTGTGAAGAAAGGGAATTCCAGAACACTTTATTGTGTTCATGAGGAGCCTATACACAGATCAAGAGGTAGTCACTAGAACATAACGGGGACATTGAGTGTGAACCAGGATTGTATTCTTTCATCATATTTATTCAAGCTGTATGCTGAGCAGATATTCTAAGATGTTGGATTATATGAAGAAGGTGGCATCGGGATTGGAGAAAGATTCATTAACAACCTTTGAATCGAAATGACACATCTTGCTGGAAGCCAAGAGGACTTTAAGTACCAATGAAGATCAAAGACCACAGCTTTCACTATGAATTACACCTCAGTGTAAAGAAAGTGAAAATCCTCACAAATAAATATAAGCAGAGAAAAGATTGAAGTTGTAAGAGATTTCATTTTGCTTGGGCACACAATCAACACAGAAGCAGAAGTCAAGAAATCAAACGACATATTGAATTAGGAAAATCTTTTGCACAAGACCTCTTTAAAATGTTAAAGAGCAAAGATATCTCTTTGAGGACTAAGGTATCATATGTATGTGAAAGTTGGACAGTAAATGCAGAAGACCGTAGAAGAACAGATGCATTTAAATTATGGTGTTGGTACCATGGACTGCCAGAAAAACAAACAAATCTGTCTTGACAGAAGTACAGCCAGAATACTTTTTAGATAGGGGTAAGGATAGCAAGACTTTGTCTGTATGTCTTTGAACATATTGTCAGAAGAAATTAGTCCTTGAAGAAGGATCTCATGCTTGGTAAAATGGAGGGTCAGTGAAATAGAGGAAGGACCCCCCCGCCTCCAATTTGGTGGATTGATACAGTGGTAGCAAAAATGGGTTCAGACATAACAATTGTGAGAATGATGTAGAACTGGGCGGTGTTTGATTCTGTTGTACATTGGGTCACTATGAGTTGGAATTGACTGGACAGCACCTAACAACAGCAACAACACATTACCACATTGCCTTGAGGACCAAATATCAGTGATGAGCTCTAAAATTTAATTATTATTACTTTAAGTTGGTCTTAGGATATCAAAGGGGTCTCTGGGTGAGTGAAAGGCAGGGATTTGGGTGGTTTGCTTCTATCAGATTCCCCCCCCCCCAACTTTCCCCAAAGCCTGAGGATGGAGCCCTAGAAACTGAGGCCGAAACCAGCAGAGCCAGAGGTTATTGGCAACAGAGTGGGCTCAGATTGGCTGGTGTGAGGGTTTGTATTTGCTGTGCTTGAGGCCTTCTTGGATGCCACAAATGGCTAAATTCAAATCTGTGTAGAGGCACCTCAGGAAAAAGGCCTAATAATCTGCTTCCAAATGGTCCCTCCCTTGTCATGAAGTTTATTCGGACTCATATTGACTACACAGGACAGAATAGAACGTCCTCACAGGGTTTCCAAGGTCATGAATCTTTATTCAAGTTGGATTCAGAAGAGAAGGTAGAATGAGGGATATCTTTGCTGATGTCAGATGGATCTTGGCTGAAAGCAGAAAATACCAGAAAAAAAATGTTTGGTTGTGTTTTATTGACTGTGCAAAGGCTTTTGACTGTGTGGATCATAACAAACTGGATAACACTGGGAAGAATGGGAATTCCAGAACATTTAATTGTGCTCATGTGGAACCTGTGTATAGACCAAGAGGCAGTCGTTCGGACAGAACAATATGGATTACCGTATTGCTTAAAATTAGGAAAGGTATTCATAAGAGTTGTATCCTTTTACCATAGTTATACTGAGAAAATAAGCTGGACTGTATGAAGAACATAGCGTCAGGACTGGAGGAACCTCAAGGTCAGCAGTTCAAACCTACCAGCCAATCTCAGAAACCCTGTAGCAGTTGCTATGAGTTGGAACTGATTCAGTGGCACACTACAGCAGCAACAACAACAAACATATGCAGATGACACAACTTTGCTGAAAGTGAAGAGAACTTGAAGCACTTACTGATGAAGATCAAAGACTACATACAGCCTTTGTTGTTGTCAGGTGCCATCGAGTCAGAACCGACTCATAGCGACCCCATGCACAGAACGAAACAATGTCCTATCCTGGGCCAACCTCACTACCACTGCCACACTTGAGTCCATCAATGATGCCACCTGGCCAGTCCATCTCGTTAGGGGTCTTCCTCTTTTTCTCTGACCCTCCACCTTACCCAGCATGACATCCTTCTCCAGCGACTGTTCCCTCCGGACAATATGTCCAAAGTAGGAGAGACGAAGCTTAGCCATCCTGGCCTCCAAGGAGCACTCTGGCTGCACTTCTTCCAAAACAGATCTATTGGTTCTTTTGGCAGTCCATGCACTTTCAGTATTCTCCTCCAACACCACAACTCAACGGCCTTTAGTATGGATTATATAAAGTAAAGAAAATAAACAATTTCTCATAGACAACATAGAGAAAAGCGTGAAGTTGTGAAGAATTTAATTTTACTGGGATTCATAATCAATGAAGCAGCAGTCAAGAAATCAAATGACATTGCACTGGGCAAATCAGCTGCAAAAGAAGTCTTTAAAGTGTTTGAGAGCCAAGATGTCACTTTGATGACTAAGGTGCACCTGCCCCAAGTCATCTGTTCAGTCACCTCATGTGCATGTGAAAGAAACACCAAAGAAGAATTGTTGTTAAGTGTCATCGAGTTGGTTCCGACCCATAGAGACCCTTTATAGAGTTTCTGAACAGCGGCTGATGAGTTTGAACTGCCAATCTTGCGGTTCAAACTGACCTTGCAGTCTAGTGCATTATCCTTTAGTAACCCACTATCAAGAAGAATTGATGACTTTGAATTATGGTGCTGTTGAAGAACAAACAAATCTGTTTGACAAGAAGTACAGTCAGAATATTCCTTAGAAGAGAGGATGGTGAGACTTTGTCTCATGTACTTTGCCATGAGGGACTAGTTCCTGGAGGAGGACATCATTCTTGGTAAAGTGAAGGGTCTGTACCAAAGAGGAGGGCCGTCAATGAGACGGACTGACAATACAGTGGCTGCAACACTAAAGGCAAACATAGCAATTGTGACATTTGTTTTGGGTCTGTTGTACATAGGGTCGCTACTCTGCACACATGGAATTGACTCAGTGGCAACTGTTTTCTTTTCTTCTTGTTGTGCTTACTTGTTGGGGAGCGGGACATGAATATTGGGTGGCTCTAGAGTTGGAGGCGATTGCCCTCGTTGCAGCGGTTGGCTATTTGAACAGTGGCAGTAAGCATCAGCAAAGATTTACAGTCTTGGTTTTATGAAGCAGTTCTATTCTGTCCTGTTGGGTCACTATGAGTCAGAATCTCTGAGGCAGTGGAGGTTTTTTTGTTGTTTTGGTGTTGGAGGGGAAGTTCAGAGCCGTCCTTCCAGAAAGAGGGACTTGCTTGCTGGGCTACGGTCTTAAGGGATTCCCGCCCCTTGTGGCTCCAGCAAGTCCGCCTCCAGAGCTAAGTCCCACCCTTTCGGCACTGCCCCCTGCGTTCCCCTGTCGGCGTCTTCGCTTAGCTCATTACCTCCCCTGTGCTCGTTAAGGTTATGGCGCGGCTCCATTAAGTCCAGCCCCCAACACACGGTACTGTCCTCGCTCAGCCCTGCCACCTGTGCACAGCCCCACCCCCTGCTGTCCACCCCGCCCCCAGCGTTCCCCTCCCGCGGCTTCGTACAGCCACGCCCCAGGCTCCGCCCCCTCCGGGGCCACATTCCTCTGCCGGGCCTCGCGCTGCGCCAGCCGGGCGGCGGCGGTGGGGCAGAGGGGCGGGGTCGACTGGCCTAGGGCTCTGACTCCGGGTCGGAGCTGCCAGAACCCCAGGACTCAGCGGGGGCAGCACCGTACGTCTGTGGCGGGTGGTCGGGTCCCCAGGTGGTCGGTGACGGCCCTGGGGTCCGGCCACTGCTGTCGGAAGGCGGCGGCGCTCTGCTGGGCCTGGGTCCTGGGCGCCGGGTTTTTCGTCAGCTGCCTCTGAGGCCGCCATGTGGTGCCTGCATTGCAACTCGGAGCGGACCCAGTCCTTGCTAGAATTGGAGCTTGACAGCGGGTAAGGACCGGGGCTTCGGGATGGGCCCTGGGGCCCAGGGTGGGGACAGAGTGGCCTGAGGGCCGACAGGGTGTAGGGTAACCCGCCAGGCGCACGCCGTGTATGCGGCTAGACGAAGCCCGGGTGGTGTGTTTTGTTTGTGTGGTGGTTTGTTAGGGACTGCCACGGCTGGAGTGGGTGTGCTCCAGTGCGTGTGACTGTCAGGTCGGGGGTCTGGGTAACAGGATGAGAGACAGATTGGGGCAGGATGGGAGTTGTGGGACTTGGGGAGTCGTATGAGAGGGGAGAGGGAGGGAGGAAGACGGCCGGATGGAGTTTGTGTTGGTGTTCGGGTGCTGCCGGCTGAGGCCAGAGGGAGGGAGGGAGGGAGTGTGTGTGTGTGTGTGTGTGTGTGTGTGTGTTTTGGTGTCCACGTCTGTCCCAGAGGAGAGACCATCCGGGACTGAGCGGGCGCCCGCGTCCTCGTCCGCCGGGCACCTGGGAGTGTGTGGCTCCTGAAGCCCGGGGAGTAAGAGTTGTGTGTAGCTGCTGTTAGTGCCTGGGTGCGCGTGTTCGTTTAGGGTGTTCGTGAGTGTGGCCTGTGCTGCTCAGGGGTGGGGTCTGTAGGATGAATTGATGTGCCCGAGGGGCCAAGCTTTTTCTGTTTGTGGGGCCTGCGGGCGGCTCTCTGAGCATCCACGGCTATTTGTCTGGAGAGAGAGAGAGAGAGGGAATGTGTCTGTGTGCTGGGAATACTGATTGCCTCTCCCTGCTCTCCAGCATAGCTGCCCTCTGCACTGTCTGCAGACCCTTCTTGGAGCAGGGGGTGTGGTTGAGGGGATTTGTTGACAAGCTGACTTGGCTTGGTCAGACACCCTCTGAAGAGAACCCACCTAAAGTCCTTTTATCTTGGCGTTCAGAAATTATACCATGCCCATCTGGCAGTTTCATTGTGAGCATGCTACTGTGACACATATAGGATCAGCACTGGACTGCTAACGGCAAGGGTTCAAACTCTTCAGCCGCTCCTCAGAAACCCTATACACGATCCATAACAACAACCCCACTTTGTCCCAGCCCAGAGGCCAAGGGTTCTGGGACTGGGGTAGTGGGGGACTCCCAAGGACCCATCCTTCCTTGTGTCTGGGGTTGAGGCCAGGCAGGCTGCAGCTGCAGGGCCATCTGTCTCAAATTGGTGGCATCCATCCTAGAATGGGGACCACATTATTCATACTCTACATGTGCACACTACCTTACACAGTCTAGGTCTTTCCCACAGAGTGATGGGTTTGCATTGTTATCATTGTGGTTCTGGCATCCCCATATTGCAGGGGAACAAACTGAGGTTGAATGGTAAGTCTTATCAGTACTAAGGTCCTGTGGTTCATTGAGTGCCTACTGTGTTCTGGACGCTGGGGACATGTTGTTGTACGTTGTCATGGTGAACCAATACATTGGATTAGAATTACCCCATAGGGTTTTCTAAACTGTAATCTTTACAAGTCTTTTCAGCCTCTGAGTGGCAGATGGGCTTGAACCACTAACTTTTTGGTTTGCAATTGAGCGCTTAACCATTGAGCCATCAGGACTCTTGCTGGGGACATACAGTGAGCAAATGAGTCCTTGTCCCCTGTATCCACTAGTCTAATGAAGAACCCTAATGGTAACCAGGAGAAACAAGTTAGCATCCTCTCCTTGCTATATACCCTATTCCCACTCCAATTTGAAAGGGACAAGGGACCCCTCCACTAAGAACTTCTTCTGGTTGGGATGTCCATGATGACCTCTTTTGTATATTTCTCAGTCCCATTTCCTTTCTCATTAGAAGCCCTTCCGTATAGCTGGTATCACTTTTCTAACTGCTAGGAAGGAAGCTTGCTGGGATTCTTCTGTGGTTTGGGTTAGCAAGGAGCAGTTGCTCCCCAATCTCAGTTCATGGGACAGGTGTCCTGAGAGTGAGGAGCTCCACTCAGGCATGGCCCACAGTTTACCCTTCGACCTCAGAGCAGTTGGGTCACACATTTGCTCTGGAGTACTTGATATGTGGTTCAGAAGAGAGCCTGGGGGAAGGGGCGAGAGGAGGAGCTGAGCCAGGAACAAGCCTTTCAGCTTGCCTCCCAGAGTCCTTCCAACTGGCCATCTCCCCTCTGTAAACCCAGAAAAGGTTCTGTATGCTTCAGGGATCTGAGAGGACACCCAGCCTGTAACAGCCCAAAATCGCCACTCCTCATGCAGCCTCGCCACCCTGCAGTTGCAGGCTTCTCTTTAATAACACCTTGCATCTCAGCGCCTTGATGCTTTGCTGTTAGAACCTTGTGGCACCCCACGATTCTTCCTACCTCCTTTCCAAATGGGAGGGATCTAGTGACTTGACCAGAATACAAAAATGGCAGCCCAGAATAGAACTGCAGATGTCCCAATGTCGGGCCTCCTGAGGGCCCCTGCCCACCCTGCCAGGATTTTCAGGCTTTTGCTCAAGGCAGTCGGACTGTGAACTAGTTATACTAATATTTACACAGTATTGGTTCAAAATCATGGTAGGACTGTCAGCTGCAGAGTTAAGCAGTGTGATGACCAAGTAAATACGTGTTTCTGAAAGGGATTGGACAGGGGCTCCAAAGAGCTACAAGAACTTGGTATGTGTGTGTGTGTGTGTGTGTGTGTGTCAGGTTTGGGGGAGGCAAATTGTCTCAAATCCCAGCTCAATTTTGTGAGTTTATGCAAGTTACCACACTCCTGAGCCTTAGTTTCCCTTTGTGAAAGGGAATGATGAAACTATTTCTCAAGATTGTTTGAAGAATGTGATGCCTGAAAAGCCCTTGCATGGCAGATCAGATGCAGTTTTTATCCAAGTTAGCACTCTGTGCTTCCTACCGCAAGTGACCCGTCAGATTTTCTCCCTTCCTTTTTTGTGAATTTCCTTTGAATTATGATGACATGGTATAGGCACTGTGGGCTAATGCGCCAGACTGCAAAGCTGTTTGAACTGCAGGGTTGGCGGTTCAAGCTCACCAGCAGCTCCTCGTAAACCCTATACTGGGTTGCTATGGGTTGGAACTGACTCACTGGCACTTTACAACAACAACAAAGACAGAGCAGGAGGACAGCACAATTCTCCAACCTAGCTGGAGGCCTGTAAAAGTCTTCCCCCAGAGTAGAACAGGAAGTGTTTATCTGCACTCCCCTCTGGGCCTTACATTATTGTGTTTTTGTTAAGTGCTGTCAAATCAGTTCCAACTCCTAGTGACCTTATATAGGGTTTCTGAGTAGTGACGTGTGTGTGTATGTGTGTGTGTGTGTGTGTGTGTGTGTAAGTGATGGAGGTTGGTGCTCAAAGGCAGTTGAGTGTGATTTATCATTGGTCCTCAAAAGCAAATTGTAATGAGTTGAAAGACCATTAAGGCTTTTGAAGAATTAATTGGTGTAGCCTTGGAGAATCTGACTGCTCCCACTGCGTGAGCTGCTGCTGAAAGAACATTGACAGCAATTATGGTGGAAATATGGCACTACGCCACCTGAGACCTGCTGCTGTTCTGGCTTCCATGAGTTCTGGGGGTGTTCAGTTCTTTGATGCCTACCTAGCCATGGTTTTTGACCATGGAGTAGACACAGTCCATCATGAATGAATGAATACATCATTGAATGTGGAAGCCAATGTCTTTGTGCTCCCATGGACTCAGAGAAGTACCTTATACTCTGGAGAGATGTATGTGCCACCAGGGGCACACAGCCTTGCACTTTCTTATGTTTTGTATTCACTCAGCCAGCATCTCCTGAGTACCATCTTCATGCCCTGTGCTAGATGTAGAGGAACCAAGATTAATAATGTGAAACTTTATATCCCAGAGCAGTGGCCTTGAGCCCACACAAAACCTTGGGTCCTTCTCTTCTTAATTGTGTGACTCCACATAAATTGCCTGACTTCTCTGAGCCTTGATTTTCTTACCCATGAAATGGGACCAAACCTGGCTCTTGGGAATGTGCAACCTTGCCTAGTAGTTAGTACATATTTTTGATGCTGTTAAGTACCATCAAGTCAGTTCTGACCCATAGTGACTCTGTTTTGGGTTTCTGAGGAGTGGCTGGTGGATTTGAACCACCAACTTTGTGGTTCAAACTGACCTTGCAGTCCAGTGCATTAACCCGCAGTGCCACACCAGTACTGTTTGTGTGATGCATATTGTTGGTGTTAGGTGCCATCAAGTCGGTACCAACTCATAGCGACCCTGTGCACAACAGAACGAAACACTGCCCGGTCCTGGGCCAAGCTCACAATTATTGCCACGCTTGAGCCCATTGATGCTGCCATTTTGCCAGTCCATTTCGCTGGAGGGTCTTCCTCTTTTTCTCTTAACCTCCACCTTACAAAACATGATATCCTTCTCCAGCAATTGGTCCCTCCTGACAATATGTCCAAAGTATGAGAGATGAAGTTTGGCCATCCTGGCCTCCAAGGAGCACTCTGGCTGCACTTCTTCCAAAACAGATCTATTGGTTCTTTTGGCAGCCCATGGCACTTTCAGTATGCTCCCCCAAAACCACAACTCAAAAGCATCAATTCTTCGTTCCCTGTCCAGTTTTCGCATGCATGTGAGGTTATTGAAAATACCAAGACTTGGATCAGGTACACCTTAGTCCTCAAGCTGACGTCTTAGGGACCAACAAATGGTAGTTGTAGAAGTGGTAATCATCATTATCACCTTCTGTGAAACGATTGCTAAATTAAAACACTTCCTCTCAGTTTTCTTTTTTTGCTGGCTTCTGGGTTAAGGGTTGATTTCTAGAGCCTGCATAACTTTCTGTGAAATCCCTGTCTCTGTCTTTGAGGGTATGGCTCTAAAAACTTTGATTCATACCTGGCTGTGGCTTCACTGCTCCTTTATGGAAAGAACCATTTTTTCCTGGGGTTTCCTTGATTCGTTGTTCCAAACTGTGACAGTGTAGTTGAAATTTAAGGCCCAGAGGTGGACCCATAGCAAAGGTCTCCTCCCTGTTTGTTGGGATGAGGAAATGGTTATGGTCTTTGTTCAGAGATCAGTATAACAACCAATATAGTCATGGTTGTCGTTTAGTGAGCACCCTGTGATGTTCCAAAGCAAATTATGCATAAGGGCTTCTAGGGGAAGGTTACGTGACTTGCTCGGGGTCCCCCGCAAGTGCTGCAGTAGGGTTTGAACTCCGGTTTGCCTGGCTTCAGTCTTGCTCTTTATAGACAGGCTGTGTTCCCTCTGGGATAAAATAGTCTTCAGCAAGGCATCCTTTGCATCCTTCCCAAGACAGTTAACAAGAGTCTGATGTCTGGGTGTCAGAGTTCCCCAAATGGTCAACCTCCCATTGCAAGCTAGTTGGTGACAACTCACAGGTCTCTTACCAGACCCTACTCCTTCCCCACAGACCCAGAACTGCTTCCCCAGGTTCTCCAGCAGAATTCTGGGACAGTGCCCTTTGACACTGTCCTTGTAGCATGTTTTAAGAAGAGGGTAGCATGCTTACATCTTGCTCATGGCTTGAGTCCAGCTGCCATGTAAAACAGGGTCTTGGAGTCCAGATGCCAATTGTCCTCTGACTTGTGTCAGAGCCAGTGTGACTATGATAAGCTTCTGTGAGGTAAGGAAATCCAAGGCCTGGCCTTTGATGTCTTAGAGGACTTGTATGTATGTGGACCACAGAACTTGGTCCCATGGGAGGGAGAGAGACCATTTATAAACTGGAAATTTGGAAGGCACCCTCAGTTAAGAGGCTCCACCCTCATTCACAAACATGGAAAGGGTCTTTGAAAGAGCCCATCACCAACAGCCAGCCAGAGTCTGTCAAGATGAGTACTTTCTCCCCATGCCAGCAGCAAGTAAATGGTGTTTGCTTTTCTGCTACCAGCTAGGAAGATTAAATGAGTTAATGCATACAAAGCATTTTAAATGGTGCCTTATAATACTGTATATTGTGGCGTTTATAATAAGCTCCATAAATGTTAGCTAAACCATTATTGTGATTAATAACACTATCATGATTATTATGAACCTCTGGAAGTTCTCTCCTTCCAGAGAGGCAGCCCAGAGAGCCCTGGGGTGGACCTGGCTTGATTGACTGTTGATATTTTGCCTGCTCTGTCTCTGAGCCTCACTTTGTTGTTTTTGGTGTTGTTGTTGTTAAGCGCCATCAGGTCAGTTCTGACTCATAGCAACTCTGTATAGGGTTTCTGAGGAGCGCCTGGTGGGCTTGAACCATCAGCATTGTGGTTAGCAGTCCAGTGTTTATCCTCCAATGCAATCCCAGGACTCCGGGCCTCACTTTACTCAATTGAAAAGCAGAGTGAACTTCATGTCCCTGTGCTCATTTGCAGCGGGAGGCTGTTTAGCTGCATGATTAGAAGAGGCCGTTTCTACAGGCAGATCATTCATATTGGTTCCATAGTTTTACTCTGTGTGACTTGGAGCATGTTCCTTAACTGGCCTGTGCCTCAGTTTCCCCATCTGTAAAATGTGGCTGTTAAATAGGAGCTCACAGGGTGGTTGTGAGGATTAAGTGAAATGATCTGCGTGAAGCACTTACACTGTGTTGTTATTAGATGCCATGCAGTCTGTTCCACTCACCGTGACCCTATATAGGGTTTCCGAGGAATGACTGGTGGGTTTGAACCTCCAACCTTGTTAGCAGTCCAATGCTTATCCTACAGCACCACACCAGGACCCCATTGTTGTTATTGTTAGGTGCTATCCATTGGCTCTGACTCTTGGTGACTTTGTGTACCACAGAACCCAGTGTTGCCCTGGACTGAACCATCTTCATGATTGTTAAAATGCTCAAATCCACTGTGTGGTCACTGGATTTTGAGTGTCTTCCAATCTTGGAGGCTCATCTTCCAGCACAGTATTGGACAGTATTCTTTAGTGATCCATAGATTTTCATTGACTCATTTTCAGAAGTAGATAACCAGGTGTTTCTTCATCTGGAAGGTCCACTAAAACCTGTCTACTGTGAGTAGCCCTGTTAGTATTTGAAATACCAATGACATTGTTTCCAGCATATAAGGCACTATTATATGACAAACGGACACATGGTAAGGACCTATTAAGTGTTAGCTTTTTGCTAATATTTCAAGGCTGAGAAATTCAAGTGGGCTTGACTGTTACTTAATGCAAGGGAATTGTGTTTCTTGCAGGATGGGCAATCTCCTAGTCCATGGACAAGGCCAGGGTAAGAGAGAGGAAGGCAGAGAGATGGTAGTAGGGAGCAGAGATGACTCTTCCTGTGTGAGGAGGCATCCAGATTGCAGACATGAGAAGTGAGTGACTAAAGCCCCTAGGCTGGCGTATGTACTTTGAGCCCCCTCTCTCCAGCTGCATGGAGTTAACAGCCGTCTAAGAAATGGTTAGCATGCTGTGGAAATCACTTTGCCCATGGATTGAAAACATTGCAGAGTAATGTGGCTTTCAGCTTGGCTAGGGTGAAGATTTCTGAGACAGGATAGGCAAAGGGCCTGAGCTGGGTGTGAGGGACAGTCTAGGGCTAGGGGCGCTGAAGCTGACATATCCCGCCCTGTGGCAGATGGAGCAGAGCTGTGGCACTCTGGAGTTGACAGATGATGCCTGTGCTGAGCTGCAGGGATAGGCGGAGGTGACTCTAGTGTCCTGGGGCTGCTTCTGGTGCCTAATAAAGCCCAAAGCTCCAGAGCCTGTCCTGAGGTTAGTGGTCACTGTGGTTCCAAAGCAGAAGTGGAGTGGAACTCAGGTCCACTGCTGCTTTCAGTTAAACTTGGTTGATGCTGTATAAGCCAGCAATTCTACTCCTAGGCAAATACCCAAAGGATGTGAAGGCAGGAACTCAAATAGAATCTTATATACCAAGCCACCACATGGACAGAGGGTAGCATTTGGAACTGCAGAAACTTGGCCTGAGTTTCAGTTCTGCCCCTTACTGGATGTGGATAAGGATGCTGCCTCTGTGAGCCTCTGTGGTGGGTTTGTCTCAGAGAAGACATGTAGGGAACACACACACTGGAAAGTGCCCACTAAGTTCAGCTGGGTGTGGGCTAAGCCTCAACTGTTTTTGGTGAGTCTGTATTTGGCAGGTTGGAGACTAGGGCTAGAACAGAACTACCGAATAAAAATGGTGCTGCGCTATCTGGCATTGGGGCAACTTGAATTTTATACATACTTCTTTCTATGCTACTGAACCTGGAGCCCTGTCAAGAAGTTGGCCTTGTTGCTATTTGACAGATAAAGGAAACAAGGCAAGATAATGAAATAATGTATTTAGACTTCGCAGAACACAGTTTGATCTTCTGGTAAATTTATGGACCGGCTTTCCTCTTCCCTGGACATTGTTGGGGTGGGGGTGGAGGAGCAGAATCAGGAAGAGACGGGAAGTTGAAGAAGGCAGGGAAAGAACCTCACAGCCCCCACTGGGCTCCAGCTAGTACACACCCAAACGGCAGCATTGGGTACCCTGACGTGTGAATGGGTCCAGAGGTGTATCTCTGCTTTGCAGAGTGGGTGGAGGACTCTTGGAAGCCCTGCCCAGTGGCCTTGCATCTCAGAAATATGCTTGCCAGCCCAGGGAAACCATCCAGGTCTGAGATCTGTTCACTGGATTCCTTGACAATATTGGAGAACTCTCAGGGGAGATGGTGGGAACCAAGGGGCCATTGGAGTACCAGGCACCTAATTGCTGGTCAGAAAATGCCAGCCTGTGATTCTTACTCATGGGTGGTATCGACATTATTATCACCATTTGGAGGCCCTTGAGTGGTGCAAATGGCTAAGTGCTCGAACATAGCCACAAGGTTGCTAGTAAGGAGCTCTGGTAGCGTAGTGGTTACAAATCGGGCTGCAAACCTCAAGATCAGCAGTTCGAAACTACCAGCTGCTCTGTGGGAGAAAGAGGAAGCTTTCTGCTCCCATAAAGATATACAGCCTCGGAAACCCTGTACAGGGTCGCTATGGGTCGGAACCGACTCGACAGCTCTTAACAGAACAGAGGTCTGTAGAAGAGCTCTGTTGGCACTGTAGGAGAATCACAGGACTGTTAACCTGAAAGTCAGCAGTTCAAGCCCACCACCTGCTTCATGGAAGAAAGATGAGGCTTACTGCTTCTGTTAAGATTTATAGCTCAGCCTCAGGAATGCTATACAGGATTGCTCTGGGATGGAAGTGATTCGATGGCAGTGAGAGACACTTAGGGTCTGCTTCTGAAAGGTCACAGCACTGAAAAGCCCGCTGGACACAAGGGTCACCATGAGTCAGAATCAGCTTGATGGCAACTAACAACAGCGTCAGCACTATTACCATTATCTCTGTTTCTATGCATAAGCCCTGGAGAGCGTGTATACTGAGGGTGGAGAGGAAGTGTTTGAGGAGGCAGCTCCTTCCGCAGTGGCTAGAGGAGGGATGGTGTAGCCAGGCATATACAAATTATCTCTTCTCGCTGGGTCCTTGACTTTTTTCCCCCATAGCCATCATTTAAATATGTGGGGGGGAAGGGTGTTATTTTTATTTTATTTTTACACTTAATAAAAATGACAAAAATGGCCTAGGAAAGCCAGCAGGCCTTGTGGGTAGCAGATTTATTATGGAAAAAATTTGAACATGTATATAAGTAGAAAAATTGGTAAAAAGGATACCCATGTGCAATTTATATTTTTTCCTCTTCCCCAGATGACTTTGAAGCAAATCCAAGTAGTTTTGTTGATTTTTAAAAAAAAAACAAGAATCTGCCTCAGGATCAGACTCGTTTCTGGTCGTGGAGGTGTCGTGTGGTTGGGTGGGTCTCTTGAACGTCATTTGGCTGTGTTGGACAACTCAGGAACCCTAGGCTTATGGGTCCATGTATCAGCCTTGATGACCAAATGATGGCTAGCCCCAGGCAGCTCAGGGCAAAGAACCCTGTGTTGGAAGGTGACTTGGTGAGGCCATGCCTGTGAAGTCCCCAAATTATATATCAGGGTGAAGATTGCTTTTCCTCCATCACCTTGGACTCCTGAGGGTAGGGCCATGCCTACTCCATTAGGCCTAATGGTCCTTGGAGGTGGATGCTCTGCCTTTCCCATCAGATCAGAGACTTCCTAAGGGCAGAGGTCTGGCAGTTTCCACTCTCACTGGAGTGTACCCACTTCCTGTCTCAGAGCCGTCAGCCTTGTTTATCGGGCCCTGGGCTTCCTGTGGCGCCGCCTTGCTCAGGTAATAGAGTGGACCGTGGCACTGCTTCCACATGGATACCCCTGGCCATTTGCTAGCTCTCTGGTAGTTTTCACATACTGCCTCTAGACACTCTGCTCCCAAGCTCCACCCTCCCGATTTCCCTGTTACCCACTTGGCCAGCTCCTCTCCCCACATGCCTTTCTATATTGGGACAGGTCCCTGTCCCAGACTCCTTTCCCTTTTCTTTTCTACCCTGTCCTTTTCATTCTGGGGGCCAGATCAGAAGCCCCAAACACCAGCTATCCACTCAACATCTCTTCTGGGGTGTCTCTTGGATACTTTCTAACCCAGCAAGTCCCTGGGGAAGCTTGCTATCTCTCTCTCTCTCCCCAATCTGCTTCTCATCCCTTGTCCCCCACCCAGAGTGCTAGACTCCTGGTGTAGCACTGTAGGATGAGCACTGAACTGAGAAGCCCAAGTTGACAGTTCAAACCTACCGGTTGATCCTTGGAAACTCTATACAGGGTCGCTATGAGTTGGAACCAACTCGACAGCGCTTAACAACAGTAACAACATTACTGTCCTTAGCTTCTAACAGTGCTTGGCTCTCAACCAAGATTTTTTGTTTTTTATAGTATAATGAGCTCTGGTAGCGTAGTGGTTACGAATCGGGCTGCGAACTGCAGGGTCAGCAGTTCGAAACTACTGGTTGTTCCGTGGGAGAACGATGAGGCTTTCTGCTCCCAAAACGATTTACAGCCTCAGAAACCCTGTACAGGGTCACTATGAGTCGGAACTGACTCCACGGCACATAACAACAACAACAAGATAGTAAAATATATATATGACTAAAGTTTAAGTAGACAACTCAGTGCCATCCACCATAATATACAGTCATCACCATCTATTTCCAAACGTTTTTCATCATACCAAACAGAAACTCTGTACCATTTCAGGAGTGCCTCTCATACATAACCATACATAAACTTTAGTCTCTATACATTTACCATTTCATTATTTCATATAAGTAGCATTTTATGTCTGACATTTATCACTCAGCTTGCTTTCTACATTCATCCATGTTGTAGCATGTATCCGAGTTTCATGTCTCCTTGCGGATATATATGTGATACATCCATACAATGGAATAGCGAATAGTAAGTACTCCATTGTATTAGTACTCCAGTATTGTTTATCTATTCATCTTTGGGTGAACACTTGGACTGTTTCCACCTTTTGACTGCTGTGAGTAATACTGAACATTTGGTGTATAAGTATCTGTTTAAGTTCATTCCTTCAGATCTTTTGGGTATACACCTAGGAGTGGAATTGCTAGGTTTAATTCATCAACCAAGTTTAATTGAAAGAAGCAGTGGGCCTGCATCTCACCTCAGTTCTGCCTCTGAACCACAGAGTGGCTACGATCCATGCAGTTCACCCCTCACTCTATTTGTGTGTGGATGAAGCTCTTGGGTCAGATGATCTAACACGTTATTTCTGAACAGAGGGCTCTCTTTAAGATTTCTTCCCACTTTGATCTGCTCACTGCCTCATGGTCCCCTCCCTCTGGGTGCTTATGGTGCCTGTGTGATGTTGAGAAGTAATAACAGTCTTTCACAGTAATAATAGCCCCTAGCCCTGAGCACCCTCTAAAAGAGCCCTGGTAATGTATTGGGCTGTTGACCACAAGAATAACAGTTCGAATCTACCGATTGGTGGAAGAAAGATGAGACCCTGCTGCTGTAAAGATTTATAGCTTCAGAAACCCTATAGAGAATCTCTATGAGTCAAAACTGACTCGAGGGCATACAACCACCCCCACCCCTAAGCACTCATTGGGTGATAGGCCACAGCTGAGGTTCTGTGTACACAGTATCATTTAGCCCTCACAGCAACCCTTTGAGGTGAGCTGAGAATTAGAGGCACAGAGAGTTCAAGTCACTTGCCCAAGGTAGCACAGCTCTTGCCTGCCAGATGCTAGGCAGTCACCAAGGAAGGGCTCTGCTCTGTGTGTCAGTGTTGCACCTATGGGAGCTTTTCCTATCCGGAGCCTGCCTTCCTTCCCCAGATCTTTCTGAGCCCTTGCTCTGTGTGGGTGCTGTGGTTGATGGTGAACTCAAGAGCCTTGCTGCTGTCAGGTCTTGAAGGGGCAGGAGGAGTTTGGTGGGCAGGGTAGACAAGGCGGATGGGCTTCTCAGGCACAGAAAGAGTGTGACAGAGGTGGTTGTGTGTGTGTGTGAAGCAGCTTGGTCTGTCAGCAGTGTGTGGTGTTGGGTAAGTGATGACACCTCTCTCAGCCTCTTCATCTACAAATGGGAAGATGATAGTAGTGCCTGCCTCAAAAGCTTGTTGTAGGGGTTACATGAGTTGGTTCTGTGCAAAATGCTCAGAGCAGTGTCTGGCCCAGTAGCTGGTATCCTGTACTGGATTGCTGTTGCTTTCATCTTCATCAGGTCATTCATTCATTCTCTAGACCATGTTTTTTGCTCACTCTGCTGAGGGCACTAGGGACACAGACAGATAAAATGTGTAGAACTGGACCGGTTCTCCTGTTGCAAGGCACTTAGTATCCCTGAAAGGGGAAGCAGGGTGAGTGAAAGGCACAGCGGCGCTGAAGCCCCTGTCCTGCAGACAGCTATGCACAGCTAGGGCATACACATGGAGAGATCAGCCCTAGGGAGTCACCGAAGGCCTTGTGAATCAGGGGATAGCGAATTTGGATGAGGATAAAGATTTTTAAGACAGAAGGAACTCTTTCGGGCTGCTGGGAGGGCCCGGAGGTCAGCTGGAAGTGGTAGTGTAGGTATGGGACTCAGAGCTGAGACCTTGGCAGATAGGGTGGGCTGTGAGGAGGGAGGCCGCAGCAGTGGACACTCCTCCCTCTCTGCAGTTTCATAGAGCCGCCTCCCCAGCCTGTGCCTCCTGCCCAGCCCTGCCCAGCCTGCTGGAGTCTGCCACAGAGAGTTGCTTTATTTAAGTCCTTTTTGCGCGTATGGAAATAACTAGAGGCCTCTGTATTTAATTTGGCTCAGCTGGGAAGATTTTTGGCTGTGTGTGTGTGTGTGTGTGTGTGTGTGTTTTGAAAACTCTTTCCGAGTGAGCCCAGGGGTTGGAAGCTTCTGGTCATCTTTGTGTGTAGCTGGGAGCGAGGGTCTGGCAGAGGGCAGCCTCTAGGAAGCGGTTATTAAAAGAAATGCGGGGGAGAAGAGGGTGATGCCATCCAGAGGAGATGTGTCTAGGGAAGCAGTTTTGTAAACTTTCTTGTCCAAGATCAGGTAAGGTGAGGGTAGAGTGAAAGGAAACGGGCCGTAAAGAGTATAGCTCTATGAAGCCTTGCCAGGCAGGGCAGGGTGAGTTCAAGCATGGGGCTGAGGAGTACTTCTGATGACCCGCTCTCTGGCCTTGATAAGCCCAGCAAAGAATCATGGCTGAACCCTTCTTTGGTGGATGGTACAGAACAGAAACAGTTCCCCATGTTGGCACAAGGATTCACAGCTGGCAAAACATACCCTTGCTTGATTACCACACTCCTATTGTAAGCCAAGTAGAAGTGGCACCCATTGTAAAGATGAGACCACCGGAGAGCTGAGATCACTTGCCCCGGGTCACTCAGTCAGAAAGTGGAGAAGCTGGAGCTCAACCCAGAGCTGCTTTCCCCTCACTGCCTACAGGCACTTCAAGAGCCTTAGGGATACCATTCCAAATGCAAACCGCCCTTCTCAGAGGTGGGCCAAGGGTGGGATGATCTTGAGTTCAAGGTGTTCAAACCCCTTGGCGCCCCCTGAGACTCCAGTCTTGGAATAAACCCCAGATATCAGATGGCTTTTGATATTGTATCTTAACCATTTGAAAGTTAGGAAGAAGTGTTTCTGATTCACTGAGGCTTGGTGGTTAGGATGACAATACTGTCGTGGATTGTGACCAGTAGGCTGATTGATGTTACTTTGGTAGAGTCACCAAAATCAAACAGAGGATGCAGCAAAACACAAAGCCTCAGTGTTCCCACCAGCTGTTTAGAGTTGCAGAAATTCCTAAACCCTGGCTGTAGGGTCCTACTTTTACTCTTCGACTTGAATCTTGGATTTTGGTCCTTTGAAAGCATCACAAGGCCATGCCAGCCTTAGGTAGGGGTGGGAGCTGTGGCTATGGGAAAGCATTTGCATCCAACTGGTAAAGCTGCCACTCAGTTCCACCTGACTCTTACTTAGCAAGTGGGAATTTGGACCCAGTGGCCAGATCTTCAATGGTTTACTCCACAAGGGTAGTCAAAAACCTGAATTTTCATATAAAGTCTCTAGATGGTGAAATTTGGGGGGCTTTGAAAGTTCATGGAAAAAATTTCATTGTCTTTCTATTCTGTTTTTTCCATGAACTTTTTGAAGCTCCATGTATTGATGATTCATACCAGTTTCTTTACAAAACCCTGCTTAGATACACTGAGCACACTGTACACCAGATGGGGTCGTGGCTGCTGATTTGAAGCCTGTGTTCTGGCCCTTGTGAGCTGCTCTCGCAGAGCTTTCTGACATGCAGATCTCCTCAGAAGTGCTGGGTGGGTGCTGAACTGGCAGTGGCTCCAGCCTTCTGGCCAACTCTCCTGGGGGAGAGGCCAGAGGTCCCAGGATGAGTGGGCCTCACCCTTGCCTTTGTTTTGGCCCCAGTGCACTGGGGAGAATAAAGGGCTTTTTCACAGGCTCACATGGAAAGGCGGCTCATCCTGGGTTTGGCTGCAAGACTGACATTAGGAAGCTGACTTTCTTTTTGTCTATGTTTGTTCCCCTGATTTGGTACTCTGGTCCAAGCAGAGACCATGGCTGGGCCTAATTGCAGGGTTTTGCACCCATCCCCTCACCCTTCTTATAGGCACCTGCCCCTACACATAGTCTCCTGGCTTCCCTCAGCCAACTGAGTTGGAGCCCAAGGAAATGCTCAGTAGCAGAGCCCACCAGCAGGCCTTCCAGCATTGTGACAGGTGAGCATGGAGGGACAGGCAGTCCATAGGGAGCTGGCCTCAGATATCCCCAAGGAGTGAGGGTTTCCGTTTAGTCCCTCCCTACTTCCTTTGTAAGTCAAGGCTTGGGGGCAGCAGGGAGGTGCGTGGCCAGTGTGCTGGTACAATGAACACATGTCTGTATCTTGGGGAAATGCACTGGTTTCCACAGTTCTTTTAGGGTTTCCATGGCTCAGCTGAATGGAGGTCCAGAGTCAAAAGTCCCCATCCCAGCTGTGCTCTGTGTTAGCTGAATGATTCCAGCTAAGTTTCCTTTGCTCTCCAGGCCTCAGTATTACTTGTTGTAAACAAAGAGGAGTAAGCCTTGCCCATGGGCCTGTTGCCAATGAAATGAGGTTGCCAATGTTAAAAGCTAGGTTGGAGCCTGATGTGGGTAGAAAAGAAGAGGGGTATGGTTCTTCCAGGGCTCCTAGTCCAGGGACACAATAAAGAACACGAGCTGCATGCTGGACACAGGCGATGCTCTGTCCACTCTGTAGCTTTGGGTATGATTACCCCTAACCACACTGTGCATCATCCTCTCTGCAATAGGGATCCACTTCCCAGGATTTGTGGATTCCTTGGTCATTGGAAGCATAACTCAGTCATTTATTCATGCAACAGACACTGCCTGATCCTCTGCTGGGGTGTCAAGCCCTCTTCTAGGTACTGGACAGACATTCATGGAGAAAGCTAACTTTTTGATAAGGAGAGACTCACGACCTGTCAGTCAAAAAGGGAAGAAAGGTAGATTCAGATCATGAGATGTACTATTCAGTAACCTGAAAGCTTGATGTGCAAATATGGGGAAATGGCAACTGCAGATCCAGTGTAACCTGGCTAAGCATCAGCCATGTGGGTTCTTCTCCCATGTTTGCCACACCACTAAGTGACTGCTGCCAGTGCAGCCTATACTGCATCAGTCCACAGCCTCCCTCAATCCCTGAGCTCTTCCTTTTGGGAGTCTCCCAACCATCCAAGGATAGGGCCAGATCCAATTCCAGGTTCTTGGGGCTGCCTTTGGATCCTTCCAGGTTTCCTGGCCTGAATTGTGTTCTTCATATCCTACACTGGTGCTTTGGGCTATTTTAATGGGGACAGTGATCCATGGAGAAATGAGAAGATTCTTCTGCTTCTGTCTAGAGACAGTTGTTCTTCATGCTTGGGAGGGAGGCTGAATCTGAGAAGCTGGAGTGGCCCCCACTGCAGGGCTGGAAAGATGACCTTTGAAACCTTGTTGTTGATAGGAGAAGGGCAGGGCCTAGCTGTACAGCACGAGGCTCACAGAGCAGAGATGTTTTCTCCCTTCTGGCTGTGCACAGAGGAGAACAAGCTTGGTCTTAGGAAGGACAATACCTCAGTCCCTCCTGAAATATTTCCCATCCCATTAGGCTTGCCAATGTACCCTGAGGCTCACCAGACCCTGTCTCATGGACCACCACCTCCCTGTGCAGGTGGGAATCTGAGGCACAGAGAAATCGGGGCTTGTGTTCAGGTCCTAGTCTCCAGCTGGCTCTCCTGTTGTTCACATCAGTCTGGAGCTGTGTAGAATAGATGAGCCAGAGAGCAGGGATCATGAGCTGATCACCACGGCTATGCACCCACTTGGTTGATATACCCAAAACCTACATCTCTCTTGACCAGTACCAGTGTCCTGATAAGACCCCTCAACTCCTAGTGCTCCCCTTGTCTTCTCATGCTGCCTGGCCTCCTTGCCAGCAGCAGCTGACAAATGGGGAAATGCTGAATGTCAGTAAGCAAAATTCTAAAAATAGCCTCCTGCTTTGAAAAGTTCATTGTTCTGAGTTCTATATTTTCATATGTACGTAAAAGCACATTTGAATGTCTCTATGTTGGAGTCCTTTTGTGGCGCTGTGGGCTAATGCATCAGACTGCAAAGCTTTTGAACTGCAAAGTCGGTGGTTCAAGCTCACCAGTCACTCCTTAGAAACCCTATAGAGGGTCGCTGTGGGTCAGAACCAACTTGATTGCACTTAACAATGTTGGGATATAGAGCTCATGCTGAATACATGAACAAGAACTTGGACAGACCTTGTCTCGTCCTCAGCAGGACAGACCCAAGCCTGATAGGGATGTCAGTGCATGGTCCCCGAGGCCCTCTACCACTGAGGTTATGGGGACAGTGAGGCCGAGGAAGGGACCCTGCCATGACATCAGCATGCAGGTGATTGTGGGGCTGCACCAAGTGAGGTGCTATTACAGACCCTCAGGTATATGTTAGAGGGTTGTACTGGGGATGCCACCCCACTCCCTGAACTGGCTCCAGGGCTGGTGGGAAACCTCCATTTTCTCCTGGTTTACCCAGTTCACACCTTAAGTTCCTGAAATTTGGTCCCTGTTTGACCTTTAGAGGAGAAATTCTCAGTCATGTGCCTACCATCAGCCAGACCATCCATGCCAGAGCCTTTCCCTCTGGCGGCCTCTCCCAGGTCCCTGGTCCATCATTTCTTCCTGTGTCCAGTTAAATGCATTCCAGTCTCCTCCAGCTGGAAAACCTTCTCTGAAGTCCCAGTCCCCCTTGGCTACCATCCCTTCTCGTCCTTATTCCCCAAAGTTCTCTTTGTTCTCCACTGCTCGCTCTTCTTCTCCTTCCATCCCTGACCACTGCAACCTGACTTCTGTCCCCAGTTAGTAGCCTGCAGCTGTGTGATGTGTCTCATTCCTCCTCGTCCTCCTGGTGAAATTATGCCCTCACCATCTTGTCTTCTCTAGGTCCACCCTGGCAAATTGAGGGAGTAGCTTAGTTTGGGGACCACTGAGGGTCTTCCGGTTTTGGACGTTAACTTGTGTCTGTGACCTGGCTACCATGCTGCTAAGGGTAAGGAGTATTTGTGTCCAGAGGGGCCTTTGGCCCTTTTGATCTTGATGACAGGAAGCGTGTATAAGCTTCTGGCCTTCATATTCTAAAAACCTTGTCCTGAGCAGTTCTTAGTTGCATGCCTGTGCATTGTCTGTATTGCGATTTTAACTTCTCGTGGTGTTGAGTGTTGCTTCCCCATCTGAGTTAGAGCCTCACTCCCAGCCAGGTGCAGGGTTCTAACTCGTGTGTGTGAGTGGTGTCCAGCTCTGTCCACCCTCCTACTCCCCCAGGCCTTAGGAGCCACATGGGAGACAGAACAGCCCTCCCAATGCTGGGTTTGGTTTAAAGGCCTCCCTGACTTTTGCAGAGTGGTTCAGTGTGGGCTTGGAAGACAGTCTAGTTGAAGCCAGGCAGACAACACCCATAGAGAGCAGGATGGTGGTGACCAGAGAAAAAGAGAGCAAGGAAGGACATGGAACCCAGGGGGCGGGGCACAGCTTTTTTTTAAAGGGAGGACAGGGAAGGTCTGGTTGAGATTGAGATGACCTCTGAACAAAGGTCCAAAGAAGGTAAGGAGGGAGTTCTGTGGCCCTTTGGGAAAAGAGCACAATAGGCAGAGGGAAGAGCCTGTAGTCAGGCCCAAGCAGGACTGTGCCAAGCCTGCAGAGGAGCAGGCAGGGTGCCAGAGTGGTGAAAGCAGGGTGGCCATGGGCCTGGGGAGCAGCTGAAGGAATGGCTGGGTCCTGTAGAGTCTCCTGAGTCACTGTGAAGACTTTAGCTTTAAATCCAAGTGAAGTGGGAGGCAGGGGAGGGTGCTGAGCAGGGTGGGTGTGTGTGGAACATAGAGTACAAGTTGGGCTGCTAACTGCCAGGTCAGCAGTTCAAATCTAACTGTTCTGCGGGAGAAAAATGAGGCTTTCTGATCCTATAATGATTACAGATTTGGAACCCCTGTACAGGATTGCTGTGAGTCAGAACCAACTCCATGGCACACCACCACCACCAGCAGCTGCTATATTGAGGGGGGGGGGGCAGCGGTGAGGGAGAAAGACCAGGAGAGGAGACTGAAGCAGCAATGCCAGGATGAGGCCAAGACGCAGCCGCAGTGAGTGCAGCAGTCAGACACGGGCTGTGCTTTGAAGGCAGAAAGCTTAGTTTGCTTACCGATTGGAAGGAGGGTGTGGGAAGTTTAGTGGCCAAGAGGGTCTCTAAGATGATAGATCTGAACAGCTGGAAGGATGGAGGTGCTGTCTCCGAGGTGAGGAGAGCTGGCCTGGTGGAGGCTCAGTTCTGATGGTGGATGTTGGATTTATTTGGTTTCTTTGTGTTACTGTTGTTGTTGTTAAGTGCCATTGAGTTGGTTCTGACCCATGGTGACTCTGTATAGGGTTTCCGAGGAACAGCTGGTAAACTTAAACTGCTAACTCTGCAGTTCAAACCAACTTTGCAGTCCAGCACGTTAGCCCACAGCGCCACACTATTACTGTGTATCCTTATTAAAGCAAATTTGCCAAGTGTATAAAAACAGAAACTCCCCTGACCCTAGAAGGATCACTGCCTCCCTCGTTTGGATGCAGTGCTCCTGGTCAAGCAGCCAGAAGCCATGGTGGGTATTTGGGTCAGTATCACATCATTTAGGCACCTCCTATAGAATGTAGACTCATGGCCTCAATCTTTTCAAGGAGTGCAAAGCTCTCCCCCTGCCACTACTACCCCCGTCTGTCCCAGACCCCGAGCAGTATCTGAGGCGCTGAATACAGACTCCGAGCAGTTGTAATAGAGTGGGAAGAACTGGAAGAATTGTCTAGATTTGAGTCCAGCACTGCCTGAAGCTCTATCATCTGGCAAGTCTATATTTATAAGCCTCCACACTCTCATCTAGAGACCTAGTGTGGCACTGTAGGATAAGTACTAGACTGCTAACCATAAGGTTGGTGGTTCAAAACCCACCAGTCATACCTCAGAAATCCTTTACAGGGTCACTATGAGTTGGAATCAACTTGTCATCGCTTAACAACATTTCTCATCCACAAAATGTAAAGAGTAATGTTTCTTGATGGTAGTGAATACATGTCTTATATGTGGACCCCCAAGTGGCAGTGGGTGGGTGAGTGTGTGTGATGATCCCTGAAGACTGCTTTTCCAGGCTTTTCTTGGACATTTGCATAACCCAAGATAACTCACACCCAAACAACTTCTACCTCCGCAGAGTGCTCATGTAGGCCTTTACTCAGCTTCTGGTCCTACAGGTCTCCCTGCTTCCACTGCCCCAGGACGGGCTCTGCAGACTGGAGGTGGTGGCTAGTCCAGAGGCTGCTCTCCTCCAGCCTGAGCCATCCCGACCCTTTTTCAGAGGACAGTCATTAGTTCCTTCTGCAGCCTCAATCACCTCACCTCTTCCCCAGGACAGGACCCAGCCCAGAGAGATACAAGACTGCCCCCTTCCCTGTGCTGTATAATAGAAGAAACCCTGGTTAATGTGGCCTCGGCAGTGAAGAGCCACAGAGAGCCCCACAAAGGAACATATGCAGACTGGGGCAGGCCCAGGGCTGCTGGGAATTAGTTACCCTGGCCCTGATCTAGAGTCCCTTTCTGGAATTAGAACCTTGAATGCAGAGTGCAGGAAGGCCACGAGGCCTGGAGACTCACAGCACATGCATATTTCACGAGAGGTTGTTTTGCTCTGGTCTGTGCAGACCGCCAGGAGTCTGGACTGAGGTTCCTGGCGTGGACATTTAACCACAGACAGGCTTTCAAACTGCCTGCTTCTCTGTGGACCCGGCCTCACTGAAGAGGTGGCTTCACCACGTGATGGGGCCACAGCTGGTCATACAAATCCCAACTTCACATATCTCAGGACCCTATAAGTCCCAAGACCCCCAGCTCTGGACCCAGTCCTGCCCCTAGCTTGCCTACTCCATGCTTCTTGGGCAGACAGGTGTCAAAGCTCTAGCTTGAGGTAGAGTCCCAGACCTAATCTTTCCTGCGTGGTTGACGTTGGCCCGTGGCTAACTGTATTGAGCCTCAGTTTCTTTATTGGCAGAAGAGACAGCAGTCTAGCTCCCAGAGTGCTGATTGGTCATATGTATTCAACATGGCATTTGCTGCATGGCAGGGTGATGGAGAAGGATTGCTGCCATGCAACCCAAACCTGTATTTTTTTCTTTTCAGTAAGAAATCATCTTCAGGTAGTGGGTTAAGTGTTTGGGCTCTGGAGCCAGACTGCCTGCGTCCTGAACTCACTTGCTTATTGTGTGGCCTTAGGTTTGGGTTTAGCTTCTCTATGCCTGGTTCCTTGTCTGTGAAACAGGGATGTTACCAATGCCCACCTCATAAACTGGTTGTGAGAATTAGATGAGTATCAAGCATCACTAGCCATATAAGTGATATAAATGTGAGCTGTTACTGCCATCATTGTCGTTGTTGGGATGGACGCTGGCCCCATGGCTACAGGTCCCTGCTTCAACTCTGCCCCATGCCTATGCCCAGAGCTGCTTCCTCTGACTAAAGTTTTTCTTGAGAAAAGTCATTCATGACTTCAGAAGCCATAATTAGAGACATCCATGACCACTTACCTCAGTCCCCAGTTACAACTCACTCCTCAGCTTGAGTCTGGACTTGGCATCTGCCGCCATCTGGTCTCGTGCGACACAAGTCTTTTCACCCAGGGCAGCCTTTTTCAGGCTCCTCTGCCCCTCCCTGGAGCACCTCTGTAATGTGGGGCTGGGGAAGAGGCTGCTTGTCCCAGCTCATGGGGCCTGGCCTCACACAACTCTGCAAGACTCAACCATGGAGCCCGGCCCCCTAGGCTGAGAGCCCAAGGCTCAAGGTGGGTATTCCTAGAAAGAGGGACCCAACAGCAGGCAAGGTGCCAGTGCAGGTGACCCTGACTCTTCTGCCTTCCTCCCTCCCAACTGCTGTGACGTATAGTCAAAGCCACACAAGAGACAGCAGGGATAAAGGGCTTTTTATGAGCCAAGCACTGTTTTAAGGACTCAAACAGTGTTTACTCTGTTATGCCTTACAAAAATCTTAAGAAGTGGGTACTCTGTCCCCATTTTCAGGGAAGGAAACTAAGGCATAGAAGTATACCTGTGCATACATGACCACAAAGCTGGAAAGCCAGGAAACCAGAATTTCAGCCCAGACATGTGGCTCAGAGGCCTACCAGAAGGCTCATCCAGCCCCCACCCTCAACAAAAAAAGTTGGTGCGGGGGCTGAGTTTTGTTTTCTTGTGAGTTGAGTGAAGGTTTACAGAGCAGATCATCAGTAAATTCAACACATCACACACTTTGTTTTGTTTCAATAATTGCAATCCCTTCATGTAACAACAGTTATCTTACCTCCCTGTGGTTCCTAATTCCATTTCACCATCCTTCCCAACCTTTCTTAACTTTTTCCTTAAGTAAAGGTTGCCTTTTTAAAAATCTTGACTGGTTGACCATTCCATGGTGAGCATACCTTACTAGTGTTGTTGTCCCCCCTATCTACTGCTTGACTAAAAAGTGGACCACAAGAGTGAGTTCCATTCCAGACCTGAAGGGTGGCTGAGGATCATGGTCTCGGGTTCCTCTAGTCTCTTTCTGACCATTACGCCTGGTCTTTTCTGTAATTTTGAGTTTTGTTCCACATTTTTTGTCCACTCTATCCCGGACTTTCTAATGTGATCCCTTTCAAGCCAGTTGGTAGTGGTAGCTACCATCTAGTTCTTCTGGTCTCAGAGTCATGGAGACTAATGGTCACATGTTCCATCAGTCCATTGGACTAATAGATTCCAAACCTCTTCAGTTTTCATCATTCTTCTTTCCTCTCTACATGGAGAGACCAATTGTACCTTAGTGGCCACTCATGAGCTTTTAATATTCCATTCACTACTCACCGAAGTAGGATGTAGAATATTGTCTTTGGGACTGTGTTATGCCAATTGACCGTGGTGCTCTGAGCCCTCAGGCTCAGTAGCTCATTGCCTCAAGGTATTTGGTAATGTCTTAAAGTTTTTATCATTTTGCCCTGGATGTTCCACCACATTCATAGGTCCTCTGTCAAACCCTTATATATTTGTGGGTATACTCCCATTCTCCTTCCCATACCTGTTCAACCTATGTATCTGTCCATGTATCATACCTGTAGAATACTGTTGTTGCAGGGTTGTAGATAACAGTATTTACTTCTATCCCTTTTAGCCCTTGCATTCCTCCCTGTGTCTATACCTTGTCGTCATCATCCTTCTGCCAACCTCTCATTGTCTGCTGCCTTCCCTGTTGGAGTCCTGGTTTGGTACTGTAGCATAAACACTGGACTGCTGACTGCAAGATGGGTGGTTCAGAATCACCACAGACTCCTTGGAAACTCTGTACAGGATTGCCATGAGCTGGAACTGACTCAGTGGCACTTAACAATAAAAGTGAATTACCCTCCATTTCCTCCCACCATCAAATCATGTTTTTTCTTTTAGCATGAAAATATTTTCTTGAATTTTTACAATAGTGGTCTCATACAATATTTGTCCTTTTGTAATTGACTAATTACACTCAGCATAATGTTATGGGGTATTTCATAGAGTCATCATGATTCTTCAATATTGCAAAATATTCCCTTGTGTGTATATACCAAAGTTTGTTTATTCATTCTTCCATTGATAGTCATTTAGACAGTCTCCATCTTTTTGCTATTGTGAATAGTGTTGTAATGAACATAGGTGTACATATGTCATGGCTTTTATTTCTTAGGGATATATAACCAATAGAGGGATTGCTGGTTAATATGGTATTGCTATTTACAACTTTTTGAGGAAGCACCCTATCATTTTCTGATAGGGAGGTTTTGGGAAATGTGTTCCGTTCTTACATGGTTTCCATCATCTCAGGGCTAGGAAAAACTCTGAATGCTATTTTGTAGTGACCCTGTGTGTCACCCAGCCACTTCCATGTGTAAAAATAACCCAAACCAGCTCCCAGCCGAGGGAAGCATGCTTGGAAAAAACTGAAGGGGTGAGGGGGTAAGGAGATTTTGCCTTTCAGTGAGTCAGAGCTTGGAGTCCTGCTATCAGGCCAGGGAGGAGGGGGGCCAGCTGTATCCCACTTGAGCAGAGGACAGACACCTGTGTTGTGCCTCTGTGCAGTCCTGTCTCTCATGGACCTGGGGGAGTGAACGGACCACACATACTTGGGTACTCCATGTGATTTGCACAGAGATAACTTTATGCGAAAAATAAGACACAACTAGTCCTAGTGTGCTGCTATTGGATGAGCACTGCACTGCTAACCGCAAGTTTGGTGTTTCAAACCTTGGAAACCCTGTACTGGGTCTCTATGAGTCAGAACCAACTAGATGGAACTTAACAACAACAACAAGAATGCTGAGGTTCCATTTTGATGATCGTCGTAAGTTCTGATATAAGTTCGGTGCCTCATTTATTTTTGGGTTTCATTATTTTTGACTTTTATTATTATCACTGTCTTTATAAATCATAACATTGAACATCTGCAAGTGAACACCAAGAATGAAAACATCAGCAATATTGTATGTAGTGAGTATTACTGAAGATAGATGCGCGCACACAAAGGGAAAAGACATACCTGTAGTGGCATATGACAGAGTCCATAGTGGGACTGTGGTAAGCAAGGTGACCTCTTGGGAAAGTAGCATTTGAGCCTGATGCCTGAGTATGGTGGCAAACAAGCAAACAAACAACAAAAAAAAAACAAGTAAACATAGTCTTGGGGAACAACTAGATCAATTCGCATCACTTAGTTTATAAAAATAATGTTCTACATCCTTGTGTGAAGAGTAGTACCTTGGATCTTAAAAGCGTGTGAGTGACCATCTAAGATACAAGTAGTGGTCTTCTCCTGTCAGGAACAACAACTTAAGGAAGGTATTAGTCCACAGGACTAATGGCCCGCATGAGCCTGAGACCAGACGATCTAGATGCTTGCTGTACAGCTACCACCGATTATTCTGACCAGGCACACAATAGGTGGTTCTGGTTAGAATAGGAGAACAAGTCCAATTCACAAGAAAGACCAGACTTACTGGATTGATAGAGACTAGATGAACCCCTGAGATTGTCTCCATCAAAAAATGCTTTTAATGTAGCCACTCCCAAAGGTCACCTTTCAGCCGAATAATGGGTTGACCTAGAAAATAAACAATAACACGGGTGAGGAATTGTTTCCCGTTAAACCATGAACTATACACAACCAGTCAGCATTTACCCAAAGCAAAGATAAGAAGAAGCAGGTGCAAGCAAGGTGAAATAGCGAGAATGCAGAGATACTTCAGGGATTGTAACCAATGTCACCAGACAATTTGTGTATAAATTGTTGAGTGGGATTCTAATCTGCTGTATAAACTTTCACTTAAAACACAATGTTGTTTTTAAATACACATAAAGAGTGGGGAGAAGACACCAGGATAGGATTGCAGATTCACATGACCTTTAACTGCCCTTTAGTCAAGCTGTCTGACCAGGGTATCACATCTCTGACAGGTGTTTGACCTGCCACAGTTTGCACAACTCCAGTGACAGAGAGCTTCACTCTAACCATGTCTGCCCAAAGGAGAAATCTTCTCCATCTTCTACTCGTCTACCTGTTGGAGGCTTGAAAACAGAGACCCTATCTTCTGGGAGTGTGTTAATTTTTTTCAGCTTCAGCTTGAACTTACGTATGCGCAAATGATTGTCTGTTTCCTAGTCAGCCCCTGTCCTTGTTTTGGTGATGATATTGAGCTTCTCCATTATCTCTTTCCACAGATGTAGTCGTTTGATTCCTATGTATTCTACCAGGCAAGGTCCACATGTATAGCTGTTGCTTATGCTGAAAAAGAGGTATTTGCAAATGAAGAAGTCTTTGCTCTTGCAAAATTCTGTCATGCGGTCTCCAGTTTTGTTTCTGTCACCAAGGTTCATATTTTACAACCACTAATCCTTCCTCTTTGCTTCCAACTGTACCATTCCAATTGCCTATAATTAGCAATGGAGTCCTGGTATGACGCTGTGGGTTAATGCGGCAGACTGCAAAGCCATTTGAACTTCATGGTTGGCAGTTCAAGCTCACCAGCTGCTCCTCAGAAACCCTATAGAGGGTCGCTATGGGTCGGAACTGTCTTGACAGCACTACACAACAAACAACAACAAATAATTATCAATGCATCTTGATTTCATGTTTCATCAATTTCAGACTGAAGAAGGTGGTGGTGGTAGTGCTGTTACCATCAAGTCTGTTCCAACTCATAGTGAGCCTGTATTTGGTTTCCGAGCAGTGGCCGGTGAATTTGACCTGCTGAAGAAGTTGGTAAAATTCTTCAATTTCTTCATAATTCATTTTAGTGGTTAGTGCATAAATTTGAATAATAGTTGTATTATGCATAGAGATTATCCTATCACAGGCAGCGTTGTACTTTAAGATAGGTCTTGAAATGCTATTTTTGACAATAAATGTGATACCATTCCTCTTCAATTTGTTGTTTCCAATATGGTTAAACCATATATTTGTCCAATTCAGAATGGCCAATACCAGTCCATTTCAGCTCACTAATGCCTAGGAAATTGATCTTTAAGTGTTCCATTTCATATTTGACAACTTCTAATTTTCCTAGATTCATACTTTGTACATTCTACAATTTGATTATTAATGGATGTTTGCAGCTATTTCTTCTCATAGAAAATGAAAGTCCTGATGATGTTGTTGTTCAGAGCCATCCAGTCGGTTCTGACTCATAGCGACCCTGTAAAGGGTTTCCAAGGAGCAGCTGGTGAGCTTGAACTGCCAACCTTGTAGTTCAAATGGCTTTGCAGACCAATCCATGGCATTAAAGTTAACTCTCTCTTGAGGAGGAGGTAGCTCGTCCCCTGTCATATTTTGAGTGCCTGCCAACTTGAGGGCACTATACCAGACGATGTTCTACTACTATCCGCTTTATATGGGTATTTTTACTTTGCATCATTTCATTGTTGATGGCATTTAGATTATTTCCAAGTTTTTACCATTAGAAACAACACTGCAATGAAGATCCTCTGTTTACCGTTTTGTGGGCTAATCTTACTTTTTTAGTATGAAAAGAGATTGCTGGACCACAGGAGCATTTTCTGAGAACACTGGGCAGCAGCCACCTAACTGTCATAGAATGTTCTAGAGACTCTTAACTGCCAGGTACTCAGAACAGGTGCCCCACCCCCATTCTTTGCTTTGCATGTGGCCCAGGAGTCTGTGAGAGAGAGATTGTGAATTCCAGCGTGCAGATGAGGACTCTGGGATGTTCATTTTTGTCTAGTGAGCTGGGATTGTGGGAGCCTGGTGGAGAGACACTGAGCGTCGAGGGGGCAGTCACCACAGTTGAAGAGATGGTATGCCTGAACAGCTGGGCACTGGAAGGTGGGGATAGTGATGGTGTCAGGTATATGGGGTTGGGCTTGCATGCTCTGGGGAAGTGTGGACTTCATCTTAAAGCAAAGATCTATGTCACTAGAGCATGATCCCTTCTGTGGGCACCCCACTTTTAAGGAGGGAGGAATGCTCTAATTACAAATGACAGTTCTTCCTTTCTCCAAAAGAAAAACTGGGGGCAGATCTGAGTACGGATCACAGAGGGGCTTAGCACTTTGGGTTGCAGGATGTTGCTGTCTTTATGATGGGTTACATGATTTCAGCTTCATGATTATTTCTAGCTAGTATTCTGAAAAAAACTACCAATTTATACACCTACCAACTGCACCTGAAAATGCCCGTTATTGCATAATTTGGTCAGCATTGGACATTTTCACTAAAGATCGTTTTATCTCTTTGTTTACAAGTTCTTCATCTCAAAGTAAGAAAAGACCCACTTTTAGTGTCTAAATACAGTGCAGCTTCTAATAGGACCATCAAGAAGTGGTGTTCTGTGACAAGAAGGATTCTTAAGCTCCAAAGGAGAATGCCCACTCTGTGCACTTCTGTGTGTACATTGACTGGAGAAACCCCTGTAGAGCTATGGTGATTGCAGAAAGATGCTCTGTCCTTTTCCTCCTTAATACAGAGGGTTTGTTGTTTGTTTTCAAGGTTTTGTTTTTTTGTTGGGGCTTTAATGAATTTGTTTTCTCACAGTTCAGGGGGCTAGATGTGTGAATTCAGATTGCAGAAGTTGGTAGAATTCCTTCTTTCTGTTGTCTCTGGAGGGAGGTCCTGGCTTCTTAAACTGCTGCTTCCTGGTACCTTAGAGAGCTCCTTGTGTCTTGGCATCTATCTTCCTGTGAGTCTAGGAGGTTCTCAATGCAGAGACCATGGGTCCAAAGGACACATTCCATTCCTTCCTCTTCTTTATTGCTAATAGTGTGGCCCCTCTCTTATTGCAGTAATTTTTTATTGGTTTTATTTGGGGGATTGGAAAAGCTGCCACATTGCACATTTAGATAAACTTAGTAGGACTTAGTGACAGATTGACTTGGTTAGTGGGCACTGGCTAGGGGGAGAGGCAGACATGATGATACCTAGGACCCTGAGGTAAGGAAGAGATAGGAAATTATGCTTGGGCACATTGGGCATGAAATGCCTGTAGAGGCCCAGCAGGGACTATGGTGAAGAGCCTGTACTCCAGGCCTTGGGAAAAATGCCCTCACTCAGGCAGCAGGGAGTTCCTGGGTGCCCATTAGTGGACACACATGTCTGTACTTGTGAAAAATCAGTAAGCAAATCAAACAAATAGTCCTTTGGGAGACAGACAATAAACAAACAACATGCTGTAAAAATGTGACAAGGTGATAGAGAAAATAATAAGGCATGGTAAGAGATTAGCAGTGATTTTTAAATCAAGTGATCAGGCTGGGACTAAAACATTTCCATTTTGGAGGATGTGTGTTTGGAAACACTTCCTTGTGGTGCACTAAGAAAGTGAAGGAGGTGAGAGCATTATCGATGCAGATATTTGGGGAGCAGCCAGTGCAAAGGCCCTGAGGTGGGAGAGTACCTAACATGTTTGAGAAGAGGAAGAAGACCAGTGAGGCAGGTATGAGCCAAGGTATAAGTTCAGACCAGGCCCTTTAAGGACCTTGAAAGGATTGGGGCAGAGGGGGTCTTTGGTCTGCCTGATCATACCTACATCCCTCTGACTGCTGAGAAAATTGAGACTACAGGTCCAGAGGGGCTGAGAGCAGGTGGGGGCCCAGTGAGAAAGTGAGGTGATGGTGACAGAGCAAGTATAGACTGAAAAGTTAATCACTCCCCTCCTTGCTACAAAACATCTACCTTTACATTTCCAACCCTCACAATCAGTCCTGATAACAATTATTCACTGTTGTATCACAAGAGACCTATCAGCATCTCCT